>NC_134667.1:1029727-1371303 GCF_030463565.1 Pelecanus crispus | reverse complement strand
AATTTGATCTTGGATCGTGAGATAAAAATTAAGTAATTATTGACTATATTGCACATCCCCTCGCTGTTAAAAATAAAATATTGCAGAATTCCACACATGGGTGTGTACGGAAGGGTTAAAAGATGGAATTTTGGTCCGTGGATGGACACTGGGTGAGAAGTAGATAGCCGAGGAATGCAGTTAGCACGAGAGACAGATAATTTATGGTTTGAAATGCTGACCGTAGAGATAAAGAGCTGAGAAACGTTAGGGAGGATGTGCAGCTGTGGAGATACAAGGGTACGGCTCACTATTGTGCTTGCTTTGCAAGCATCCTGCTATTGGCTTGAGCATAGTCGGTACGTGACTGCTGGGCTATGGTAATATGCCGCGTGAACAAAGCCCGTGAACCAACAGACGGGATGACTGTGTCGCGTGAGGCGCGCCTGGCCAGCGGGCGCACGCGCCGTAGGCTCCCTTTGTTGCAACCGAGGCGTGTTTTCGGCACGCGCTGGCCGTGTGTGTCGAGACCCGTTTCCTCTGCCGTGTAAGTACCGGGATTTCCCGAAGAGGGGTGGGCCGGTGTACGGCGAGGTCACCGTTGCCTCCGAGGGGACGCCCACGTAAAGCTGGCACCTACCGACCGCTGGGCTGAGCTCGCAGCGCAAGACGGCACAAGACTGTACGGATGGACCGTCTTCCTCACGGTCCTTGGGTCAGTAAGGCTGTTGCTTTGCTGAACGCTTGTAGGGTAGTTAATCAAGTCTTTTGTGCTGCTGGATAGTCTGTGTGTGTGCGTGCCATTCTTTCCCCGGGAATCCTCGAAACCACTCTAAAACAATGGGGTTGGACTAGATGATCTCAAGAAGTCCCTTCCAACCTCAGTGATCCTGTGAGTGTGTTCAGTTATGAAAGTAAGGGAGCACCTTGTAGGACTGTGTTTCAGCCTGCAAATACAGTAGGAACGTTCTTCAAGTAGTGGTGTCAGAATAGAGATGGCGTAAGGGTTTGGAGAGCGTTTGAGATGGTTATTGACGAAGGCATTGGAGCATCACGCCGCGGGGCGGGGCAGGAGGCGGTGCCCAGCAGGACCCTGCTGTAGTGGCCCTGGGTGGCCGCCTGCCCCCGGGGAGGCCTCGGGGTCTGCGTCGGGCCCCCTCGGCGGGGTCTGGGTCATCTGCTGGTTGGGGTGGTCCGTGGTGAGCTGGTGGTTCACCTCAGCCTTGTTGGGGGGTTTTGCCAGGCCAGAAAGCGAGGCAGGAAGGGTGCCCGCGGCCAGGGTGGCAGGAGAAGGGTCTGTGCCCAAACAGGCAGTTAGTGCTGATGAGTTGGCCACATTGCCCCCGGGCACGGAAACTGGCACCAGAGCCGACGTTTTGTTGGTGCTTTTTAAGGGTGACGCCGCGCAAGGATGCGATGCGAAGACCTGATGCCCGAGCAAGTTACTTTTGGAGAAACGCGTGTCCTGGGTAGCTTCGTGTGGGACCAGGCAAGGTGACTGTGTAAGTATTGACTTACTTCAGCGCAGCTGCGCTCTTAGGAAGAGGAGCAACCCTTCCTCCCTCCCGTGTTGAGAGTTAGGGCGTGGGTGCGTGCTCCCCAGCTGCTCCTCTCTTGCCCTGCGGTCGCCCGTGACGTACCAAGGGAGCTGCTCGGTTAGTTCCCGTGGGTCTGTGATGGGTGTTGGCGTGTATTATCGGAGCATAAATCCGAAGATGGTCAGTTCAGTTGAGCTCTAGAATGACTCCGAGACCTGGGAAGCGACCTTCTTGTTGCTCCTTCATCTGCAAGGAGAGTGCAGCTGTATTTGCACGTGGCGCTCTCGATGGGAGAAGGTACTGAGTGTGGCCGCAGCGCTGTTGTGTGCTTGCTCGGGCTGATAAACGCTGCGACTAGCGTTGGTTTTTGTAGTTGTGGGTTACCAGATGTAGCCCACAACAACTGGATTCTGGTTCCGGGAGGTGGAAAATGTCAGTAGCTGCTTATGTCGGGAGTGGGGGGGCGGGGGGGGTGCGGGGAAAGGTGCAGTTATTTTTAGTGTCCCCGAGAGAACTGGAGGCACTGTTGCTTGTGGCTGTTGTTGCTGTGCTGAAAACATGCAGGTTATAAGTACGGTATACAAGAAAAAGACGCTTATGGGTAGCGTAGGTAAACAGTAGCGGGGAGGGGGGGGGGGGAGAGAGAGAGAGAGAGAGAGGGACCCAGGCATGCATAGGAGAATTCCCTTCCTAGTGCCAGTTGAGATTGTGGCAGCTTTGGCATTTGACAGTAAGTTTCGTGGAGGGTTATTCTTGTTATTTTTGAGACTCGTTGGGGCGGTGATGTGGGTGTTAGTTTGGATGCCAAGATAATAGCTGAGGATCTGAAGTGATTTGGTGCCTTACTGCTTGCATGTGTTTAACTTGACGTTGAGCTCGATACTTCTGGACTAGACAATAGAGGGCAGGGGAGGAAACGTAGTAGTGTGGGTGCGTACACACGCCCGTGCCCGTACGCGTGCACGCGTACGTGCAGGCACGCATCGTGCATGTGATCTGCGTGGGTGGTCGGTACCTCCTCAGTTGTTAATGGGCTGGAAAACATCTGCTGCGCTGCAAACTTTGTAAATGTTCCCCAAGGCATTTTCATTGCTCTGTTTTGATGCTGCGCTTATGTGTTTCAGGACTAAAATGCTGCCCTGCTTAGGGGCGCAGTCTGCCGGAGTCTTTGAGGATGAGCGGCGTTTCCTGGGGGCGGACAGCAATGGACCTCGTGGGACAGCTGCACCGAACGAAGACAGGCGAAATTCTGGCATTCATTGACCCGTGTCAGCACAGATGTGGTGCAGTTAAGTGGCAGCACAGGTCAGGATCCTCATCTTCTGTCGACCCTCAGCACGTCCAGGTAAACGTAACGGGGTACCCGTAGAAACAACCACTTGCCATTAATGGTCTTGATGACTGCAGACTTGGGAACCGGGTGCTGTTGGATACCAATGGCAAAAACTATTAGCGAATGATCTAACGGGTGAAATTTTAGGATTCATCTCAAGGGGAAAACCAAAAAAACCCAATCCAAACAAAAGCAGATGCAGGAACATTGTGCTTCTGATGTTGCTTTACCAGTGATTTCGTCTGCATTCTTGATGAATTTTGTAGCTGTCTGTCCGAAATATTTCCTAGGATTTCTTAGGTACAGGTTTTACTGGAGTGTTGTAGATAATTACTTCTGGATTTTACGAATTCTTCTTGGTGCGCGTTGAGGTGAAAGGTGCGTGCGGCCAGAGGTAGAGTAAAGGTTTGGATTTTGTAGGTATTGATACACACAGGAATATATGACTGTCTGTTATACTATATATTTAAATAATTCTGTCATGTACCGGTCCTTTTTACGTGCAGTGTGTTTACGCTTTAGTACTATACCAAAGAAGCGTTGCGATAGTCAGTTCTTATGTTGTCTCTGTCAAGTCTTCTTTCTTCCTGTATAACCTCAAAATGACAGCGGTCTGTTCAGCAATTATTTGTTTGGTGTGTACTTCTCGCCTGAGAGGCCGGACTCGGCCTCAATCGTATTTGTTCGCCGTAGCTATCTCTGTTGCAGGTCACATTTCTCACTGTCTGTTCTGTCTTTCACTTTCCTTCTCGTGCAAACCGTGGTGACAAACAGTAAGCAGAAGGCTCCCCTGCTTCCAGCTGGTGGCTTGGTTGCTCGCATAATGTATCTCCAGTGCCATTTCAAGGAAGGAAGACATTGGCGGTGTTACAAGTGCATAAGGTGGTAGCGTCCTGTTTTAGGAGGAAAGTGTGTTGCGTTTGAAACCCTTGGGTAGGACAGGAGGAGGCTGCCTTCTTGGGTCCGTGATGAGTCTTGGCATGTATTATCTGATCTAGAGTTGATGTCTGTTACCATTTTAGCTCTAGAATTACTCTGAGACCCAGGAAAGCCCAGTTTTTGTGACCCTGGAGCTTTTCCAAAGTGTGGAATCAAATTCCTGTCACAGCCTCTTAACGCAGGTTGAGGAGAAGGGGGCGCAGTTTGAGTCGTCTTACGTTCGCGTGTTAGCGAGGTGTAGTTCTTGGCGTAATACTGGCTGTTCCTAGGAGGTGCTTTGACGTGAACTGAACGCAGCCCTGCGTACCCAAAGCTGAACAGTGCTAGCAAATGCGAATGTAGAGACTTGGTGGTAGACTTAACCTGCCTGTCTTAACGAGCACGCGTGTTCTTGATTCCCAAACACTTGTTCAGTCCCACCTGCGCACCCAGAATGTTTGAAGGGTCATGTCGCATCTTCCTTTGATTGCAATGAACAGTCAGGTATTCAGATTTGCTTTTTAGGGAGAAAAAGCAATGATGATATCTTGTCTGCTGGCGTTTGTTATATTATTTCTGAAATGCAAGAAGAGCTCAACCGAAGGAGTGTGATACCTGCTGTAGCAGAGGAGTGTGTGTGTTTTCTTTCTTTTGGTTTGTGGTTTGTTTTTTTTTTTTTTTTTTTTTTTTAAGAAGACACGGCTCGCATCAGTTTGACCCCCAAATTAGATTGTTGTGAAATTTGTGGCCAGGTTCAACTTCACACGTTGACTCGGGGTATTAATTGCTCAACGTGTGTGTTAGGAGAGGTCTGCTGGTGTGGACATGACCAGCAGTCACTCCTCTGCAGGTGTGGCTTGTTCTGGTTCAGCTTCCAAGTGTGAGTGTGCAAAAGAAAATTTGCAACCGTAGTCAGTCTTGCTCTAAAATGAAGAGTAGTTCCTACTTCTGCCCAGATACCTGGGAGAGCGGCAGGAACACTTTAGGCAGGCCAAGAGTTGTGCCCCAGTATTCCTGAGAGTCCAGAGCTCTGCAGTTATGTCCATCCAGTAGGGCACTACAGGTGAGGTTTAAGGTCCCATAGCTCTTTGCAAGTTAGACTGTTTGAGTTTATGTGGATGTGTACCTGGATACATACACCAGCTGAAAAGGAGCTGTTTTCTTTTATGCGCAGTAAACGCGCAGATCGCTGGCGTTGTAACGTGCACTTGTAGATTATTGAGGAAATTATCGGTGGGACGGAAAGGAAACAGTACAGGGGCACTTCTTAGTTAGGTCGTGTTTTGTTCAGTGTAGAACCTGTTTTTAATTAGCGCACGCTACAATCATCGTAATGTAGACTCTGGCTTTAGAAAGTCCACGTGCCCCTCGCTCAGTCCTCGGAGGAGGAGGAACAGCGGAGGTGGTGTCCCGGTGCTGTAGCTGACGGTGTGGTGAGGGCGTTTCCCCCTTCCCGTCCCGTCACGGTGCAGGCGTCCCCGGTATTGCACCGGGGGGTACTGGTCACAAATCCGTCAGGGATGCCCATTGACAAGGTGCCTTCCTTGTTTGCCAAGTGCCTGTCCCTTAGTTAAAGTAAATGAAGAAATAGGTAGACGGATCTGAGAAGCTGGCTAGGGACTTGGGAGGTTATAATTTGGGGACGGGGGCGTAAAAAAACCAACCCCAAGCCCACCAACCACAAACCCAAGGCCAACAGGTACTTAGTATTTTGAGTAATGCAAATTAGGCGGCCTTCCTTCTTCCCACCCTAGAAAGGTCTGGAAAGTCCCTGTTATTTGGGAGGCTGGCAAACCACTTCTCTGTTAGAGGTGAGGAGGAGGCACTCACTGCCGGACTTAGAGCATTTCTCCGTCTCTAGAATTTTTCCGCTTGCTTTTAAAAAGTCATGGCATAGCCAGTCAGATGGCCGGTGTTCATGCCAGAAGGTGGTCTTCCCCTTAGCTTAAAAGTATACATCTGTAGCTTGGTTTTCCCTCCAGACAGAGTGTTTATAGCTGTCCATCTAATTTTCATGACTAGAGGCGTACTTGATCTTGCGTCCCTGTTTGAAGTTTGCACGCCCCTGTCTTACAGGGTAGTAGTGAAATGGGTTATCCCTTTGGCCACAGCTAGGTCTCGGTAGTTCATTAGAAGTTTGTCAGAGTAGGTGGTGTCCTTTGTGGTAACTTGACAACAGGCGATGAGTGGCGGGGCCCGGGGGAGTCACGGCAGCGTACGCTCGGTTTGCACGCTCAGGCTTGTACTTGACGTTACATTGATACGTTGGCTGTTTTGCTCCCCAACGGGGTTTTGGGGAGGCCTGGTAACAACAAAGGCCCCCGCAGCTGAGAAGTTCCGAAGGAGACTGAAAGATAGAGATTAATTTGAGAAAAGACAATGAGACTCTTGCGTTATGGCGGGTACAAAATAGCAGATTAGCAACGTAGCAAGATAAGCGAATATTACAAATCTCTTAAGTGGCTAAAATGACGCTTTTGGAAGTAGTATTGATGTAATTCTCCTGTTGTGTTTTCATATGATTGATGAATGAGCGAGTTGCGTTACTTCGTTGTAACTTTGTCCTCACAACAACCAAAAAAGCCTGCTGTCGTTTGGCTGCTTATGATCAAGAATTCTGTTGTGTGGGAAATGGGTATTTGTGTCTAATTACAGACTCTACTCTTTAGCGGCCTTTGTACCCTTTTGGCTGAAAAGGGTTCCTAAGCCCAGCAGTCGTAGAGCACAAGTCATTGTATGTAGGTAGTGTGATGTAATCCGTGAAAACTAATTTGATCTTGGATCGTGAGATAAAAATTAAGTAATTATTGACTATATTGCACATCCCCTCGCTGTTAAAAATAAAATATTGCAGAATTCCACACATGGGTGTGTACGGAAGGGTTAAAAGATGGAATTTTGGTCCGTGGATGGACACTGGGTGAGAAGTAGATAGCCGAGGAATGCAGTTAGCACGAGAGACAGATAATTTATGGTTTGAAATGCTGACCGTAGAGATAAAGAGCTGAGAAACGTTAGGGAGGATGTGCAGCTGTGGAGATACAAGGGTACGGCTCACTATTGTGCTTGCTTTGCAAGCATCCTGCTATTGGCTTGAGCATAGTCGGTACGTGACTGCTGGGCTATGGTAATATGCCGCGTGAACAAAGCCCGTGAACCAACAGACGGGATGACTGTGTCGCGTGAGGCGCGCCTGGCCAGCGGGCGCACGCGCCGTAGGCTCCCTTTGTTGCAACCGAGGCGTGTTTTCGGCACGCGCTGGCCGTGTGTGTCGAGACCCGTTTCCTCTGCCGTGTAAGTACCGGGATTTCCCGAAGAGGGGTGGGCCGGTGTACGGCGAGGTCACCGTTGCCTCCGAGGGGACGCCCACGTAAAGCTGGCACCTACCGACCGCTGGGCTGAGCTCGCAGCGCAAGACGGCACAAGACTGTACGGATGGACCGTCTTCCTCACGGTCCTTGGGTCAGTAAGGCTGTTGCTTTGCTGAACGCTTGTAGGGTAGTTAATCAAGTCTTTTGTGCTGCTGGATAGTCTGTGTGTGTGCGTGCCATTCTTTCCCCGGGAATCCTCGAAACCACTCTAAAACAATGGGGTTGGACTAGATGATCTCAAGAAGTCCCTTCCAACCTCAGTGATCCTGTGAGTGTGTTCAGTTATGAAAGTAAGGGAGCACCTTGTAGGACTGTGTTTCAGCCTGCAAATACAGTAGGAACGTTCTTCAAGTAGTGGTGTCAGAATAGAGATGGCGTAAGGGTTTGGAGAGCGTTTGAGATGGTTATTGACGAAGGCATTGGAGCATCACGCCGCGGGGCGGGGCAGGAGGCGGTGCCCAGCAGGACCCTGCTGTAGTGGCCCTGGGTGGCCGCCTGCCCCCGGGGAGGCCTCGGGGTCTGCGTCGGGCCCCCTCGGCGGGGTCTGGGTCATCTGCTGGTTGGGGTGGTCCGTGGTGAGCTGGTGGTTCACCTCAGCCTTGTTGGGGGGTTTTGCCAGGCCAGAAAGCGAGGCAGGAAGGGTGCCCGCGGCCAGGGTGGCAGGAGAAGGGTCTGTGCCCAAACAGGCAGTTAGTGCTGATGAGTTGGCCACATTGCCCCCGGGCACGGAAACTGGCACCAGAGCCGACGTTTTGTTGGTGCTTTTTAAGGGTGACGCCGCGCAAGGATGCGATGCGAAGACCTGATGCCCGAGCAAGTTACTTTTGGAGAAACGCGTGTCCTGGGTAGCTTCGTGTGGGACCAGGCAAGGTGACTGTGTAAGTATTGACTTACTTCAGCGCAGCTGCGCTCTTAGGAAGAGGAGCAACCCTTCCTCCCTCCCGTGTTGAGAGTTAGGGCGTGGGTGCGTGCTCCCCAGCTGCTCCTCTCTTGCCCTGCGGTCGCCCGTGACGTACCAAGGGAGCTGCTCGGTTAGTTCCCGTGGGTCTGTGATGGGTGTTGGCGTGTATTATCGGAGCATAAATCCGAAGATGGTCAGTTCAGTTGAGCTCTAGAATGACTCCGAGACCTGGGAAGCGACCTTCTTGTTGCTCCTTCATCTGCAAGGAGAGTGCAGCTGTATTTGCACGTGGCGCTCTCGATGGGAGAAGGTACTGAGTGTGGCCGCAGCGCTGTTGTGTGCTTGCTCGGGCTGATAAACGCTGCGACTAGCGTTGGTTTTTGTAGTTGTGGGTTACCAGATGTAGCCCACAACAACTGGATTCTGGTTCCGGGAGGTGGAAAATGTCAGTAGCTGCTTATGTCGGGAGTGGGGGGGCGGGGGGGTGCGGGGAAAGGTGCAGTTATTTTTAGTGTCCCCGAGAGAACTGGAGGCACTGTTGCTTGTGGCTGTTGTTGCTGTGCTGAAAACATGCAGGTTATAAGTACGGTATACAAGAAAAAGACGCTTATGGGTAGCGTAGGTAAACAGTAGCGGGGAGGGGGGGGGGGGAGAGAGAGAGAGAGAGAGAGAGGGACCCAGGCATGCATAGGAGAATTCCCTTCCTAGTGCCAGTTGAGATTGTGGCAGCTTTGGCATTTGACAGTAAGTTTCGTGGAGGGTTATTCTTGTTATTTTTGAGACTCGTTGGGGCGGTGATGTGGGTGTTAGTTTGGATGCCAAGATAATAGCTGAGGATCTGAAGTGATTTGGTGCCTTACTGCTTGCATGTGTTTAACTTGACGTTGAGCTCGATACTTCTGGACTAGACAATAGAGGGCAGGGGAGGAAACGTAGTAGTGTGGGTGCGTACACACGCCCGTGCCCGTACGCGTGCACGCGTACGTGCAGGCACGCATCGTGCATGTGATCTGCGTGGGTGGTCGGTACCTCCTCAGTTGTTAATGGGCTGGAAAACATCTGCTGCGCTGCAAACTTTGTAAATGTTCCCCAAGGCATTTTCATTGCTCTGTTTTGATGCTGCGCTTATGTGTTTCAGGACTAAAATGCTGCCCTGCTTAGGGGCGCAGTCTGCCGGAGTCTTTGAGGATGAGCGGCGTTTCCTGGGGGCGGACAGCAATGGACCTCGTGGGACAGCTGCACCGAACGAAGACAGGCGAAATTCTGGCATTCATTGACCCGTGTCAGCACAGATGTGGTGCAGTTAAGTGGCAGCACAGGTCAGGATCCTCATCTTCTGTCGACCCTCAGCACGTCCAGGTAAACGTAACGGGGTACCCGTAGAAACAACCACTTGCCATTAATGGTCTTGATGACTGCAGACTTGGGAACCGGGTGCTGTTGGATACCAATGGCAAAAACTATTAGCGAATGATCTAACGGGTGAAATTTTAGGATTCATCTCAAGGGGAAAACCAAAAAAACCCAATCCAAACAAAAGCAGATGCAGGAACATTGTGCTTCTGATGTTGCTTTACCAGTGATTTCGTCTGCATTCTTGATGAATTTTGTAGCTGTCTGTCCGAAATATTTCCTAGGATTTCTTAGGTACAGGTTTTACTGGAGTGTTGTAGATAATTACTTCTGGATTTTACGAATTCTTCTTGGTGCGCGTTGAGGTGAAAGGTGCGTGCGGCCAGAGGTAGAGTAAAGGTTTGGATTTTGTAGGTATTGATACACACAGGAATATATGACTGTCTGTTATACTATATATTTAAATAATTCTGTCATGTACCGGTCCTTTTTACGTGCAGTGTGTTTACGCTTTAGTACTATACCAAAGAAGCGTTGCGATAGTCAGTTCTTATGTTGTCTCTGTCAAGTCTTCTTTCTTCCTGTATAACCTCAAAATGACAGCGGTCTGTTCAGCAATTATTTGTTTGGTGTGTACTTCTCGCCTGAGAGGCCGGACTCGGCCTCAATCGTATTTGTTCGCCGTAGCTATCTCTGTTGCAGGTCACATTTCTCACTGTCTGTTCTGTCTTTCACTTTCCTTCTCGTGCAAACCGTGGTGACAAACAGTAAGCAGAAGGCTCCCCTGCTTCCAGCTGGTGGCTTGGTTGCTCGCATAATGTATCTCCAGTGCCATTTCAAGGAAGGAAGACATTGGCGGTGTTACAAGTGCATAAGGTGGTAGCGTCCTGTTTTAGGAGGAAAGTGTGTTGCGTTTGAAACCCTTGGGTAGGACAGGAGGAGGCTGCCTTCTTGGGTCCGTGATGAGTCTTGGCATGTATTATCTGATCTAGAGTTGATGTCTGTTACCATTTTAGCTCTAGAATTACTCTGAGACCCAGGAAAGCCCAGTTTTTGTGACCCTGGAGCTTTTCCAAAGTGTGGAATCAAATTCCTGTCACAGCCTCTTAACGCAGGTTGAGGAGAAGGGGGCGCAGTTTGAGTCGTCTTACGTTCGCGTGTTAGCGAGGTGTAGTTCTTGGCGTAATACTGGCTGTTCCTAGGAGGTGCTTTGACGTGAACTGAACGCAGCCCTGCGTACCCAAAGCTGAACAGTGCTAGCAAATGCGAATGTAGAGACTTGGTGGTAGACTTAACCTGCCTGTCTTAACGAGCACGCGTGTTCTTGATTCCCAAACACTTGTTCAGTCCCACCTGCGCACCCAGAATGTTTGAAGGGTCATGTCGCATCTTCCTTTGATTGCAATGAACAGTCAGGTATTCAGATTTGCTTTTTAGGGAGAAAAAGCAATGATGATATCTTGTCTGCTGGCGTTTGTTATATTATTTCTGAAATGCAAGAAGAGCTCAACCGAAGGAGTGTGATACCTGCTGTAGCAGAGGAGTGTGTGTGTTTTCTTTCTTTTGGTTTGTGGTTTGTTTTTTTTTTTTTTTTTTTTTTTTTAAGAAGACACGGCTCGCATCAGTTTGACCCCCAAATTAGATTGTTGTGAAATTTGTGGCCAGGTTCAACTTCACACGTTGACTCGGGGTATTAATTGCTCAACGTGTGTGTTAGGAGAGGTCTGCTGGTGTGGACATGACCAGCAGTCACTCCTCTGCAGG
The DNA here is from genome assembly GCF_030463565.1 of Pelecanus crispus. Classification (NCBI taxonomy): domain Eukaryota; kingdom Metazoa; phylum Chordata; class Aves; order Pelecaniformes; family Pelecanidae; genus Pelecanus; species Pelecanus crispus. The sequence continues at coordinate 1,360,146 of NC_134667.1, read as the reverse complement.
TGTGGCTTGTTCTGGTTCAGCTTCCAAGTGTGAGTGTGCAAAAGAAAATTTGCAACCGTAGTCAGTCTTGCTCTAAAATGAAGAGTAGTTCCTACTTCTGCCCAGATACCTGGGAGAGCGGCAGGAACACTTTAGGCAGGCCAAGAGTTGTGCCCCAGTATTCCTGAGAGTCCAGAGCTCTGCAGTTATGTCCATCCAGTAGGGCACTACAGGTGAGGTTTAAGGTCCCATAGCTCTTTGCAAGTTAGACTGTTTGAGTTTATGTGGATGTGTACCTGGATACATACACCAGCTGAAAAGGAGCTGTTTTCTTTTATGCGCAGTAAACGCGCAGATCGCTGGCGTTGTAACGTGCACTTGTAGATTATTGAGGAAATTATCGGTGGGACGGAAAGGAAACAGTACAGGGGCACTTCTTAGTTAGGTCGTGTTTTGTTCAGTGTAGAACCTGTTTTTAATTAGCGCACGCTACAATCATCGTAATGTAGACTCTGGCTTTAGAAAGTCCACGTGCCCCTCGCTCAGTCCTCGGAGGAGGAGGAACAGCGGAGGTGGTGTCCCGGTGCTGTAGCTGACGGTGTGGTGAGGGCGTTTCCCCCTTCCCGTCCCGTCACGGTGCAGGCGTCCCCGGTATTGCACCGGGGGGTACTGGTCACAAATCCGTCAGGGATGCCCATTGACAAGGTGCCTTCCTTGTTTGCCAAGTGCCTGTCCCTTAGTTAAAGTAAATGAAGAAATAGGTAGACGGATCTGAGAAGCTGGCTAGGGACTTGGGAGGTTATAATTTGGGGACGGGGGCGTAAAAAAACCAACCCCAAGCCCACCAACCACAAACCCAAGGCCAACAGGTACTTAGTATTTTGAGTAATGCAAATTAGGCGGCCTTCCTTCTTCCCACCCTAGAAAGGTCTGGAAAGTCCCTGTTATTTGGGAGGCTGGCAAACCACTTCTCTGTTAGAGGTGAGGAGGAGGCACTCACTGCCGGACTTAGAGCATTTCTCCGTCTCTAGAATTTTTCCGCTTGCTTTTAAAAAGTCATGGCATAGCCAGTCAGATGGCCGGTGTTCATGCCAGAAGGTGGTCTTCCCCTTAGCTTAAAAGTATACATCTGTAGCTTGGTTTTCCCTCCAGACAGAGTGTTTATAGCTGTCCATCTAATTTTCATGACTAGAGGCGTACTTGATCTTGCGTCCCTGTTTGAAGTTTGCACGCCCCTGTCTTACAGGGTAGTAGTGAAATGGGTTATCCCTTTGGCCACAGCTAGGTCTCGGTAGTTCATTAGAAGTTTGTCAGAGTAGGTGGTGTCCTTTGTGGTAACTTGACAACAGGCGATGAGTGGCGGGGCCCGGGGGAGTCACGGCAGCGTACGCTCGGTTTGCACGCTCAGGCTTGTACTTGACGTTACATTGATACGTTGGCTGTTTTGCTCCCCAACGGGGTTTTGGGGAGGCCTGGTAACAACAAAGGCCCCCGCAGCTGAGAAGTTCCGAAGGAGACTGAAAGATAGAGATTAATTTGAGAAAAGACAATGAGACTCTTGCGTTATGGCGGGTACAAAATAGCAGATTAGCAACGTAGCAAGATAAGCGAATATTACAAATCTCTTAAGTGGCTAAAATGACGCTTTTGGAAGTAGTATTGATGTAATTCTCCTGTTGTGTTTTCATATGATTGATGAATGAGCGAGTTGCGTTACTTCGTTGTAACTTTGTCCTCACAACAACCAAAAAAGCCTGCTGTCGTTTGGCTGCTTATGATCAAGAATTCTGTTGTGTGGGAAATGGGTATTTGTGTCTAATTACAGACTCTACTCTTTAGCGGCCTTTGTACCCTTTTGGCTGAAAAGGGTACCTAAGCCCAGCAGTCGTAGAGCACAAGTCATTGTATGTAGGTAGTGTGATGTAATCCGTGAAAACTAATTTGATCTTGGATCGTGAGATAAAAATTAAGTAATTATTGACTATATTGCACATCCCCTCGCTGTTAAAAATAAAATATTGCAGAATTCCACACATGGGTGTGTACGGAAGGGTTAAAAGATGGAATTTTGGTCCGTGGATGGACACTGGGTGAGAAGTAGATAGCCGAGGAATGCAGTTAGCACGAGAGACAGATAATTTATGGTTTGAAATGCTGACCGTAGAGATAAAGAGCTGAGAAACGTTAGGGAGGATGTGCAGCTGTGGAGATACAAGGGTACGGCTCACTATTGTGCTTGCTTTGCAAGCATCCTGCTATTGGCTTGAGCATAGTCGGTACGTGACTGCTGGGCTATGGTAATATGCCGCGTGAACAAAGCCCGTGAACCAACAGACGGGATGACTGTGTCGCGTGAGGCGCGCCTGGCCAGCGGGCGCACGCGCCGTAGGCTCCCTTTGTTGCAACCGAGGCGTGTTTTCGGCACGCGCTGGCCGTGTGTGTCGAGACCCGTTTCCTCTGCCGTGTAAGTACCGGGATTTCCCGAAGAGGGGTGGGCCGGTGTACGGCGAGGTCACCGTTGCCTCCGAGGGGACGCCCACGTAAAGCTGGCACCTACCGACCGCTGGGCTGAGCTCGCAGCGCAAGACGGCACAAGACTGTACGGATGGACCGTCTTCCTCACGGTCCTTGGGTCAGTAAGGCTGTTGCTTTGCTGAACGCTTGTAGGGTAGTTAATCAAGTCTTTTGTGCTGCTGGATAGTCTGTGTGTGTGCGTGCCATTCTTTCCCCGGGAATCCTCGAAACCACTCTAAAACAATGGGGTTGGACTAGATGATCTCAAGAAGTCCCTTCCAACCTCAGTGATCCTGTGAGTGTGTTCAGTTATGAAAGTAAGGGAGCACCTTGTAGGACTGTGTTTCAGCCTGCAAATACAGTAGGAACGTTCTTCAAGTAGTGGTGTCAGAATAGAGATGGCGTAAGGGTTTGGAGAGCGTTTGAGATGGTTATTGACGAAGGCATTGGAGCATCACGCCGCGGGGCGGGGCAGGAGGCGGTGCCCAGCAGGACCCTGCTGTAGTGGCCCTGGGTGGCCGCCTGCCCCCGGGGAGGCCTCGGGGTCTGCGTCGGGCCCCCTCGGCGGGGTCTGGGTCATCTGCTGGTTGGGGTGGTCCGTGGTGAGCTGGTGGTTCACCTCAGCCTTGTTGGGGGGTTTTGCCAGGCCAGAAAGCGAGGCAGGAAGGGTGCCCGCGGCCAGGGTGGCAGGAGAAGGGTCTGTGCCCAAACAGGCAGTTAGTGCTGATGAGTTGGCCACATTGCCCCCGGGCACGGAAACTGGCACCAGAGCCGACGTTTTGTTGGTGCTTTTTAAGGGTGACGCCGCGCAAGGATGCGATGCGAAGACCTGATGCCCGAGCAAGTTACTTTTGGAGAAACGCGTGTCCTGGGTAGCTTCGTGTGGGACCAGGCAAGGTGACTGTGTAAGTATTGACTTACTTCAGCGCAGCTGCGCTCTTAGGAAGAGGAGCAACCCTTCCTCCCTCCCGTGTTGAGAGTTAGGGCGTGGGTGCGTGCTCCCCAGCTGCTCCTCTCTTGCCCTGCGGTCGCCCGTGACGTACCAAGGGAGCTGCTCGGTTAGTTCCCGTGGGTCTGTGATGGGTGTTGGCGTGTATTATCGGAGCATAAATCCGAAGATGGTCAGTTCAGTTGAGCTCTAGAATGACTCCGAGACCTGGGAAGCGACCTTCTTGTTGCTCCTTCATCTGCAAGGAGAGTGCAGCTGTATTTGCACGTGGCGCTCTCGATGGGAGAAGGTACTGAGTGTGGCCGCAGCGCTGTTGTGTGCTTGCTCGGGCTGATAAACGCTGCGACTAGCGTTGGTTTTTGTAGTTGTGGGTTACCAGATGTAGCCCACAACAACTGGATTCTGGTTCCGGGAGGTGGAAAATGTCAGTAGCTGCTTATGTCGGGAGTGGGGGGGCGGGGGGGTGCGGGGAAAGGTGCAGTTATTTTTAGTGTCCCCGAGAGAACTGGAGGCACTGTTGCTTGTGGCTGTTGTTGCTGTGCTGAAAACATGCAGGTTATAAGTACGGTATACAAGAAAAAGACGCTTATGGGTAGCGTAGGTAAACAGTAGCGGGGAGGGGGGGGGGGAGAGAGAGAGAGAGAGAGAGAGGGACCCAGGCATGCATAGGAGAATTCCCTTCCTAGTGCCAGTTGAGATTGTGGCAGCTTTGGCATTTGACAGTAAGTTTCGTGGAGGGTTATTCTTGTTATTTTTGAGACTCGTTGGGGCGGTGATGTGGGTGTTAGTTTGGATGCCAAGATAATAGCTGAGGATCTGAAGTGATTTGGTGCCTTACTGCTTGCATGTGTTTAACTTGACGTTGAGCTCGATACTTCTGGACTAGACAATAGAGGGCAGGGGAGGAAACGTAGTAGTGTGGGTGCGTACACACGCCCGTGCCCGTACGCGTGCACGCGTACGTGCAGGCACGCATCGTGCATGTGATCTGCGTGGGTGGTCGGTACCTCCTCAGTTGTTAATGGGCTGGAAAACATCTGCTGCGCTGCAAACTTTGTAAATGTTCCCCAAGGCATTTTCATTGCTCTGTTTTGATGCTGCGCTTATGTGTTTCAGGACTAAAATGCTGCCCTGCTTAGGGGCGCAGTCTGCCGGAGTCTTTGAGGATGAGCGGCGTTTCCTGGGGGCGGACAGCAATGGACCTCGTGGGACAGCTGCACCGAACGAAGACAGGCGAAATTCTGGCATTCATTGACCCGTGTCAGCACAGATGTGGTGCAGTTAAGTGGCAGCACAGGTCAGGATCCTCATCTTCTGTCGACCCTCAGCACGTCCAGGTAAACGTAACGGGGTACCCGTAGAAACAACCACTTGCCATTAATGGTCTTGATGACTGCAGACTTGGGAACCGGGTGCTGTTGGATACCAATGGCAAAAACTATTAGCGAATGATCTAACGGGTGAAATTTTAGGATTCATCTCAAGGGGAAAACCAAAAAAACCCAATCCAAACAAAAGCAGATGCAGGAACATTGTGCTTCTGATGTTGCTTTACCAGTGATTTCGTCTGCATTCTTGATGAATTTTGTAGCTGTCTGTCCGAAATATTTCCTAGGATTTCTTAGGTACAGGTTTTACTGGAGTGTTGTAGATAATTACTTCTGGATTTTACGAATTCTTCTTGGTGCGCGTTGAGGTGAAAGGTGCGTGCGGCCAGAGGTAGAGTAAAGGTTTGGATTTTGTAGGTATTGATACACACAGGAATATATGACTGTCTGTTATACTATATATTTAAATAATTCTGTCATGTACCGGTCCTTTTTACGTGCAGTGTGTTTACGCTTTAGTACTATACCAAAGAAGCGTTGCGATAGTCAGTTCTTATGTTGTCTCTGTCAAGTCTTCTTTCTTCCTGTATAACCTCAAAATGACAGCGGTCTGTTCAGCAATTATTTGTTTGGTGTGTACTTCTCGCCTGAGAGGCCGGACTCGGCCTCAATCGTATTTGTTCGCCGTAGCTATCTCTGTTGCAGGTCACATTTCTCACTGTCTGTTCTGTCTTTCACTTTCCTTCTCGTGCAAACCGTGGTGACAAACAGTAAGCAGAAGGCTCCCCTGCTTCCAGCTGGTGGCTTGGTTGCTCGCATAATGTATCTCCAGTGCCATTTCAAGGAAGGAAGACATTGGCGGTGTTACAAGTGCATAAGGTGGTAGCGTCCTGTTTTAGGAGGAAAGTGTGTTGCGTTTGAAACCCTTGGGTAGGACAGGAGGAGGCTGCCTTCTTGGGTCCGTGATGAGTCTTGGCATGTATTATCTGATCTAGAGTTGATGTCTGTTACCATTTTAGCTCTAGAATTACTCTGAGACCCAGGAAAGCCCAGTTTTTGTGACCCTGGAGCTTTTCCAAAGTGTGGAATCAAATTCCTGTCACAGCCTCTTAACGCAGGTTGAGGAGAAGGGGGCGCAGTTTGAGTCGTCTTACGTTCGCGTGTTAGCGAGGTGTAGTTCTTGGCGTAATACTGGCTGTTCCTAGGAGGTGCTTTGACGTGAACTGAACGCAGCCCTGCGTACCCAAAGCTGAACAGTGCTAGCAAATGCGAATGTAGAGACTTGGTGGTAGACTTAACCTGCCTGTCTTAACGAGCACGCGTGTTCTTGATTCCCAAACACTTGTTCAGTCCCACCTGCGCACCCAGAATGTTTGAAGGGTCATGTCGCATCTTCCTTTGATTGCAATGAACAGTCAGGTATTCAGATTTGCTTTTTAGGGAGAAAAAGCAATGATGATATCTTGTCTGCTGGCGTTTGTTATATTATTTCTGAAATGCAAGAAGAGCTCAACCGAAGGAGTGTGATACCTGCTGTAGCAGAGGAGTGTGTGTGTTTTCTTTCTTTTGGTTTGTGGTTTGTTTTTTTTTTTTTTTTTTTTTTTTAAGAAGACACGGCTCGCATCAGTTTGACCCCCAAATTAGATTGTTGTGAAATTTGTGGCCAGGTTCAACTTCACACGTTGACTCGGGGTATTAATTGCTCAACGTGTGTGTTAGGAGAGGTCTGCTGGTGTGGACATGACCAGCAGTCACTCCTCTGCAGGTGTGGCTTGTTCTGGTTCAGCTTCCAAGTGTGAGTGTGCAAAAGAAAATTTGCAACCGTAGTCAGTCTTGCTCTAAAATGAAGAGTAGTTCCTACTTCTGCCCAGATACCTGGGAGAGCGGCAGGAACACTTTAGGCAGGCCAAGAGTTGTGCCCCAGTATTCCTGAGAGTCCAGAGCTCTGCAGTTATGTCCATCCAGTAGGGCACTACAGGTGAGGTTTAAGGTCCCATAGCTCTTTGCAAGTTAGACTGTTTGAGTTTATGTGGATGTGTACCTGGATACATACACCAGCTGAAAAGGAGCTGTTTTCTTTTATGCGCAGTAAACGCGCAGATCGCTGGCGTTGTAACGTGCACTTGTAGATTATTGAGGAAATTATCGGTGGGACGGAAAGGAAACAGTACAGGGGCACTTCTTAGTTAGGTCGTGTTTTGTTCAGTGTAGAACCTGTTTTTAATTAGCGCACGCTACAATCATCGTAATGTAGACTCTGGCTTTAGAAAGTCCACGTGCCCCTCGCTCAGTCCTCGGAGGAGGAGGAACAGCGGAGGTGGTGTCCCGGTGCTGTAGCTGACGGTGTGGTGAGGGCGTTTCCCCCTTCCCGTCCCGTCACGGTGCAGGCGTCCCCGGTATTGCACCGGGGGGTACTGGTCACAAATCCGTCAGGGATGCCCATTGACAAGGTGCCTTCCTTGTTTGCCAAGTGCCTGTCCCTTAGTTAAAGTAAATGAAGAAATAGGTAGACGGATCTGAGAAGCTGGCTAGGGACTTGGGAGGTTATAATTTGGGGACGGGGGCGTAAAAAAACCAACCCCAAGCCCACCAACCACAAACCCAAGGCCAACAGGTACTTAGTATTTTGAGTAATGCAAATTAGGCGGCCTTCCTTCTTCCCACCCTAGAAAGGTCTGGAAAGTCCCTGTTATTTGGGAGGCTGGCAAACCACTTCTCTGTTAGAGGTGAGGAGGAGGCACTCACTGCCGGACTTAGAGCATTTCTCCGTCTCTAGAATTTTTCCACTTGCTTTTAAAAAGTCATGGCATAGCCAGTCAGATGGCCGGTGTTCATGCCAGAAGGTGGTCTTCCCCTTAGCTTAAAAGTATACATCTGTAGCTTGGTTTTCCCTCCAGACAGAGTGTTTATAGCTGTCCATCTAATTTTCATGACTAGAGGCGTACTTGATCTTGCGTCCCTGTTTGAAGTTTGCACGCCCCTGTCTTACAGGGTAGTAGTGAAATGGGTTATCCCTTTGGCCACAGCTAGGTCTCGGTAGTTCATTAGAAGTTTGTCAGAGTAGGTGGTGTCCTTTGTGGTAACTTGACAACAGGCGATGAGTGGCGGGGCCCGGGGGAGTCACGGCAGCGTACGCTCGGTTTGCACGCTCAGGCTTGTACTTGACGTTACATTGATACGTTGGCTGTTTTGCTCCCCAACGGGGTTTTGGGGAGGCCTGGTAACAACAAAGGCCCCCGCAGCTGAGAAGTTCCGAAGGAGACTGAAAGATAGAGATTAATTTGAGAAAAGACAATGAGACTCTTGCGTTATGGCGGGTACAAAATAGCAGATTAGCAACGTAGCAAGATAAGCGAATATTACAAATCTCTTAAGTGGCTAAAATGACGCTTTTGGAAGTAGTATTGATGTAATTCTCCTGTTGTGTTTTCATATGATTGATGAATGAGCGAGTTGCGTTACTTCGTTGTAACTTTGTCCTCACAACAACCAAAAAAGCCTGCTGTCGTTTGGCTGCTTATGATCAAGAATTCTGTTGTGTGGGAAATGGGTATTTGTGTCTAATTACAGACTCTACTCTTTAGCGGCCTTTGTACCCTTTTGGCTGAAAAGGGTTCCTAAGCCCAGCAGTCGTAGAGCACAAGTCATTGTATGTAGGTAGTGTGATGTAATCCGTGAAAACTAATTTGATCTTGGATCGTGAGATAAAAATTAAGTAATTATTGACTATATTGCACATCCCCTCGCTGTTAAAAATAAAATATTGCAGAATTCCACACATGGGTGTGTACGGAAGGGTTAAAAGATGGAATTTTGGTCCGTGGATGGACACTGGGTGAGAAGTAGATAGCCGAGGAATGCAGTTAGCACGAGAGACAGATAATTTATGGTTTGAAATGCTGACCGTAGAGATAAAGAGCTGAGAAACGTTAGGGAGGATGTGCAGCTGTGGAGATACAAGGGTACGGCTCACTATTGTGCTTGCTTTGCAAGCATCCTGCTATTGGCTTGAGCATAGTCGGTACGTGACTGCTGGGCTATGGTAATATGCCGCGTGAACAAAGCCCGTGAACCAACAGACGGGATGACTGTGTCGCGTGAGGCGCGCCTGGCCAGCGGGCGCACGCGCCGTAGGCTCCCTTTGTTGCAACCGAGGCGTGTTTTCGGCACGCGCTGGCCGTGTGTGTCGAGACCCGTTTCCTCTGCCGTGTAAGTACCGGGATTTCCCGAAGAGGGGTGGGCCGGTGTACGGCGAGGTCACCGTTGCCTCCGAGGGGACGCCCACGTAAAGCTGGCACCTACCGACCGCTGGGCTGAGCTCGCAGCGCAAGACGGCACAAGACTGTACGGATGGACCGTCTTCCTCACGGTCCTTGGGTCAGTAAGGCTGTTGCTTTGCTGAACGCTTGTAGGGTAGTTAATCAAGTCTTTTGTGCTGCTGGATAGTCTGTGTGTGTGCGTGCCATTCTTTCCCCGGGAATCCTCGAAACCACTCTAAAACAATGGGGTTGGACTAGATGATCTCAAGAAGTCCCTTCCAACCTCAGTGATCCTGTGAGTGTGTTCAGTTATGAAAGTAAGGGAGCACCTTGTAGGACTGTGTTTCAGCCTGCAAATACAGTAGGAACGTTCTTCAAGTAGTGGTGTCAGAATAGAGATGGCGTAAGGGTTTGGAGAGCGTTTGAGATGGTTATTGACGAAGGCATTGGAGCATCACGCCGCGGGGCGGGGCAGGAGGCGGTGCCCAGCAGGACCCTGCTGTAGTGGCCCTGGGTGGCCGCCTGCCCCCGGGGAGGCCTCGGGGTCTGCGTCGGGCCCCCTCGGCGGGGTCTGGGTCATCTGCTGGTTGGGGTGGTCCGTGGTGAGCTGGTGGTTCACCTCAGCCTTGTTGGGGGGTTTTGCCAGGCCAGAAAGCGAGGCAGGAAGGGTGCCCGCGGCCAGGGTGGCAGGAGAAGGGTCTGTGCCCAAACAGGCAGTTAGTGCTGATGAGTTGGCCACATTGCCCCCGGGCACGGAAACTGGCACCAGAGCCGACGTTTTGTTGGTGCTTTTTAAGGGTGACGCCGCGCAAGGATGCGATGCGAAGACCTGATGCCCGAGCAAGTTACTTTTGGAGAAACGCGTGTCCTGGGTAGCTTCGTGTGGGACCAGGCAAGGTGACTGTGTAAGTATTGACTTACTTCAGCGCAGCTGCGCTCTTAGGAAGAGGAGCAACCCTTCCTCCCTCCCGTGTTGAGAGTTAGGGCGTGGGTGCGTGCTCCCCAGCTGCTCCTCTCTTGCCCTGCGGTCGCCCGTGACGTACCAAGGGAGCTGCTCGGTTAGTTCCCGTGGGTCTGTGATGGGTGTTGGCGTGTATTATCGGAGCATAAATCCGAAGATGGTCAGTTCAGTTGAGCTCTAGAATGACTCCGAGACCTGGGAAGCGACCTTCTTGTTGCTCCTTCATCTGCAAGGAGAGTGCAGCTGTATTTGCACGTGGCGCTCTCGATGGGAGAAGGTACTGAGTGTGGCCGCAGCGCTGTTGTGTGCTTGCTCGGGCTGATAAACGCTGCGACTAGCGTTGGTTTTTGTAGTTGTGGGTTACCAGATGTAGCCCACAACAACTGGATTCTGGTTCCGGGAGGTGGAAAATGTCAGTAGCTGCTTATGTCGGGAGTGGGGGGGCGGGGGGGGTGCGGGGAAAGGTGCAGTTATTTTTAGTGTCCCCGAGAGAACTGGAGGCACTGTTGCTTGTGGCTGTTGTTGCTGTGCTGAAAACATGCAGGTTATAAGTACGGTATACAAGAAAAAGACGCTTATGGGTAGCGTAGGTAAACAGTAGCGGGGAGGGGGGGGGGGAGAGAGAGAGAGAGAGAGAGAGGGACCCAGGCATGCATAGGAGAATTCCCTTCCTAGTGCCAGTTGAGATTGTGGCAGCTTTGGCATTTGACAGTAAGTTTCGTGGAGGGTTATTCTTGTTATTTTTGAGACTCGTTGGGGCGGTGATGTGGGTGTTAGTTTGGATGCCAAGATAATAGCTGAGGATCTGAAGTGATTTGGTGCCTTACTGCTTGCATGTGTTTAACTTGACGTTGAGCTCGATACTTCTGGACTAGACAATAGAGGGCAGGGGAGGAAACGTAGTAGTGTGGGTGCGTACACACGCCCGTGCCCGTACGCGTGCACGCGTACGTGCAGGCACGCATCGTGCATGTGATCTGCGTGGGTGGTCGGTACCTCCTCAGTTGTTAATGGGCTGGAAAACATCTGCTGCGCTGCAAACTTTGTAAATGTTCCCCAAGGCATTTTCATTGCTCTGTTTTGATGCTGCGCTTATGTGTTTCAGGACTAAAATGCTGCCCTGCTTAGGGGCGCAGTCTGCCGGAGTCTTTGAGGATGAGCGGCGTTTCCTGGGGGCGGACAGCAATGGACCTCGTGGGACAGCTGCACCGAACGAAGACAGGCGAAATTCTGGCATTCATTGACCCGTGTCAGCACAGATGTGGTGCAGTTAAGTGGCAGCACAGGTCAGGATCCTCATCTTCTGTCGACCCTCAGCACGTCCAGGTAAACGTAACGGGGTACCCGTAGAAACAACCACTTGCCATTAATGGTCTTGATGACTGCAGACTTGGGAACCGGGTGCTGTTGGATACCAATGGCAAAAACTATTAGCGAATGATCTAACGGGTGAAATTTTAGGATTCATCTCAAGGGGAAAACCAAAAAAACCCAATCCAAACAAAAGCAGATGCAGGAACATTGTGCTTCTGATGTTGCTTTACCAGTGATTTCGTCTGCATTCTTGATGAATTTTGTAGCTGTCTGTCCGAAATATTTCCTAGGATTTCTTAGGTACAGGTTTTACTGGAGTGTTGTAGATAATTACTTCTGGATTTTACGAATTCTTCTTGGTGCGCGTTGAGGTGAAAGGTGCGTGCGGCCAGAGGTAGAGTAAAGGTTTGGATTTTGTAGGTATTGATACACACAGGAATATATGACTGTCTGTTATACTATATATTTAAATAATTCTGTCATGTACCGGTCCTTTTTACGTGCAGTGTGTTTACGCTTTAGTACTATACCAAAGAAGCGTTGCGATAGTCAGTTCTTATGTTGTCTCTGTCAAGTCTTCTTTCTTCCTGTATAACCTCAAAATGACAGCGGTCTGTTCAGCAATTATTTGTTTGGTGTGTACTTCTCGCCTGAGAGGCCGGACTCGGCCTCAATCGTATTTGTTCGCCGTAGCTATCTCTGTTGCAGGTCACATTTCTCACTGTCTGTTCTGTCTTTCACTTTCCTTCTCGTGCAAACCGTGGTGACAAACAGTAAGCAGAAGGCTCCCCTGCTTCCAGCTGGTGGCTTGGTTGCTCGCATAATGTATCTCCAGTGCCATTTCAAGGAAGGAAGACATTGGCGGTGTTACAAGTGCATAAGGTGGTAGCGTCCTGTTTTAGGAGGAAAGTGTGTTGCGTTTGAAACCCTTGGGTAGGACAGGAGGAGGCTGCCTTCTTGGGTCCGTGATGAGTCTTGGCATGTATTATCTGATCTAGAGTTGATGTCTGTTACCATTTTAGCTCTAGAATTACTCTGAGACCCAGGAAAGCCCAGTTTTTGTGACCCTGGAGCTTTTCCAAAGTGTGGAATCAAATTCCTGTCACAGCCTCTTAACGCAGGTTGAGGAGAAGGGGGCGCAGTTTGAGTCGTCTTACGTTCGCGTGTTAGCGAGGTGTAGTTCTTGGCGTAATACTGGCTGTTCCTAGGAGGTGCTTTGACGTGAACTGAACGCAGCCCTGCGTACCCAAAGCTGAACAGTGCTAGCAAATGCGAATGTAGAGACTTGGTGGTAGACTTAACCTGCCTGTCTTAACGAGCACGCGTGTTCTTGATTCCCAAACACTTGTTCAGTCCCACCTGCGCACCCAGAATGTTTGAAGGGTCATGTCGCATCTTCCTTTGATTGCAATGAACAGTCAGGTATTCAGATTTGCTTTTTAGGGAGAAAAAGCAATGATGATATCTTGTCTGCTGGCGTTTGTTATATTATTTCTGAAATGCAAGAAGAGCTCAACCGAAGGAGTGTGATACCTGCTGTAGCAGAGGAGTGTGTGTGTTTTCTTTCTTTTGGTTTGTGGTTTGTTTTTTTTTTTTTTTTTTTTTTTTTAAGAAGACACGGCTCGCATCAGTTTGACCCCCAAATTAGATTGTTGTGAAATTTGTGGCCAGGTTCAACTTCACACGTTGACTCGGGGTATTAATTGCTCAACGTGTGTGTTAGGAGAGGTCTGCTGGTGTGGACATGACCAGCAGTCACTCCTCTGCAGGTGTGGCTTGTTCTGGTTCAGCTTCCAAGTGTGAGTGTGCAAAAGAAAATTTGCAACCGTAGTCAGTCTTGCTCTAAAATGAAGAGTAGTTCCTACTTCTGCCCAGATACCTGGGAGAGCGGCAGGAACACTTTAGGCAGGCCAAGAGTTGTGCCCCAGTATTCCTGAGAGTCCAGAGCTCTGCAGTTATGTCCATCCAGTAGGGCACTACAGGTGAGGTTTAAGGTCCCATAGCTCTTTGCAAGTTAGACTGTTTGAGTTTATGTGGATGTGTACCTGGATACATACACCAGCTGAAAAGGAGCTGTTTTCTTTTATGCGCAGTAAACGCGCAGATCGCTGGCGTTGTAACGTGCACTTGTAGATTATTGAGGAAATTATCGGTGGGACGGAAAGGAAACAGTACAGGGGCACTTCTTAGTTAGGTCGTGTTTTGTTCAGTGTAGAACCTGTTTTTAATTAGCGCACGCTACAATCATCGTAATGTAGACTCTGGCTTTAGAAAGTCCACGTGCCCCTCGCTCAGTCCTCGGAGGAGGAGGAACAGCGGAGGTGGTGTCCCGGTGCTGTAGCTGACGGTGTGGTGAGGGCGTTTCCCCCTTCCCGTCCCGTCACGGTGCAGGCGTCCCCGGTATTGCACCGGGGGGTACTGGTCACAAATCCGTCAGGGATGCCCATTGACAAGGTGCCTTCCTTGTTTGCCAAGTGCCTGTCCCTTAGTTAAAGTAAATGAAGAAATAGGTAGACGGATCTGAGAAGCTGGCTAGGGACTTGGGAGGTTATAATTTGGGGACGGGGGCGTAAAAAAACCAACCCCAAGCCCACCAACCACAAACCCAAGGCCAACAGGTACTTAGTATTTTGAGTAATGCAAATTAGGCGGCCTTCCTTCTTCCCACCCTAGAAAGGTCTGGAAAGTCCCTGTTATTTGGGAGGCTGGCAAACCACTTCTCTGTTAGAGGTGAGGAGGAGGCACTCACTGCCGGACTTAGAGCATTTCTCCGTCTCTAGAATTTTTCCGCTTGCTTTTAAAAAGTCATGGCATAGCCAGTCAGATGGCCGGTGTTCATGCCAGAAGGTGGTCTTCCCCTTAGCTTAAAAGTATACATCTGTAGCTTGGTTTTCCCTCCAGACAGAGTGTTTATAGCTGTCCATCTAATTTTCATGACTAGAGGCGTACTTGATCTTGCGTCCCTGTTTGAAGTTTGCACGCCCCTGTCTTACAGGGTAGTAGTGAAATGGGTTATCCCTTTGGCCACAGCTAGGTCTCGGTAGTTCATTAGAAGTTTGTCAGAGTAGGTGGTGTCCTTTGTGGTAACTTGACAACAGGCGATGAGTGGCGGGGCCCGGGGGAGTCACGGCAGCGTACGCTCGGTTTGCACGCTCAGGCTTGTACTTGACGTTACATTGATACGTTGGCTGTTTTGCTCCCCAACGGGGTTTTGGGGAGGCCTGGTAACAACAAAGGCCCCCGCAGCTGAGAAGTTCCGAAGGAGACTGAAAGATAGAGATTAATTTGAGAAAAGACAATGAGACTCTTGCGTTATGGCGGGTACAAAATAGCAGATTAGCAACGTAGCAAGATAAGCGAATATTACAAATCTCTTAAGTGGCTAAAATGACGCTTTTGGAAGTAGTATTGATGTAATTCTCCTGTTGTGTTTTCATATGATTGATGAATGAGCGAGTTGCGTTACTTCGTTGTAACTTTGTCCTCACAACAACCAAAAAAGCCTGCTGTCGTTTGGCTGCTTATGATCAAGAATTCTGTTGTGTGGGAAATGGGTATTTGTGTCTAATTACAGACTCTACTCTTTAGCGGCCTTTGTACCCTTTTGGCTGAAAAGGGTTCCTAAGCCCAGCAGTCGTAGAGCACAAGTCATTGTATGTAGGTAGTGTGATGTAATCCGTGAAAACTAATTTGATCTTGGATCGTGAGATAAAAATTAAGTAATTATTGACTATATTGCACATCCCCTCGCTGTTAAAAATAAAATATTGCAGAATTCCACACATGGGTGTGTACGGAAGGGTTAAAAGATGGAATTTTGGTCCGTGGATGGACACTGGGTGAGAAGTAGATAGCCGAGGAATGCAGTTAGCACGAGAGACAGATAATTTATGGTTTGAAATGCTGACCGTAGAGATAAAGAGCTGAGAAACGTTAGGGAGGATGTGCAGCTGTGGAGATACAAGGGTACGGCTCACTATTGTGCTTGCTTTGCAAGCATCCTGCTATTGGCTTGAGCATAGTCGGTACGTGACTGCTGGGCTATGGTAATATGCCGCGTGAACAAAGCCCGTGAACCAACAGACGGGATGACTGTGTCGCGTGAGGCGCGCCTGGCCAGCGGGCGCACGCGCCGTAGGCTCCCTTTGTTGCAACCGAGGCGTGTTTTCGGCACGCGCTGGCCGTGTGTGTCGAGACCCGTTTCCTCTGCCGTGTAAGTACCGGGATTTCCCGAAGAGGGGTGGGCCGGTGTACGGCGAGGTCACCGTTGCCTCCGAGGGGACGCCCACGTAAAGCTGGCACCTACCGACCGCTGGGCTGAGCTCGCAGCGCAAGACGGCACAAGACTGTACGGATGGACCGTCTTCCTCACGGTCCTTGGGTCAGTAAGGCTGTTGCTTTGCTGAACGCTTGTAGGGTAGTTAATCAAGTCTTTTGTGCTGCTGGATAGTCTGTGTGTGTGCGTGCCATTCTTTCCCCGGGAATCCTCGAAACCACTCTAAAACAATGGGGTTGGACTAGATGATCTCAAGAAGTCCCTTCCAACCTCAGTGATCCTGTGAGTGTGTTCAGTTATGAAAGTAAGGGAGCACCTTGTAGGACTGTGTTTCAGCCTGCAAATACAGTAGGAACGTTCTTCAAGTAGTGGTGTCAGAATAGAGATGGCGTAAGGGTTTGGAGAGCGTTTGAGATGGTTATTGACGAAGGCATTGGAGCATCACGCCGCGGGGCGGGGCAGGAGGCGGTGCCCAGCAGGACCCTGCTGTAGTGGCCCTGGGTGGCCGCCTGCCCCCGGGGAGGCCTCGGGGTCTGCGTCGGGCCCCCTCGGCGGGGTCTGGGTCATCTGCTGGTTGGGGTGGTCCGTGGTGAGCTGGTGGTTCACCTCAGCCTTGTTGGGGGGTTTTGCCAGGCCAGAAAGCGAGGCAGGAAGGGTGCCCGCGGCCAGGGTGGCAGGAGAAGGGTCTGTGCCCAAACAGGCAGTTAGTGCTGATGAGTTGGCCACATTGCCCCCGGGCACGGAAACTGGCACCAGAGCCGACGTTTTGTTGGTGCTTTTTAAGGGTGACGCCGCGCAAGGATGCGATGCGAAGACCTGATGCCCGAGCAAGTTACTTTTGGAGAAACGCGTGTCCTGGGTAGCTTCGTGTGGGACCAGGCAAGGTGACTGTGTAAGTATTGACTTACTTCAGCGCAGCTGCGCTCTTAGGAAGAGGAGCAACCCTTCCTCCCTCCCGTGTTGAGAGTTAGGGCGTGGGTGCGTGCTCCCCAGCTGCTCCTCTCTTGCCCTGCGGTCGCCCGTGACGTACCAAGGGAGCTGCTCGGTTAGTTCCCGTGGGTCTGTGATGGGTGTTGGCGTGTATTATCGGAGCATAAATCCGAAGATGGTCAGTTCAGTTGAGCTCTAGAATGACTCCGAGACCTGGGAAGCGACCTTCTTGTTGCTCCTTCATCTGCAAGGAGAGTGCAGCTGTATTTGCACGTGGCGCTCTCGATGGGAGAAGGTACTGAGTGTGGCCGCAGCGCTGTTGTGTGCTTGCTCGGGCTGATAAACGCTGCGACTAGCGTTGGTTTTTGTAGTTGTGGGTTACCAGATGTAGCCCACAACAACTGGATTCTGGTTCCGGGAGGTGGAAAATGTCAGTAGCTGCTTATGTCGGGAGTGGGGGGGCGGGGGGGTGCGGGGAAAGGTGCAGTTATTTTTAGTGTCCCCGAGAGAACTGGAGGCACTGTTGCTTGTGGCTGTTGTTGCTGTGCTGAAAACATGCAGGTTATAAGTACGGTATACAAGAAAAAGACGCTTATGGGTAGCGTAGGTAAACAGTAGCGGGGAGGGGGGGGGGGAGAGAGAGAGAGAGAGAGAGAGGGACCCAGGCATGCATAGGAGAATTCCCTTCCTAGTGCCAGTTGAGATTGTGGCAGCTTTGGCATTTGACAGTAAGTTTCGTGGAGGGTTATTCTTGTTATTTTTGAGACTCGTTGGGGCGGTGATGTGGGTGTTAGTTTGGATGCCAAGATAATAGCTGAGGATCTGAAGTGATTTGGTGCCTTACTGCTTGCATGTGTTTAACTTGACGTTGAGCTCGATACTTCTGGACTAGACAATAGAGGGCAGGGGAGGAAACGTAGTAGTGTGGGTGCGTACACACGCCCGTGCCCGTACGCGTGCACGCGTACGTGCAGGCACGCATCGTGCATGTGATCTGCGTGGGTGGTCGGTACCTCCTCAGTTGTTAATGGGCTGGAAAACATCTGCTGCGCTGCAAACTTTGTAAATGTTCCCCAAGGCATTTTCATTGCTCTGTTTTGATGCTGCGCTTATGTGTTTCAGGACTAAAATGCTGCCCTGCTTAGGGGCGCAGTCTGCCGGAGTCTTTGAGGATGAGCGGCGTTTCCTGGGGGCGGACAGCAATGGACCTCGTGGGGGACAGCTGCACCGAACGAAGACAGGCGAAATTCTGGCATTCATTGACCCGTGTCAGCACAGATGTGGTGCAGTTAAGTGGCAGCACAGGTCAGGATCCTCATCTTCTGTCGACCCTCAGCACGTCCAGGTAAACGTAACGGGGTACCCGTAGAAACAACCACTTGCCATTAATGGTCTTGATGACTGCAGACTTGGGAACCGGGTGCTGTTGGATACCAATGGCAAAAACTATTAGCGAATGATCTAACGGGTGAAATTTTAGGATTCATCTCAAGGGGAAAACCAAAAAAACCCAATCCAAACAAAAGCAGATGCAGGAACATTGTGCTTCTGATGTTGCTTTACCAGTGATTTCGTCTGCATTCTTGATGAATTTTGTAGCTGTCTGTCCGAAATATTTCCTAGGATTTCTTAGGTACAGGTTTTACTGGAGTGTTGTAGATAATTACTTCTGGATTTTACGAATTCTTCTTGGTGCGCGTTGAGGTGAAAGGTGCGTGCGGCCAGAGGTAGAGTAAAGGTTTGGATTTTGTAGGTATTGATACACACAGGAATATATGACTGTCTGTTATACTATATATTTAAATAATTCTGTCATGTACCGGTCCTTTTTACGTGCAGTGTGTTTACGCTTTAGTACTATACCAAAGAAGCGTTGCGATAGTCAGTTCTTATGTTGTCTCTGTCAAGTCTTCTTTCTTCCTGTATAACCTCAAAATGACAGCGGTCTGTTCAGCAATTATTTGTTTGTTGTGTACTTCTCGCCTGAGAGGCCGGACTCGGCCTCAATCGTATTTGTTCGCCGTAGCTATCTCTGTTGCAGGTCACATTTCTCACTGTCTGTTCTGTCTTTCACTTTCCTTCTCGTGCAAACCGTGGTGACAAACAGTAAGCAGAAGGCTCCCCTGCTTCCAGCTGGTGGCTTGGTTGCTCGCATAATGTATCTCCAGTGCCATTTCAAGGAAGGAAGACATTGGCGGTGTTACAAGTGCATAAGGTGGTAGCGTCCTGTTTTAGGAGGAAAGTGTGTTGCGTTTGAAACCCTTGGGTAGGACAGGAGGAGGCTGCCTTCTTGGGTCCGTGATGAGTCTTGGCATGTATTATCTGATCTAGAGTTGATGTCTGTTACCATTTTAGCTCTAGAATTACTCTGAGACCCAGGAAAGCCCAGTTTTTGTGACCCTGGAGCTTTTCCAAAGTGTGGAATCAAATTCCTGTCACAGCCTCTTAACGCAGGTTGAGGAGAAGGGGGCGCAGTTTGAGTCGTCTTACGTTCGCGTGTTAGCGAGGTGTAGTTCTTGGCGTAATACTGGCTGTTCCTAGGAGGTGCTTTGACGTGAACTGAACGCAGCCCTGCGTACCCAAAGCTGAACAGTGCTAGCAAATGCGAATGTAGAGACTTGGTGGTAGACTTAACCTGCCTGTCTTAACGAGCACGCGTGTTCTTGATTCCCAAACACTTGTTCAGTCCCACCTGCGCACCCAGAATGTTTGAAGGGTCATGTCGCATCTTCCTTTGATTGCAATGAACAGTCAGGTATTCAGATTTGCTTTTTAGGGAGAAAAAGCAATGATGATATCTTGTCTGCTGGCGTTTGTTATATTATTTCTGAAATGCAAGAAGAGCTCAACCGAAGGAGTGTGATACCTGCTGTAGCAGAGGAGTGTGTGTGTTTTCTTTCTTTTGGTTTGTGGTTTGTTTTTTTTTTTTTTTTTTTTTTTTAAGAAGACACGGCTCGCATCAGTTTGACCCCCAAATTAGATTGTTGTGAAATTTGTGGCCAGGTTCAACTTCACACGTTGACTCGGGGTATTAATTGCTCAACGTGTGTGTTAGGAGAGGTCTGCTGGTGTGGACATGACCAGCAGTCACTCCTCTGCAGGTGTGGCTTGTTCTGGTTCAGCTTCCAAGTGTGAGTGTGCAAAAGAAAATTTGCAACCGTAGTCAGTCTTGCTCTAAAATGAAGAGTAGTTCCTACTTCTGCCCAGATACCTGGGAGAGCGGCAGGAACACTTTAGGCAGGCCAAGAGTTGTGCCCCAGTATTCCTGAGAGTCCAGAGCTCTGCAGTTATGTCCATCCAGTAGGGCACTACAGGTGAGGTTTAAGGTCCCATAGCTCTTTGCAAGTTAGACTGTTTGAGTTTATGTGGATGTGTACCTGGATACATACACCAGCTGAAAAGGAGCTGTTTTCTTTTATGCGCAGTAAACGCGCAGATCGCTGGCGTTGTAACGTGCACTTGTAGATTATTGAGGAAATTATCGGTGGGACGGAAAGGAAACAGTACAGGGGCACTTCTTAGTTAGGTCGTGTTTTGTTCAGTGTAGAACCTGTTTTTAATTAGCGCACGCTACAATCATCGTAATGTAGACTCTGGCTTTAGAAAGTCCACGTGCCCCTCGCTCAGTCCTCGGAGGAGGAGGAACAGCGGAGGTGGTGTCCCGGTGCTGTAGCTGACGGTGTGGTGAGGGCGTTTCCCCCTTCCCGTCCCGTCACGGTGCAGGCGTCCCCGGTATTGCACCGGGGGGTACTGGTCACAAATCCGTCAGGGATGCCCATTGACAAGGTGCCTTCCTTGTTTGCCAAGTGCCTGTCCCTTAGTTAAAGTAAATGAAGAAATAGGTAGACGGATCTGAGAAGCTGGCTAGGGACTTGGGAGGTTATAATTTGGGGACGGGGGCGTAAAAAAACCAACCCCAAGCCCACCAACCACAAACCCAAGGCCAACAGGTACTTAGTATTTTGAGTAATGCAAATTAGGCGGCCTTCCTTCTTCCCACCCTAGAAAGGTCTGGAAAGTCCCTGTTATTTGGGAGGCTGGCAAACCACTTCTCTGTTAGAGGTGAGGAGGAGGCACTCACTGCCGGACTTAGAGCATTTCTCCGTCTCTAGAATTTTTCCGCTTGCTTTTAAAAAGTCATGGCATAGCCAGTCAGATGGCCGGTGTTCATGCCAGAAGGTGGTCTTCCCCTTAGCTTAAAAGTATACATCTGTAGCTTGGTTTTCCCTCCAGACAGAGTGTTTATAGCTGTCCATCTAATTTTCATGACTAGAGGCGTACTTGATCTTGCGTCCCTGTTTGAAGTTTGCACGCCCCTGTCTTACAGGGTAGTAGTGAAATGGGTTATCCCTTTGGCCACAGCTAGGTCTCGGTAGTTCATTAGAAGTTTGTCAGAGTAGGTGGTGTCCTTTGTGGTAACTTGACAACAGGCGATGAGTGGCGGGGCCCGGGGGAGTCACGGCAGCGTACGCTCGGTTTGCACGCTCAGGCTTGTACTTGACGTTACATTGATACGTTGGCTGTTTTGCTCCCCAACGGGGTTTTGGGGAGGCCTGGTAACAACAAAGGCCCCCGCAGCTGAGAAGTTCCGAAGGAGACTGAAAGATAGAGATTAATTTGAGAAAAGACAATGAGACTCTTGCGTTATGGCGGGTACAAAATAGCAGATTAGCAACGTAGCAAGATAAGCGAATATTACAAATCTCTTAAGTGGCTAAAATGACGCTTTTGGAAGTAGTATTGATGTAATTCTCCTGTTGTGTTTTCATATGATTGATGAATGAGCGAGTTGCGTTACTTCGTTGTAACTTTGTCCTCACAACAACCAAAAAAGCCTGCTGTCGTTTGGCTGCTTATGATCAAGAATTCTGTTGTGTGGGAAATGGGTATTTGTGTCTAATTACAGACTCTACTCTTTAGCGGCCTTTGTACCCTTTTGGCTGAAAAGGGTTCCTAAGCCCAGCAGTCGTAGAGCACAAGTCATTGTATGTAGGTAGTGTGATGTAATCCGTGAAAACTAATTTGATCTTGGATCGTGAGATA
This sequence comes from Pelecanus crispus, assembly GCF_030463565.1. Lineage (NCBI taxonomy): Eukaryota > Metazoa > Chordata > Aves > Pelecaniformes > Pelecanidae > Pelecanus > Pelecanus crispus. The sequence goes on along the minus strand of NC_134667.1, from coordinate 1,338,593 downwards.
AAAATTAAGTAATTATTGACTATATTGCACATCCCCTCGCTGTTAAAAATAAAATATTGCAGAATTCCACACATGGGTGTGTACGGAAGGGTTAAAAGATGGAATTTTGGTCCGTGGATGGACACTGGGTGAGAAGTAGATAGCCGAGGAATGCAGTTAGCACGAGAGACAGATAATTTATGGTTTGAAATGCTGACCGTAGAGATAAAGAGCTGAGAAACGTTAGGGAGGATGTGCAGCTGTGGAGATACAAGGGTACGGCTCACTATTGTGCTTGCTTTGCAAGCATCCTGCTATTGGCTTGAGCATAGTCGGTACGTGACTGCTGGGCTATGGTAATATGCCGCGTGAACAAAGCCCGTGAACCAACAGACGGGATGACTGTGTCGCGTGAGGCGCGCCTGGCCAGCGGGCGCACGCGCCGTAGGCTCCCTTTGTTGCAACCGAGGCGTGTTTTCGGCACGCGCTGGCCGTGTGTGTCGAGACCCGTTTCCTCTGCCGTGTAAGTACCGGGATTTCCCGAAGAGGGGTGGGCCGGTGTACGGCGAGGTCACCGTTGCCTCCGAGGGGACGCCCACGTAAAGCTGGCACCTACCGACCGCTGGGCTGAGCTCGCAGCGCAAGACGGCACAAGACTGTACGGATGGACCGTCTTCCTCACGGTCCTTGGGTCAGTAAGGCTGTTGCTTTGCTGAACGCTTGTAGGGTAGTTAATCAAGTCTTTTGTGCTGCTGGATAGTCTGTGTGTGTGCGTGCCATTCTTTCCCCGGGAATCCTCGAAACCACTCTAAAACAATGGGGTTGGACTAGATGATCTCAAGAAGTCCCTTCCAACCTCAGTGATCCTGTGAGTGTGTTCAGTTATGAAAGTAAGGGAGCACCTTGTAGGACTGTGTTTCAGCCTGCAAATACAGTAGGAACGTTCTTCAAGTAGTGGTGTCAGAATAGAGATGGCGTAAGGGTTTGGAGAGCGTTTGAGATGGTTATTGACGAAGGCATTGGAGCATCACGCCGCGGGGCGGGGCAGGAGGCGGTGCCCAGCAGGACCCTGCTGTAGTGGCCCTGGGTGGCCGCCTGCCCCCGGGGAGGCCTCGGGGTCTGCGTCGGGCCCCCTCGGCGGGGTCTGGGTCATCTGCTGGTTGGGGTGGTCCGTGGTGAGCTGGTGGTTCACCTCAGCCTTGTTGGGGGGTTTTGCCAGGCCAGAAAGCGAGGCAGGAAGGGTGCCCGCGGCCAGGGTGGCAGGAGAAGGGTCTGTGCCCAAACAGGCAGTTAGTGCTGATGAGTTGGCCACATTGCCCCCGGGCACGGAAACTGGCACCAGAGCCGACGTTTTGTTGGTGCTTTTTAAGGGTGACGCCGCGCAAGGATGCGATGCGAAGACCTGATGCCCGAGCAAGTTACTTTTGGAGAAACGCGTGTCCTGGGTAGCTTCGTGTGGGACCAGGCAAGGTGACTGTGTAAGTATTGACTTACTTCAGCGCAGCTGCGCTCTTAGGAAGAGGAGCAACCCTTCCTCCCTCCCGTGTTGAGAGTTAGGGCGTGGGTGCGTGCTCCCCAGCTGCTCCTCTCTTGCCCTGCGGTCGCCCGTGACGTACCAAGGGAGCTGCTCGGTTAGTTCCCGTGGGTCTGTGATGGGTGTTGGCGTGTATTATCGGAGCATAAATCCGAAGATGGTCAGTTCAGTTGAGCTCTAGAATGACTCCGAGACCTGGGAAGCGACCTTCTTGTTGCTCCTTCATCTGCAAGGAGAGTGCAGCTGTATTTGCACGTGGCGCTCTCGATGGGAGAAGGTACTGAGTGTGGCCGCAGCGCTGTTGTGTGCTTGCTCGGGCTGATAAACGCTGCGACTAGCGTTGGTTTTTGTAGTTGTGGGTTACCAGATGTAGCCCACAACAACTGGATTCTGGTTCCGGGAGGTGGAAAATGTCAGTAGCTGCTTATGTCGGGAGTGGGGGGGCGGGGGGGTGCGGGGAAAGGTGCAGTTATTTTTAGTGTCCCCGAGAGAACTGGAGGCACTGTTGCTTGTGGCTGTTGTTGCTGTGCTGAAAACATGCAGGTTATAAGTACGGTATACAAGAAAAAGACGCTTATGGGTAGCGTAGGTAAACAGTAGCGGGGAGGGGGGGGGGGGAGAGAGAGAGAGAGAGAGAGAGGGACCCAGGCATGCATAGGAGAATTCCCTTCCTAGTGCCAGTTGAGATTGTGGCAGCTTTGGCATTTGACAGTAAGTTTCGTGGAGGGTTATTCTTGTTATTTTTGAGACTCGTTGGGGCGGTGATGTGGGTGTTAGTTTGGATGCCAAGATAATAGCTGAGGATCTGAAGTGATTTGGTGCCTTACTGCTTGCATGTGTTTAACTTGACGTTGAGCTCGATACTTCTGGACTAGACAATAGAGGGCAGGGGAGGAAACGTAGTAGTGTGGGTGCGTACACACGCCCGTGCCCGTACGCGTGCACGCGTACGTGCAGGCACGCATCGTGCATGTGATCTGCGTGGGTGGTCGGTACCTCCTCAGTTGTTAATGGGCTGGAAAACATCTGCTGCGCTGCAAACTTTGTAAATGTTCCCCAAGGCATTTTCATTGCTCTGTTTTGATGCTGCGCTTATGTGTTTCAGGACTAAAATGCTGCCCTGCTTAGGGGCGCAGTCTGCCGGAGTCTTTGAGGATGAGCGGCGTTTCCTGGGGGCGGACAGCAATGGACCTCGTGGGACAGCTGCACCGAACGAAGACAGGCGAAATTCTGGCATTCATTGACCCGTGTCAGCACAGATGTGGTGCAGTTAAGTGGCAGCACAGGTCAGGATCCTCATCTTCTGTCGACCCTCAGCACGTCCAGGTAAACGTAACGGGGTACCCGTAGAAACAACCACTTGCCATTAATGGTCTTGATGACTGCAGACTTGGGAACCGGGTGCTGTTGGATACCAATGGCAAAAACTATTAGCGAATGATCTAACGGGTGAAATTTTAGGATTCATCTCAAGGGGAAAACCAAAAAAACCCAATCCAAACAAAAGCAGATGCAGGAACATTGTGCTTCTGATGTTGCTTTACCAGTGATTTCGTCTGCATTCTTGATGAATTTTGTAGCTGTCTGTCCGAAATATTTCCTAGGATTTCTTAGGTACAGGTTTTACTGGAGTGTTGTAGATAATTACTTCTGGATTTTACGAATTCTTCTTGGTGCGCGTTGAGGTGAAAGGTGCGTGCGGCCAGAGGTAGAGTAAAGGTTTGGATTTTGTAGGTATTGATACACACAGGAATATATGACTGTCTGTTATACTATATATTTAAATAATTCTGTCATGTACCGGTCCTTTTTACGTGCAGTGTGTTTACGCTTTAGTACTATACCAAAGAAGCGTTGCGATAGTCAGTTCTTATGTTGTCTCTGTCAAGTCTTCTTTCTTCCTGTATAACCTCAAAATGACAGCGGTCTGTTCAGCAATTATTTGTTTGTTGTGTACTTCTCGCCTGAGAGGCCGGACTCGGCCTCAATCGTATTTGTTCGCCGTAGCTATCTCTGTTGCAGGTCACATTTCTCACTGTCTGTTCTGTCTTTCACTTTCCTTCTCGTGCAAACCGTGGTGACAAACAGTAAGCAGAAGGCTCCCCTGCTTCCAGCTGGTGGCTTGGTTGCTCGCATAATGTATCTCCAGTGCCATTTCAAGGAAGGAAGACATTGGCGGTGTTACAAGTGCATAAGGTGGTAGCGTCCTGTTTTAGGAGGAAAGTGTGTTGCGTTTGAAACCCTTGGGTAGGACAGGAGGAGGCTGCCTTCTTGGGTCCGTGATGAGTCTTGGCATGTATTATCTGATCTAGAGTTGATGTCTGTTACCATTTTAGCTCTAGAATTACTCTGAGACCCAGGAAAGCCCAGTTTTTGTGACCCTGGAGCTTTTCCAAAGTGTGGAATCAAATTCCTGTCACAGCCTCTTAACGCAGGTTGAGGAGAAGGGGGCGCAGTTTGAGTCGTCTTACGTTCGCGTGTTAGCGAGGTGTAGTTCTTGGCGTAATACTGGCTGTTCCTAGGAGGTGCTTTGACGTGAACTGAACGCAGCCCTGCGTACCCAAAGCTGAACAGTGCTAGCAAATGCGAATGTAGAGACTTGGTGGTAGACTTAACCTGCCTGTCTTAACGAGCACGCGTGTTCTTGATTCCCAAACACTTGTTCAGTCCCACCTGCGCACCCAGAATGTTTGAAGGGTCATGTCGCATCTTCCTTTGATTGCAATGAACAGTCAGGTATTCAGATTTGCTTTTTAGGGAGAAAAAGCAATGATGATATCTTGTCTGCTGGCGTTTGTTATATTATTTCTGAAATGCAAGAAGAGCTCAACCGAAGGAGTGTGATACCTGCTGTAGCAGAGGAGTGTGTGTGTTTTCTTTCTTTTGGTTTGTGGTTTGTTTTTTTTTTTTTTTTTTTTTTTTAAGAAGACACGGCTCGCATCAGTTTGACCCCCAAATTAGATTGTTGTGAAATTTGTGGCCAGGTTCAACTTCACACGTTGACTCGGGGTATTAATTGCTCAACGTGTGTGTTAGGAGAGGTCTGCTGGTGTGGACATGACCAGCAGTCACTCCTCTGCAGGTGTGGCTTGTTCTGGTTCAGCTTCCAAGTGTGAGTGTGCAAAAGAAAATTTGCAACCGTAGTCAGTCTTGCTCTAAAATGAAGAGTAGTTCCTACTTCTGCCCAGATACCTGGGAGAGCGGCAGGAACACTTTAGGCAGGCCAAGAGTTGTGCCCCAGTATTCCTGAGAGTCCAGAGCTCTGCAGTTATGTCCATCCAGTAGGGCACTACAGGTGAGGTTTAAGGTCCCATAGCTCTTTGCAAGTTAGACTGTTTGAGTTTATGTGGATGTGTACCTGGATACATACACCAGCTGAAAAGGAGCTGTTTTCTTTTATGCGCAGTAAACGCGCAGATCGCTGGCGTTGTAACGTGCACTTGTAGATTATTGAGGAAATTATCGGTGGGACGGAAAGGAAACAGTACAGGGGCACTTCTTAGTTAGGTCGTGTTTTGTTCAGTGTAGAACCTGTTTTTAATTAGCGCACGCTACAATCATCGTAATGTAGACTCTGGCTTTAGAAAGTCCACGTGCCCCTCGCTCAGTCCTCGGAGGAGGAGGAACAGCGGAGGTGGTGTCCCGGTGCTGTAGCTGAAGGTGAGGTGAGGGCGTTTCCCCCTTCCCGTCCCGTCACGGTGCAGGCGTCCCCGGTATTGCACCGGGGGGCACTGGTCAGAAGCACTGCAAATATTTCCCAGGGAAAATAATGGGTTCTGCTGGATGCATTGTAAATAAGCCTGGTGGTAGGCATATGTGGGATTGCCAGCCACATTAGTCATCAGGGTTAACATCTCCTTGCCCTCTGTAAGCCTTAGGGTAAGAGGAATATACAGGATCAAACCACAGGCTGGATGCAGAATTGCCCTAAGGACTGTATCGAGCTTCCTGAAAGTAATTTCAGGGTTTTGTTTAAGGAAAACAGTAGTTGTTTTGTTTTGTGGGTTTTGTATATAGAAAACAGTAGTGCTCTGCTTGATTGTTTAGGATCTTTTTCCAAACTTTGTACTAGTGTAATATTAATATATTAATAAATATTAATATAAACATTAATATAAACATTACCATTCTATAATTGCATTGTGTAACTGGAACTTTTATAGAAAAGCAACATTAATCTAATAGAAAAGTAAAACTCATTTGAAATTAAGAGGTGAGATGTGTGCTTATTTTCCGTCATGCTTGCAGGCCTAGATTCCTGCTTTGAGATTGTCCTGCATTTACTCTGCTAATCTAAACTTAGCTTTTTAGTACAAGCTTATTTCTGTAATATTGGATCGATTGTGTCACAGGATTACTGGCTGTAAGAGACCAGTTGCATCAAATAAATGTTGACTTGCTGGGTTTGTGGCTAACACCAGGTACCTTCTGGAGGACTCAAGAGGTGACCAGAGAAGGTATTAGGTGTTTGCTTTTGTTCAGAGGTCAGTGGAGATGATTTTTTCTAAATTTGAAGAATCTGTGGAAAATGTCAAGACTTCCATGAAATACTTTGTAAACTAAGCTGGTTTTTGTTTTGATTCTTCATTTTGTCACTTACACTTGTCACCCAGCCTTTAGCTACTCTTCATTTGAGGCCTCACTTTTAGAAGCTATATGTACTGAAGTATGTCTTGCTGACCGCTTGAACCAGTAGCCTGTTAAAATCAGGGCCTGGATATTTTTGTCATTGGGAATTGTCTCCTCTTTAAGATTTGTAGAAAAATTACTGTTTTACTGGATGTTAATCCCAGGTATAATAGTGTTTCATGTTACAGTAGGAGACTGTAACCTGGAATAAACCCCTCCAACAAATGCATTATTAACCAACAGATAATTCTACCCACCCCTGCGCCCCCCCCCCCCCAAAAAAAACCCCAAAAGTTGCTCATGAAAAAGGTGCTGTGGATTTTTAGCCTCTCCCAAAGAAGGTGAAGGCTTTTTCAGAATCACGTTCTTGCATTTTTCCTTCTTGAAGGGAAGAGGTCATGTAAAAAGAGACTGTGTCCACAAACTTTCTTTTCTTTTACCACGAAGAAACGCCTAGGTGTTTTTTGTCTGCAACAGTGTTACAATAGCACACCTAGTAGTTTGCAGAATTGTTGTCCAAGACTAATGGTGCTATATAGATGTCTGTTGTAAAGCCCTACCCTAACTAGGTTATACTGTGTGCTTTTGTTTAGTTAACAGATTATCTGAGAGCAGAAGTCTAGGTGATGTATTACTGACCTGATCAGTAAACCATGAGAAGTTGCTCAAGATCTGCCAAGAAGGAAATTACAGGAAAGGTCATTCTGGCAGGGGAAGATCACAACCACCAACTTATGAGCCCTCTACCACAATCACACCCCAGACTCAAATTGAAGGACAACTGAGCATGCTCACTAATTTACACACTAGGCAAAGAGATTTTAACCAACCATAACACTGCATATGTATTAGGGAATTAAATATGGTAATAACAGTGTATAAATAGAAGCTAACTTGATGATTCAGTGTGCTAGCTTTGTGGAAAGCCACCTAGCACCCAAACTTGTGCAACTTTGTGAATAAACAGTATCTCATGGAACAAGCTGCCCAGAGAAGTGGTGGAGTCACCATCCCTGGAAGTGTTCAAAAAATGGGTAGATGTGGCACTTCGGGACATGATTTAGTCTAGTCTACCCTTGATTGGTTTAGTGTGGACTTGGTAGTGTAGGTTAATGGTTGGATCTTAAAGGTCTTTTCCAACCTAAATGATTCTGTGATTCTATGATTCATCTCAGTGCGTGAAGATTGGCTTATTGCACACCAGGTAAACGAGCCCTATTTGGGACAACAATCACCAATACAATTTACAATGTCATGCTTAAAACAAAATCAGATAATGTTCTGCTTCTCTGTTTGACAGTTACCTGATGTGCATTATTCATGGTAGGTGCTAGCATCTCTGGAGGTGGTTGGATTGACGGAGAGAAACTGAGGGTGGTGAAGCACTGGAACAGGTTGCCCAGAGAGGTGGTAGATGCCCCATCCCTGGAAACTTTCACAGTCAGGTTGGACAGGGCTCTGCGCAATGTGATGTAGTTGAAGATGTCCCTTCTCATTGCAGGGAGGCTGGACTAGATGGTCTGTGAAGGTCCCTTCCAACCCAAACTATTCTATGATTCTGTGAACTATGCTGCTTTATTGTGGCTTGCCAGGATGGAGTGACTGGAGGATTTGCTGACAGACCAGGAGACATAGTAAATAATCCTTAACTAAATGAAGTTCCCTTAAAATGAAATCTTCAACTGAAAGTGTTTTTTCTCATCTGGGTGTAACTTGTGACCAGATATAAGCATTTTGCAGAGCTGCAGTTTAATTAGAGGGAAAGAATAAGGTAAACTTGCTTTAGAAGGCTTACTTGGAGAGCACATGATATTTTACACTGCACTTGCACTGTGACATCCCACACTGTAGTCAGTTGCTGTTCCTTATATAATTCTGGTTCCCAAAACACATGCCATGCAAATTGTTTCTCACAAGACCACTTAGAAGATCTCTGCAAAAATACGATTTTAAAAAAGGCAACAACTTATAAGCTTCTAGAGAACACCACCATGGGTTAATTAGTCTTCAACTCTTGGTGCTTTTGCCTGATCTAAATGAGTCAGAAATTACTATTAAGAATCCCTACACCCCAATGTCTGTTCTGTGCCAGCCCACTCACTGAATAAATCCTCTCATGGGCATTTGTCTAGATGAAGGAGGAAGAAGATTTTTGGGGTAACGTTATGAAGAAGCTGGTGGTATGGATTTTCCCTGTGGTTGAGAGGATGTTATGGTTTGTATAGCTGGTCTGTTCTGTCTAGTTTCAAATGGAAATAATTGAGATTGTCCACGTAAAGTGTCAAATGAAGATCATGTCTTTTGAGGGCACTGGTCAGATAAAATTAAGTGTTAGGAGATGTCAGTGCAACTCCTATAGAACATTTGGGCTGCTTATTTGTTAAAGGTCAGGGGGAAATTGTAGCTAGTTTTTATTACATCTGTCCATGTCTTTTCCTTTCTCCACAGATGTGTTAACAACTGATGCAGCTTTCTGTTTCTTTGTAAGCTGATATGTTGTTTGCACTGGTGGGGTAGGGGTTGTCTTTATTTTGCTCTGTCACTTGGAAAGTGTTTTGTGGATGTTAAAATGAAAGGTTTTTTTTTTAATTTCTAAGGAGCGCACAGAAAGACCTTTTTCTCTTCAGAATGCCCCAAAAAAAGCTTAACGTTTAAAGTCCTAATGCTTTTCTGGTCTTGGGACTAAACTTGAGCTATTTCTGTCTTGCTAGAAGACCAAGTTTGCAGAGTTGTTCTACTCCTAATGCAAGCACCTCTGGGGGGTTTTGCATATTTTATTAGCAGTCATTTCATATTATTTTTACCTGTCATATCTATTGTGGAAGTGGGCACAGCCATAGACACATTGGTGCTTACAGGTCTTTTGCTTTGTTCCTGTAGAAACCAATTCCTAACATAATCCTGTTAGGTTTTTTTTTTTAAAATTAGTTTTATACTGTAGTCTTTTGATTTGACATTGTGATTGTATTTCAGGTTTTGAACCACTTGACTATAAAGATTTCTGTCTTTTTCTGAAGTTATCAAGAACTAGTTGCTTGGAACCTAATGTAGTAGTTGTGCTTATGAGCAGGTTTTTCCTTTTGTATTTGCTTTTAAAGAAGAATTGCAGAAAGGAGCAGAGGAGGATGTGGCAGTAGATACATCTCTTAGGCATTCAGGCTTCCGTGAAAATACATACTGTTCATCAAGAGGCTGAGTCTGCAATGAGTAACTTGATTTGCACACTTGCCTGTGGGGAACTTTCCCCTTTCGGGGCATGCCCATCTGTACAAGGAAAGCTTGTCTTGCTGTTCCTAAAGTGTACTGTTTTTTTAATTATTATTTTGTTATGTAGTGATTTTACCCCTCCTCTAATGGCCACATACTGGTTCTGAGAAGGAGCAAATAAACATATACATCTGTGTGCTTTGACCATACCTGCAATGTGTCTGCCAAACCACTGAGGAGCAGGCTTTGTTATGCTAGTATAGTTTTAACCTAGGCTGTGATCAATGGTTGATCACAGTGGGCTCCTGTGTGTGGTTATAACATAATTCCCCGCAGTTTGCTGCAATATACAGCCTTTGGGATAAGATCCAGAAGTTCTACTTACACAAACAGGATGTACCCTGCACCAGATCCTATGGGTGATTTTGGATAAGATTTTCTAGAATGACTAATCAACTCCACTGACAGGATGCTCATGTCATGAGACTTTGAATAGCCTCTTGCATTTGTGTGGTGATAGATGCTTCTGGGGAAAGTTCATGCAGTGAAGGAATACTTGGATACCAGGTAACTGCTGCTGTCTCTTTGGGTTCTTTTTTCTTCCTTGTATTTTTTTCCTTTCAGTTTTATAGCACAATAGGTTGCTGCTCCCCTCTATGATTTTACAGCAAAACTGTTGTGTTCAGAGGCCATTAAAGAGCATTATAGTGTTGCTGAAGAGAAAATGGGGAATTTATGGAAGAGGCACTTAGAGGTGAACCAAATTTACCTTTTCGGTCTTTGTTATCTTTGCTTCTGCTGTCTGATACCATTACTTCTTGCTGGGGACACATGAATGCTTCCTGCTGAATGCAGAGTTGAAAATTGTCTTAGCAGCAAACAATCTAGAAGCATCTCTGAGTAAATAATAGTGCTGTAAATGCATGCCATGGAAATTGCTCTGATATTGTTGACAGGCAAGGCAAACAAAAGTTTATTCAGTTGCAGTATCATCTTCAGCCATGGAGGTTTGCAGTTCTCTTGGTAACAAACAGAAGCTTCATCCCATGCAAATGAAAGCTGGATGGCTTTTGGAGGTGAACACAAACTTTCTTCTCCAGGTCGTTCCATTTCACACCTTATATGGAATTGCTGGACTATCTTTATTATGAGAAGAACAAATAAAGGCCGTCAATCCTGTCTTTTGTATGCCAGAAGATGTCCTTCGGGAATACAAAAAATGATCTGAGGGCTCGAGCACCTCTCGTGCGAGGACAGGCTGAGGGAGTTGGGGTTGTTCAGCCTGGAGAAGAGAAGGCTGTGGGGAGACCTTAGTGCGGCCTTTCAGTTCTTAATGGGGGCCTACAGGAAAGATGGGGATAATCAAAAAGATTAGCAAGGCCTGTTGTGACAGGACAAGGAGTAATGGTTTTAAACTAAAGGAGGGTAGATTTAGGCTGGATATAAGGAAGAAATTTTTTACAATGAGGGTGGTGAGGCACTGGAACGGGTTGCCCAGAGAGGCGGTGGAGGCCCCATCCCCAGAAACATTCCAGGCCAGGTTGGACGCGGCTCTGAGCAACCTGATCTGGTTAAAGCTGTCCCTGCTCACTGCAGGGGGTTGGGCTGGGTGGGCTCTAAAGGTCCCTTCCAACCCAAAGCATTCTATGATTCTATGATAATAAATGTACAGCCTGAGCTGTCTTGTAGAGAGAAAAGGTTGACGTGCCCTGTTGCTCTGGTTTTACTGCTAGAAAGTCATCTCTGAAACCATTAGTATAATCTTCTCTGAAATGTGTTTACAGTGCTATAGTAAAGCAATAGCTTTACCATGGGCTTTGTTACCTTGTAAATTGTATAGAACAGGTTTGTTCTAATCTGAGTGTAACATTCTTTGTATGTAAGAGGTGTAGAAACCTTTCTGGATCTGTATCTAAACATATGGGTCTTTGGATTTTTTTTTGTGAATATTCAAGTCAAAGCAAGAATGTGAATGGCTTAATTTTTATAGTCCCATGATATCAGCCGTATTATCCATCATCTGTCCTTACATCATAAAAACATGTTTGTATACACAGTACATCAGTGTACTTCAAAAGAATATGAAAAAAGCCCTACTTAAGCTATGCACTTAATGCCCTACACTTGTGTATTCTTGTCATGCTTTAGCCCCAGCCAGCAACTAAGCACCATGCAGCCGCTGGGACGGGGGAGAGAATTGGAGGAGTAAAAGTGAGAAAAACTCCTGGGTTGAGATAAGAACAGTTTAATAATTGAAATAAAGTAAAACAGTAATAATAATAACAATATGATAATATACAAAGCAAGTGATGCACAATGCAATTGCTCACCACCTGCCGACTGATACCCAGACAGTTCCCGAGCAGCGATCGCTGCTCCCCGGCCAACCCCCCCAGTTTCTATACTGCCCATGACATCACATGGTATGGAATAGCCCTTTGGGCAGTTTGGATCAGCTATTCTGGCTGTGCCCCCTCCCAGTTTCTTGTGCCCCTGGCAGAGCATGGGAAGCTGAAAAGTCCTTGACTAGCATAAGCAGTACTCAGCAACAACTAAACCATCAGTGTGTTATCAACATTCTTCTCCTACTAAATCCAAAACACAGCACTATGCCTGCTACTAGGAAGAAAATTAACTCTATCCCAGCCGAAACCAGGACAACTCTTCCCATTCTTGTTTGATATCACATTTGCATACTGAGAAACAAGCTGTTTCTTCTGATAGTACTTGATAGCAGTGAAAACAAAAATCATGGTTTCATTAAGTATAAATAAATATCTTCAGTAAATGAAGTCCATTAGACAAGATTTTGCTGATGTTTTCAATAAAGCAGACCTTGAGTGTGTGTATATATAGTGAAACTTGCTACCATTAAGTGCTCTAGAGAAAGTCTCTACAGGACAGTGACTTGTTTTAGTGTTGCTCCTATATTTGCTGGCTTGAAATCCTGCTGTCATAGCATAGCTTTTTAAGACACTAATTATATTTAATAAAGTGTTGGCAATTAAGAATAAAACTAACCCTGGAAAACACTTGTTTCCTGAAGGATGAAGTCCTCTCTGTTTTCACATAGTCTCACTCTGCTGTTGTTCAGTGGTTGTTTTACCCTTTCTTAAATACACTGCCACAGAGGCACTACTGCTGTGCTGATGGGCTCAGCTTTGGCTAGTGATGGGTCTGTCTTGGAGCTGGCTGGAACTGGCTCTGACATGGGAGAAGGTACTCTGGTGACATCCCACCAGGAGCACTGCATCCAGCTCTGGGGTCCCCAGCACAAGAAAGACATGGACCTGTTAGAGTGGGTCCAGAGGGTGGCTATGAAAATGATCCTGAGGGCTGGAAGACCTCTCCTATGAAGAAAGGCTGAGAGAGTTGGGGTTGTTCAGCCTGGAGAAGAGAAGGCTCTAGGGAGACCTTCTTGTGGCCTGTCCATATACAAAGGGGGCTTACAAGAAAGATGGAGAGAGGCTTTTTACCAAGGCCTGTAGTGACAGGACAGGGGGCCACAGTTTTAAATTGAAAGAGGGTAGATTTAGATTAGATATAAGGAAGAAAATTTTTACAGTGAAGGTGGTGGGACAGTGGAACAGGTTGCCCAGAGAAGCTGTGGATGCCCAATCCCTGGAAGTGTTCAAGGTCAGGTTGGACAGGGGCTTTGAGCAACCTCATCTGGTGGAAGATATTCCCTGCCCGTGATGGGGGTTGGTCTAGATGATCTCTGAAGGTCCCTTCTGACACAACCCATTGTATGAGTCTATGATTCTCCAGCATCTTCTCCACCAGATCCCAGCACTCATTCTGCTGGTGCTGCAGGCAGGGCTGTGATTCCTCCAGCTCCTTAAGGCCGAATGAGTTCCCAAGCCTGCAAGGGCCATTCCGCCCGGAGCTGCAGAGTGCTCTCCGTCCTGTCTTGCCAAGGGCTGTACCAACATGCGAGCCATTAAGACTTCTAACTTTGCTGCAAACACATGCTCCCATGGAGCTGGTGCCCCTTGGTTCATACCAATGGCTGTGCTCCTTGGTGGCTCATAGCTGCAGCAGTGAAGGTGATGGGGCCAGAGAGCTCTTTGGCAAAAGAAGGCCACACTGAATGAAGTGGGCTGGTTTTCTTCTTCATCTTTCTTCTCAGTGCCTGACATTTTGACGCTGTTGTCCCCCTGCCTTCAAAAACGGGCTGGCAGGCTCCTCTTCCCTGACACCTAACCTTTGTTTAGGTTTTGCCCGTCTCCTGATCATGTGTTTGTGAGGATGTCCTGCCTATTTTCAGTCCCTTGTGCTTCTCCAGGCTTTCTTCCAACAACTGCTGTTGCTTGGATGCCTCCCACGTGCATCTTTGCCCAGCTGGAGCTCAGACTGTTCCCCTTCTTGTGCAGGGAGGAGAGGCCATGTCAGGGATGCCTGAAATGTGTCCTCTTGCCCGAACCGCCTCCCCCATGCCCTTTCCAACACCTACAGTCAATTTGCAAGGCCAGTCCCCAGCACAGGGGCTGGGCTGGGGCTGGCTCTGGCTCTGCTGTTAAGCACAGGGTCGTTACCAGCGTGGGGCCAGGGCTGTGGGGCCAGCTTGGCCAACAGGGCTGGTACGTCCCACCCGGGCACCCTGGCCCACCCCTACAGGCACAGGGACCTCTCACATCACCCGAAACACCCCTTTCCCTTGCTGTGTCCCGTTCAGACCAGGGCTGTAGTTCACCTGATACTCCTGCTTTAACTGTGCTAAAACTGCCCAGGCAGCCAAAGCCTGACCCGACTGTGGTTGTGGCCAATTGCCCCAAGACACTGGGGGTAAGCTGTCAGATGCCCCGTTGTCTGCTCCCTGCGGCACGCAGGCACTGTGGTTGGTTGGTGGAGGAGGTATGTTAGGAAACAGCAGGCAGAAGTGCCTGCTCTCGCTGTCCCCGAGTGGCCACAAGACTGCGAGCAGCTTGTGATCTGCTGTGAAAGCTACTAATGCGCTGCAGGCAACTTTGGGGAGAGAAATGGAAAAAATTAGCATCTGCAATGAAAATGGTCTGTGAGGTGTAGATATACACACATATATATCCATATCTGCATTTGTTTCCATAGGTGCATTGATATGCTATGGGTCAAGAGGTGTGAGGTTACATATGGGACTGGGTACTGCATTGGGAGGTGTGGGGTTTGAATTTGAAGTGCAAAACTTTACCAATATCAGGAAATACAGATTGGAGCAGGGAACCAAGGGGAATGACAGCCCCTGCAGCCACCAGAGCTGTGCTTGTTAAAATTTAGTAATTGTGTTTGCACAGTCCATACGTATTTTGATTTGTGTGACCTGGTAAGTACCTGGGGGTGTGGGATTTCAATTTGGAGGGCAGGACCCCTTTGCTGCAATCAAGAAATATGGGTTGGTGCAGGGAGGCACAGGGGGGACAGCCCTGCGAGCACCAGAGCATTGTGCACCATTGCACCGCAGAGCGGCTTACGTGGGTTTGTAGGGATGGAAGCCATGATACGGGGACAGGCGCTACTGTGTTAATGCACCTCGTTGTCACACGTGGTAATTCACTGAGTCCAGCAGCAGCGGCCCCTTTGCTATTCACATTTAATGTACAATTTGGGCTGGCTGTGCAACGCGGACCTACAAGCCCCTTAGGAGGCAGCTGGCAGCAGCACCAAGCTTCTGCTCTGGGAGCACATCCCCTGGGGTGGAAGGGATGGCTGGGAAGGGCCGTGCGAGGAGAGGCTGGAAGTTATACCTGGAATTAGGGGGGGACATCAGCTTGTGTGATAGAAGCTTGTCTGCACACCCACAACAGAGCATGGCAGGTGGAGGACCCCACAGGACTGTCAGCTGCTCCCCAGGGCCCAGCATGACCAGCTCGGGGCCCAGCACCACCCTGCAAGAGGGCGAAAGCTCGTCAAAGGCATGGGGGGCATGCTGGGGGCATGCTGAGCCCAGCACCGTCATCTGCTACGCAGGGCCCAGAGCCACCCTGCCGGACCAAGGACATGAAGTGACATGGTTGCCCAACACCACCTCATGACAAATCAAGGACACAGGTCATGTGCTGAGGACAAAGGTCACAAGACAAGGACACACCAAGGAGATATCACAGAACCATGAGATGACAGGCTCATGCCATGGCTGAGGTGTGGAGGGACCCCTGACGATCATCTTGTCCAACCCTCCCTGTTCAAGCAGGGCCACCTACAGCCAGTTGCCCATGACCATGTCTAACTGGGTATCAAATATCTCCAAGGATGGAGACTCCACCACCTCCCTGGGCAACCTGTACCAGTGCTTGGTCACACAGTGAAAAAGAGTTTCCTGATGTTCAGATGGAACATACTGTCTCAGTTTGTGCCCATTGCTTCTGGACCTGTCACTGGGCACCACTGAGAAGAGCCTGGCTCCATCCTCTCTGCACCCAACCTTCAGGTATTTATATACATTGATAAGATGCCCCTAAACGTTCTCTTCCCCAGGTTGAGCAGTCCCAGCTCTCTCAGCCTTCCCTCGTAGGAGAGATGCTCCAATCCCTTCATCTTCCTTGTGGCCCTTCGTTGGACTCCCCAGTATGTCCCTGCCTCTCATACAGCTCAGTGCTGGACACAGCACTCCAGGTAGGGCCTCACCAGTGCTGAGCAGAGGGGAAGGATCACCTCCCCCACCTACTGGCAACACTCCTAATGCAGCCCAGGACATTATTTGCCACCTTGGCCACAAGGGCACACATAGTCAACTTGGTGTCCATCAGGACCTCTGGGTCCTTTTCTGCTGAGCTGCTTTCCAGCTGGTCAGCCCCCGACATATATTGGTGCATGGGGTTGTCCCTCCCCAGGGGCCGGACTTTGCACTTCCCCTTCTTGATCTTCATGAGGTTCCTGTCAGCCCATTTCTCCAGCCTGTTGAGGTCCCTCAGGATGGCAACACGACTCTCTGGCCTCTCAGCCACCCCTCCCAGTTTGGTGTCCTCTGCAAACTTGCTGATTCTGCCCCATCATCCAGAGCATTAATGAAGATGTTAAACAGGACTGGACCCAGTATTGATCCCTGGGGTATACCACTAGTTCCTGTCCTCCAACTAGACCTCATGACACTGATCACCGTGCTCTGGGCCTGGCCATTCAGCCAGTTCTCAGTCAACCTCACTGCTCATCCAGTCCAGACTTCATCAGCTTCTCTATGAAGGTCTTGTGGGAAAGTGTCAAATGCCTTCCTGAAGTTCAGGTAGACAATAGCCACTGTTCTCCTCTCACCTACAAACGCAGTCATTTCATCTGAGGCGTTTCTCAGATTGGTCAAGCATGACTTCCCCTTGGTGAAGTCATGCTGACTACTCCTGATGATCTTGTCATTCACAGGCCTGGAAATGGTTTCCAGGATGAGCTGCTCCATCACCTTCCCAGGGATCGAGGTGAGGCTGAATGGCCTATAGTTCCCTGGGTCCTCCTTCTTGCATCTTTATGACAGTGACCTTTCCAGTCTTTGGACACTTCTCCCAGTCACCATGATTGATTGATCAATGACTATCAAGAGTGGCCTCTCAGCCAGCTCCTTCAGCACTTGCAGTTGCATCCCATTAGGGCTCATGGACTTAGGCATTTGCTTAAGTATTCCCTGGCCAGATCCTATTCCACCAAGGGTGCGTCTTCCTTGCTCCAGACTTTCACTCTGGTCTCTGGAGCCCAGGATCCCTGACTGTGAGTCATACAGACTGAAGCCAAGGATATGCTGTGACACAAGAGTCCCTGCACTGTCACTTGCTCCCCAGGGCCCTACACAACCAGCTCTATACCCAGCACCACTCTGTGACATGCCAAAAACATGCAAAGGGTCACATGCCAAGGACAGACCGGTCCCCACAGTCACCTGCTCCCCAGGGCCCAGCACCACCAGCACTGGGCCACAGACATGCCAAGGACACTGCTCACATGCCAAGGACACACCAAGGAACAAAACATGGCACAGGGGTCACAGCAACATCACCTGCACCCTGGTGCTCAGCACCCCACTCTGTGCCCCCTCCATCCCCATATCTTCCCCCTACGCTCCCCTCTCATCCACCACATCCTCTGTTCCCCCCGCCCCATGTCCCTTCGCCCCATGTCTAGAACGATGGGTGCTCACCGCGCTTGCCGCTCCTGGTAGTCATAGACCTGCATGGCAGCATTGTGGGGCACCTGGTAGGTGATGGCACGGGTGCTATCACGTTGGGGGACCCCAGTGTCCAGGCTGGGGGAGGAGTGGACCTTTGCATCCATGCTGCAGGTGTCTCCACAGCCTTCAGCCAGCAGCACCTCCACCCCAGGGGGCAGCTCCTTCTCCCACAGCTCCTCAGCCTCCGTCAGCATGTAGGTCTGGCCTGTCACCACCTGCACCTACACCCAGAGCCACCTCAGGGTGCTGCCAGGCTGGGATGGCTGCTGGGGGTTTGGGAGCCCCGGAAAGGGGTGTCTGGGGACAGTAGGAGGGGGCTTCGGCAGCAAGAGGAACACTTGAATGGGGTTGAGGAGCACTGGGAAGGGGTGTGTGGAGACACTGGGAGAGGTATAAGGAATACCAGGAGCACTGGGATGTGGTGGAGGGGTACTGGGGGCACTGGGAGAGTTTGGGGGAACTCTGATGGGGTTTGGGGGCACCTTCCGGGAGCGTAGATGAGCTTGCTGTGGGACAGAACACCTTGTTGTGGCTCACTGTGGGGGGAGACCTTGCCACAAGGTGGAAAAGCTTGCTACAAGGCTGATGAAGTTGCTGTGAGGCAGAAGAGATTGCTGTGGGGTGGATAAGCTCATCGCAGCAGGGGGGACAGGCAGAAGACTTCACCATGGGGCTCGTGGTGGGGAGACCTTGCCACAGGGTGGAAAAGCTGCAGACGAGGTCACTGTGGGGTAGATAAGTTTGCTGGAGTGGGGCAAAAGACCTCACCACAGGGCTCATGGTGGGGTAGGAGACCTCGGCACGGGTGGGGAAAGTGCTGTCGGGCAGACGGGGCTACTGGGGGAGGGGCAGAAGACCTCGCCGTGTGGCACTGGAGCTCACTGCAGGGTGGCATGCCTGGGGACCCAGCCGTGGGGCAGGCAAGCTTGCCACGGAGCTGGGGGGGGCGGCGGGGGGGGGGCAGAAACCTCACCGTGGCGCAGCAGACCACCTCGTCGAGGGGCAGGCCACTTTCCTGGGGGGCAGCAGAGCCCTGAAAAGCCTTCACGGCCGCCCAGCCCC
This sequence comes from Pelecanus crispus, assembly GCF_030463565.1. Taxonomy (NCBI): domain Eukaryota; kingdom Metazoa; phylum Chordata; class Aves; order Pelecaniformes; family Pelecanidae; genus Pelecanus; species Pelecanus crispus. The sequence goes on along the minus strand of NC_134667.1, from coordinate 1,320,057 downwards.
GTGGGCAGGCAGGGCCCAGACCATCGGGGCCTGCCCAACGGGCCCGGATTTACATCTCCCCACGGACCCCCCAAGGCAGGATCTACCCCCCAAGAGCACAACCTGCCCCCTCCAGAGCTGCATTTACTTCCCCCCCCGCCCCAGGGCACGGTTTGCGCCCGTCCCCCGGGTGCGGGATTTTCCCAGCAGTGCCGGGCCGCAGGGCCGGGCGAGGCGGGCCCAGCCCCGGGACGCGGCGACGTTCGCTGTGGCGGGGGCGGCAGCGGAGGGGGACAGAGGGCTTGGGCCCAGAGGGGTCGGGGTCGGCCCCGGCTCCCGCGGGGAGCCGCAGCCCCGCCGGGCGCAGCACCCCCGCCCAGGCCCGGGCCCGTTGCTCGGCAACCGCCATCCTGCCTGCTGCGCCCTGGCCTCACGCATGCGCCGCCTCCCGCTCCCGCGGGGGGGCGAGGAGGGGGCGGAGTCAAGGGTGGGGGGCGAGGCCTGAGGGGTCAGGCCTGCGGGGGGGTGACAGGCGCGGGGTGGCGGTGCGAGGGTGAGGGGGCCAGGGCAGGCTGTGGGGTGCGCTCTGAGAGGGCAGGCCCCGGGGAGGGATGGGGGGGCAGGCCCAGGAGAGGGGGTGCAAGGTCTGAGGGGACAGGGTGAGGGCTTGGGGGGGGGACAGGCCCTGGGTGCGAGGTCTGAGGGGACAGAACAAGGAGGGGGGGGTGAGCTCTGAGGGGACAGGCGCTGTGGGAAGGAGGACACAAGTCCCCCAGGGATGGATCCAAGGAGGTGAATGAGCCCTGGTGGGGGGGTACACCGGGGGTGTGTGCCTGGCACCCATCGGTGATCCATAATCCCTGGGCCCCTCTTGCCTGCGGGTGCTGCAAGCTCCTCAATGGCACAGCCTGGAGCTCCTCAGTAGCACCCAGGGGCCACCCTCATTGCCCCTCGCTCCAGCTTCATGTGTCTGTTTTGCCAGGGCTCTGAGGAAAGACCTCGGTGCGGCCGCTGCTGCCATGTCTCCTGGTGGGCATGGGGAGGGGACACATGTGGGGACAATTAAGGGGATTAGGGGGGGCACTGGGGACCAGCAGGAGCATTTGGGGGATATTTGGTGATGAGTGAGGGAAGGTGGGGAGCACTTGGGACAAGAGAGGGGACATGGAGACCAGTGGCGGGTGTGTGGGGACCAGCAGGGCACAAGGGGGGGTGGTGGTGGTGATGTTCAGGTGGGTATGGGGATGTGAGTGGCGCTGGGTTGATGTGAGGAAGGGGTGGTCATGTGAGGACTGGGGGAGATGTGGGGGCATGTAGAGGGGTTAGGGAAGACTGGTGTTGGGCACTGGGGGGCACAGTGGGGAAGGGTGAGGGGATGTGTGGGGCACTGGGGACAAGGGAAGTGACATGGAGATTAGTTGGGGGGACATGGGAACCAGTGGAGGAGAGAGTGGGGTGACATGGTGTCCTGGTTTCGGCTGGGATAGAGTTAATTTTCTTCCTAGTAGCAGGCACAGTGCTGTGTTTTGGATTTAGGAGGAGAATGTTGATAACACGTTGATGTCTTTAGTTGTTGCTGAGTACTGCTTATGCCAGTCAAGGACTTTTCAGCTTCCCATGCTCTGCCAGGGGCACAAGAAACTGGGAGGGGGCACAGCCAGGACAGCTGACCCAAACTGCCCAAAGGGCTATTCCATACCATATGACGTCATGCTCAGTATAGAAACTGGGGGGGGTTGGCCGGGGAGCAGCGATTGCTGCTCGGGAACTGGCTGGGCATGGGTCGGCGGGTGGTGAACAATTACATTGTGCATCACTTGCTTTCTGTATCATTATTATTATTATAATTATTATACTGTTACTATTAGCATTACTATTTTACTTTATTTCAATTATTAAACTGTTCTTATCTCAACCCAGGAGTGTTTCTCACTCTTACTCCTCCGATTCTCTCCCCCATCCCATCGGGGTAGGGGGAGTGAGCGAGCGGCTGCGTGGTGCTGAGTTGCTGGCTCGGGCTAAACCATGACAGATGCATAGCACAGAGTCCAAATGGCACAAGCTGCCTTTTTAGTGCCTTTCAATTTTGCCCATTTACAGTGACTGACACAAGCCTCAGAGCCTGCAGAAATAGGATCTGCTCCTTTAAAGCAGCCAGTCCTCCAGTGTCTTTTCCATTGTTTAATCACCTACTTCTGGCATTTAGTAACACCTGCTGGTCTTTTTTGCCTTGTGCTCTTCCCACTCTGCCTTTACACAAACGCACGCTATTAAGAATTTTGTTGCTGCAACAGGCTGACTTAAGTTTTAAATATTTTTTCTAAGAACTAATTCCAGGCTTCCTTTCTTTCTGAGTTCAGGTGCTTCTGAGCCCCCAGAAGAGCCAGACCGTCAGGTACGTTTCTGGTCCTTGCAGTGACCACCCTCCCTCACAGGCCTTCCACTTTTGCTGCAGGGCTTGTCTTCAGGTTTGGGGCAGCAGAATAAAATTGGTTACTTTGTGAAACAGTGTCTGCGTGGTGGAGCGAGGGCTGCCTTCAGTCCAACACACTGTACCTCATGCGGTTCCTGTACAGTATTGGGGTCAGGGGAGTCCACACTACAGATTTACTGCAATCAGTCCATGTTCTAAAAAGCAACCAGTGACCCAGACCTGGGATAGCTCATTGCCGGATGCCACCCAGTGCAGTGAGATGAGTCTCAAAGACACTAGAAGGTGAAGCATTAAGGCAAATACTCAAAACCCACAGACCTAGCAGGGTAATTGTCACTTTTCCTGCTACATAAATATTTCTTGAGACACACATGCAGCAATCTGGCCAACCCTGAATAAGCTCAGACCAACACAAAAGAAAAAAAAAGAAACCCAACCCTACTCTGTCAAGCCAACAGTAAAAAGTGCAAAAAGTAAAGTGGTTTGAGGAAATAAGTTGTACTGGGTTTGTATGGCGAGGTTTTGGTGGCGGGGGGGCTACAGGGGTGGCTTCTGTGAGAAGTTACTAGAAGCTTCCCCTACATCCAGCTGGCTCCAAGATGGGCCCACTGCTGACTGAGGACGAGCCGGTCAGCAAAGCTGGTAGCACCTCTGTGATAACATATTTAAGAGGGGGGGGAATAAAAAAAAAAATGCAGAACTGCAGCCAGGCAGGAGAGGAGTGAGAATATGTGAGAGGAACAATTCTGCAGACACCAAGGTCAGTGAAGGAGGGGGAGGAGGTGCTCCATGTGCCAGAGCAGAGATTCCCCTGCAGCCCATGGCGAAGACCACGGTGAGGCAGGCTGTGCCCCTGCAGCCATGGAGGTTAATGGTGGAGCAGATATCCACCTGCAGCCCATGGAGGACCCTGTGCTGGAGCAGGGGGATGTGCCCAAAGGAGTCTGTGACCCCATGGGAAGCCCACGCTGGAGCAGGCTCCTGGCAGGCCCTGTGGACCCATGGAGAGAGGAGCCCACGCTGGAGCAGGTTTGCTGGCAGGGCTTGTGACCCTCACGGGGCACTGATGCTGGAGCAGTCTGCTCCTGAAGGACTGCACCCCATGGAAGGGATCCACACTGGAGCAGTTTGTGAAGAACTGTAGCCCATAGGAAGGACCCATGTTGGTGAAGTTTCTGGAGGACTGTCTCCCGTGGGAGGGACCCCATGCTGGAGCAGGGGAAGACTGTGAGGAGTCCTCCCTCTGAGGAGGAAGGAGCGGCAGAGACAATGTACGATGAACTGACCGCAACTCCCATTCCCATCCCCCTTTAAGATTTGGTTTTATTTCTCATTATCCTACTCTGATTTGTTTGGTAATAAATTAAAATAATTTCCCCAAGTCAAGTCTGTTTTGCCTGTGACGGTAATTGCTGAGTGATCTCTCCCTGTCCTTATCTCGACTCATGAGCCTTTCATTATGTTTTCTCTCCCATGTACAGCTGAGGAGGGGGAGTGATAGAGCAGCTTTGGTGGACACCTGGCAACCCATCACATAAGTTCAAATGGTACCCGCACACTTGGGCTCGCTAAGGCCAAAGGCAGCGGGCGCGCAGGCTAAGGTTCAAGTGCCCAACAAGATGCACACACAGGCCACAATATTCATAAATTCAGAGCCTTATTTGACAGAAAATAAAATCCAGGAGCATGAATGTACAAGCACAAGCATTTTATTATAGGGTTCCTCAAAAACACTTGCTGGTGAAACAGGATTCCTACTACAGACAAGGATTCCTACTACATCCTGCTTTCAGTCAGTCTTTTGCAAATTTGGCAACTCTTGATTTCACCCAACAGGTCCATCTTCCCCAGAAGCCCCCCAAGAAAGGGGTTCCGCCGGTGTCTGGAAGATTTCCCAGTTACAGCCTGGGGGACTTCCAGTGTGAGTGACTGCCTGAGGACAGAGTTGCTTTCCAGTGTGTTCCTCACAATACCTTCAGTCTGGGGGTGAGTGGGGTCTGGGTCCCTTGTGCCGGTTCACTGGCTTATTTTGCTTTTCTTGCCTGCTTGCCTGCCTGCTGGCTTGCTTGCGTGTGCTTGCCTCTCTGTGTGTGTGTGCGTGTGTACGTGGGTACTTGCCTGCCTGCTTGCTTTCTTGCTTGCTTGCTTCAGATCCGACCTTCTGCTCTGGCCAGTGTGGCTGTGAGCCAGTGGTCTGGGTGTAAGCTGGGAGCTCTGCGCTGCTCCCCCCAATGTCCCAGCTCCTCCTGCCGTGTCACCTTGGTGTCCCTGCTCCTGGCCCTGCTCCCAGCACTGCTGGGGCTCTGGGGATGCTGAATCCTTCCGCTCCCAGGCAGCCCCTGAGTGGGAGGCAGCTCCAGCAGCACTCTTGGAGGGCTGTATAAATCCTCCCAGGAGCGGGCTGAGATGGGATGGTGAGATGGGCTCATGGCATGGCCAGCACAGCAGGGTCATGCAGGGAGAGGTTGCTTTCCCTCTACCTGGGCTGGGGGCAGCTTTTCCCCCAGAAACTTCCCAGAGGAGTGCACCTCCTATGTGCCAGCCTGTGACCGGCTGTGACTGCCCCTGGAGAACAACTTGCAGAGCAAGGCCAAAGCAACTCAGCTGGGAGGGCATTAGGCTGAAGGTCTGAAGATCCCTGATTCAACCCAGGGCTTTTGCAGTAGTCTTGCATGCTCTGTCTGCAGAGCAGTCTGTCTCCTTCTGGCCTGCCCCAGCCCTCCTCCTCCTTCCTGCCTTCCCAGGGCTAAGGGCACAGCCTCTTCTTCTGCCTCCTGTACTGCAGCTCCCTACTCCTTTTACTGACTCCCTGCTGCCATCACCCCAGAGACCATCACCAGGGACAGTGTCCAGATGTGTCTCAGAAAGGCTGAAGAGTCCCTTCCCTGGCCCTGCTGCCCACAATCCTGCTCGTGCAGTCCAGGATGCTCTTGCCCTTCTTGGCTGCAAGGGCATACTGATAAATCCAGTTCAGCCTCTTGTTCACAAGGACCCCCAGGTCCTTTTCTGCAAAGCTGCTTCTGCAGCACAGTCACCCCCAGCCTGTCCTGTCCCATGGCCTGTTCAGGCTCAGCTGGCTGTGATGTCTGCCCGATGGGCCTGGATCTTCCTCACCTTTCTCCAGAGGCTGCTCTTTCCATATATCTGCAGCTCTGCAGGAATAGAAAGAGCCTTCCTTCTGTGCCAGAAGCCACCAATTTCCATTCCCTCCTGCTGGGGGGCAGGGCTTGTCTTGGGTCCAGTGCTCCTCTGAGGGTGGTCCCTAGCTGTACATCCTGTCCTGCACCACAAGGGTATGTGTATGTGTCACCCCTCCTCAGGGTCTCTGCAGAGACCCTCCTGTCACTCTCCTGTTTGTCCTCCTTGGTGGTGTGTGTAGGGGCATGTGGAAGGAGAGGGTGTCTATTCCTTTAAGGGTGTCTGAGCAGGGGCCTTTTTAGATGCAGAAGAAAATAAGAAAAGGAGGAAGTCATAAACAAGAAGGTGCAGAGACACTGACCTGACCAACCAGTGATAAGGGAGGCAGTAAGGAGACTAGACCCTGAGACCACACCTTGGCAGTGGCACTGACTGATGGCCTCTGTCAAGGGACTGCAAGCAAAGCTGGACTGGGCAACCAATCAAGATGCAAACTGTATTAAGTGCTAGCTATTGCCAAGAGAGACTGGCATGAATGGGTTTGGGGCCAGCAACAGAAGTCAGACCAAGCAAGGGCTTCTGCAAGGATTTGCACCGATGAGGCAGGAGCTGGTTCCTTCTCCATGCTGGGGCCAGCACTCATCCTGTGAGCACCAGCCTGGGGTGCCTCAGCCCCGCCGTGGGGCCATCACCAGCCGGGAGTGGCCCCTGAGCACCCCCATTGCAGGACCCTCACGAGTCCATCCAGTGGTATGTCCCATCTCACCAGCCAGGGAACCTGCACCAGCTCCCAGACCTGGAGTCGCTTTGTCCCCAGCTCCCCCTGCCAGCTTAACACCTTCCTGCCCTCCCTACCAGATCACTCCTTGGTCACCAGATGCCATTGCTGGGCGGTTGCAATTTGGGTTTCCCCTTCACAGGGTGAGTGAGATGCTCCATGCTGGTGGCTGGAGTGGGACTGTGGGTGACAGCCCATGTGCCTGGTGCCAGCTACTGTGGGGACAAGGGTCTGTATCCCCCCCAAACTGGGTGTGTGTGGGTATTCATCAGCAAACTTCAGGCTGGACCAGCGGGGAGCAGGGGGGCTTCAGGTCTGGGCTGGGGTATCAAGTGGGCATGGGTCGGTGCTGGTAGCCAGTGGGACCCATGAGTATGAGGTGCCTGTGGAATGAGTGTGCATGTATTTGCAGTGAGCACTGAGCTGGAGGAGCTGGTGAGTTGGGCACCGGTAGCGTGGGTAAGAGGACCAGGGTCCGAGTAGGGGTCCTGGCTGGCAGAGGGGCTGTGCTGGTGCTTGGGAGACCCATGAGCGTGCGTGTGTGCCTGCCCAAGTGACCATCTGTCTGTGCCAGCCCGGGAGGAGGAGGGACATGGCTGTGGGTGCTGGTGTATGATGGGGGTCCTGTGTGTGGGTGCTGATGGCAGCTGCTTGGCTATGGCAGGCTGTGTGACTGGCTGTGTCTGTGCGTCCTCTGTGTGTCGTGTGTCTCTGGGACACGTGCACAGCTTTGTTGCTGTTTGAACCTGCAAAGGGGAAAGCAGCAGCTCTGTCCCTCAGCCGAGGCAGAGACCCCGGGTCCCTGGGCATTGGGCCAGCGGGGCTACAGTGGCCAAGCAGGAGGGTCCTACCCTGGGGCTGCTGGAGGAGGCGGCCACTGCTGACATCCCTTAACAGTTTCATAGTTGGCAGAATCTGGTGCAGCCATGAGCATTCCTGAGATTACTTGATTACTTGTATATAATCATTACGTGATGGGGGACTGATCCCTTGCTAATGTGCCCATAATGAAACATTTGTAACCAAACTCCTAGAAGGTTTCTCCCTTTGCAGAATGCTCTCAGTTATCTTCCACAGAGGAACTACATCAGCACTGAGAGGAGCTGCAGGGGCTTGAGCAAGACAACTCTGTTAGCATTGTCCCGCCTGATGGCCTGGAAGCTGCAGAGACTTGGTTTTACACTGTTTGAGTGCTTGGAGACCTTTGCTCTTTTCTAGGCAACAGACAAGTTGAGCTGCTGAACTACAACCTGGGCCACCTGCATGCACTGGAGACTGCTAAAGGGTTCTGCCCAGACACCCTGGGCTCTTTCTCTTCCTGCCTAGCCACAGCAAAGGCTGCAGGTTTTGTTTTTGAGTCCCAGGGAATTCTTGCTGTATGAAGGAAAGAAGTGAAGAAGAGATTTTGCAAGAGTTTTTCCCTACCTGTAGATAGGACTGGGAACCTCACAAAAGCTCTGTTGAGGGTAATCTTTTCCTTTCCCCAGCTGTCTGTGTGTCCAAAGGCAAATTACTAGCAGACATGTTTCCAAAAGCAAAATGAAAGGTTACTAGAACTAATTTTTGCTGGTCTAAGCCATGACCAAGCAAGTTATGTGGGCTGGATGTGAACTACAGCATTGCCAGCGGTCATTAGAGACCTTGCCTCACCTTCAGCAGCTGTGATCACACAGAAGTGAAGAAGAGCTATCTTTGGTCGCATCAAGGATCAGTCTAGACTTTCAGATTGCTGTGGTTTAGTGTCTTTCTGTGTTGAAAGCAGAGGGTTATTTCAGTGCTTTCTGAAGCCATTCCTTCTTGGGCCTGCCTGAGATGCTAGGGCAATGTCTTTGATGCCTCTGAGTCCTGGTGGCATAAGAGCTGGTGATTGCTCACCAAGCCTTCAATCACTGCACACCACTTCAGACACCTCTGTCACCTCTGTTCTGGCTTCAGGCATCTCTTTCGAAGACAGAGGGCTCAGTGGTTAGTGTCTCCTACCCGGAAGCTGGCCCACCGCTTTGATGCCCATCCACATCCCCTTGACCCTAATGCTCTTAGTTCTGCTTCTGCAGGTCTATAGTCTCATTTTTCTGCTACTGTCGTCACCAACACCATCGTTTTTTGGCCATAAAATAAACCCAGACAATGGGCCGCAATGCCTTAACTCAATGCAGCCAGTCCATGATCACTTCCAAGATTCCTGGGTGACTGGGGTTTCCTATTCGAGCCCATTGTGTGATCAGTGCAACCCACTTACTCCATGTAGCATCAGTTGCATGATGTGTAGAGGGGACCCTCCCTTTGAACATCCAGCCCAGCACCGGCAGTCGGGGTGCCAGCAGGAGCTGTGCTTCAGCACCAACCACTTCCGAAGCAGCTCAGACCCCTTCATATGCTGCCAATAGCTCTTTCTCTGCTGGAGTATAGCGGGCCTTGGATCCTCTGTATCCCTGACTCCAAAACCCCTCGGGGCCGACCTCAAGTCTCCCCTGGTGCTTTCTGCCAGAGGCTCCAGGTAGGGCCATTCTCCCCAGCTGTGGTGTAGAGCACATTCTTTACATCCTGCCCTGCCCGGACTGGCCCAAGGGCTACTGCATGAGCTATCTCCCATTTAATTTGTTCAAAGGCTTGTTGTTGCTCAGGGCCCCATTTGAAATCGTTCTTCTTCCGGGTCACTTGATAAAGAGGGCTTATGATCTGGCTGTAATTTGGCATATGCATTCTCCAAAAACCCACAACGCCTGAGAAAGCTTGTGTTTGCATTTTGCTAGTTGGTGGGGACATAGCTGTTATTTTGTTGATCACATCCATTGGGATCCGATGACGTCCATTACACCATTTTATTCCTAAGAACTGGATCTCCTGTGCAGGTCCCTTGACCGGCCTTCAGAAAGATTTGGACTATTTTCTTCCCTCAAAAAATTCTGCTGTATTCATAGAATCATAGAATCGTTTAGGTTGCAAAAGATCTTTAAGATCATCCAGTCCAACCATTATTGCCCCACACAATGATGTCATCAATGTTCTGAGGATGTTCTGGAGCTTCACCCTGTTCCAGTGCCATCTGGATCAGTCCATGGCAAATGGTGGGGCTGTGCTTCCACCCCTGGCGCAGTCAGTTCCAGGTGTACTGAACACCCCTCCAAATGAAAGCAAACTAGGGCCTGCACTCTGCTGCCAAAGGGATTGAGAAAACTGCATTAGCAATATCAGTTGTGACATAAGACTCAGCTGCCTTTGACTCCAGTTCGCATTGAAGTTCTAGCATGTCTGGCATAGCAGCACTCAGCAATGGTGTGACTTCATTCAGGCCACAATAGTCTACTGTTGGTCTCCACTCCCCATTAGACTTTCTCACTGGCCATATGGGACCATTAAAAGGTGAGTGAGTCTTGCTGATCACTCCTCGGCTCTCCAGTTGATGAAACAGCTTATGGATGGGAATCAGGGAGTCTCAGTTGGTGCAATATTGCCACCAGGGCACCGTGGTGGTAGCAATCGGCACCTGTTGTTCCTCAAGTCTCAGCAACCCCACAACAGAAGGGTCCTTGGACAGACCGGGCAAGGTGGACAGCTGTTTAATTTCCTCCATCTCCAAGGCAGCTATACCAAAAGCCCACCGGTACCCTTTTGGGTCCCTGAAATACCCTCTCCTGAGGCAGTCTATGCCAAGGATGCATGGAGCATCTGGGCCAGTTACAATGGGGTGCTTCTGCCACTCATTCCCGGTTAGGGTCACTTCAGCCTCCAGTACAGTGAGCTGTTGGGATCCCCCTTTCTGCCCCTCTATAGTTTGATGGCATTAGGGTACACTGTGCACCGGTGTGCACTAGAACCTTCTACTCCTGTGGGTGCAATGTGCCAGGCCATCGAATCCACACAGCCCAGTAAACCTGCTGAAGGCAGGGCACGTCTAATCCTGGTCATAGTATTCGTTACTCACTTCTTGTAAATATGAGGCAGGAGTTCCTTCATTAAGGTCAGGAGTAAGATCAGCCCTTCTACTCTGTCTGGGGAACTGCCCACTGGAGACTGGAGCAGCAGTTTTCCTGGAAGAACCCCCTTGTGTAATTGTTTTTCCTTGCAACTCATGTACCCATGCCTCCAGGGTTGAAGTAGGTTTTCCATCCCACTTCCTCATGTCCTCCCTGTGGTCACGCAGGTAAAACCATAGGGTGCCCCATGGTGTGTACCCTCTATATCCCCTCTGTTGAGCAGAAGAACACTGACTCCTAATGGCTGAGATACTGGTCCGTACAGCTGGGGATTAGGATCTATCCTCTCTGAGTTTCTGGACCTCCTGGGACAGTTTCTCCACAGCCAAGATGAGAGAGGAAGATTCTTTCTTCGTATTCCTGGAGCTGGCCAGCCACTTCATCCACCACTGGTGCCTCTTCATCTTTCCACGTCAGCATTGGCAATGAGTTGGCATATGATGCCGGTGTGCTCCGTACCAACTTCTGCCACATGAGTCATGTTGCACTGGCCTTCCCCTGGATCTTTGCACTGGACTTCCCCTGGATCTTTGGATAACTGCTCATTGTTCAGTTCACCATAAATCACCTCCAGCACACCTACTTCCCTCAGGTACTGGATACCTCTCTCCATTTTCCTGGGTGATATATAACATCTTCCTTCAAGGGGTACCTTTCCTTCATACCTGACAGGAGTTGCCGCCAGAGGCTAAGGGCTTGTGCTCCTTTTCCATTCACTTTGTCAATGCCCCCTTCCCTAGAAAGGGGTCCCAGCTGTTTGGCTTCCCTACCCTCTAATTGCAGGCTACTGGCCCCATTATCGCAGCATCAGAGCAGCCAGGTGACGATGTGCTCGCCTGGATGATGACTGAAATCTTTTCACATATCTCGCAGCTCACTCAAGGATAAGGATCGGGTGGTTTCCATCTCATTTATGAGTTCTTCCTCTTCCTCCTCCCCTCCTTGTGGTGGCCCTGTTTTTTCATCATCCCCTTCTAAATGAACTGACTTTTGCTTCCAAGGTTGCTTCTTGTGAATACAGGTGACTGATACCAGCATGGGTTAGTTCCCTGGAGTAGCTGCAGCACCTGTGGCGGGGGTTGGAGTAGCTGCTGTGCCTGTGGCTTTTTCATCAGATCCAGAGACCTTCCCTTCCCCTTGAGTGTACTGAATAGTGTTGAACAGAGCCTGGTAGGCATGGGCCAGACCCCAGCACATTGCAGTGATTTGTGTCTCTCTGGAGTTGCCAGGGTGACAGCATATTTTTTCCAAATATTCTACTAATTTTTGGGGATTCTGCACTTGTTCAGGGGTGATGTTCCAAAACACTGGAGGTGCCCACTGTCCTATGCATTTGCCCATGCTATCCCACACACCCTGCCACTTATAACTCTCCAGCCTTGGGGCAGATGTCTGGATGATACTCTGAAATTTCCTATTAACCTTAGACAAAACTGAAACAATATTCTCAAGACGTATCAATAGAAGTATCTTAACTGCCCAGGGATGTTCAAGATACTGAAAAGCTATTGTAATGAAGGAGAAAACATCATAGAAGAAGGCAGTGAAGGTGTGATTCTGTACTTCCTCCATAAAAAAAAAAAAACCTCTCAGAAGAATAAATTTAATTGCTAATTCTCTCCATGAGGTGGAACCCGAAGTACAGTAAATGGTTTCAGTACAAAACCCAAATACCAGATAAAACTGAAGATCAGTGTTTTAATAACAAATCTTCCAGGCAAAACATCACTAATCACTGCAGACGCCCAACACCAATCTTAAACACATACAGCAAAAAAGGAACATGGTGCAGATCCGATAAACTAAGATAGAGAACAGATGAATAAATGACGTGACCTGCAACTATTAACAGATACAAAACTCCTCAATAAACTCTGGTTAAGCTGTTATTACCTCAAACCCCTCAGACCCCACGTTGGGCATCAGAAAGGACTATTGTGGTTTAGCACCTGTCGGCAACCAAGCACCACACAGCTGCTTGCTTACCCTGCCCCCCCCCACGGTGGGATGGGGAGAGAAATGGAAGGGCAAAAGTAAGAAAACTCATGGGTTGAGATAAAAACAGTTTAATAACTGAAATAAAATAATAACAATAATAACAATAGTAATGATCATTGTAATAATAAAAATTGTAATGAAAAGGGGAACAACTAAAGAGAGAAAAACAAAACCCAGGAAAAAAAAAAAGAAGTGATTGATGCAACTGCTCACCACCTGCTGACTGATGCCCAGCCAGTCCCCAAGCAGCAGTCGCTGCCTCCTGCTCAACTCCCCCCAGTTTCTATACTGAGCATGATGTCCTATGGTATGGAATAGCCCTTTGGTCAGTTTGGATCAACTATCTCAGCTGTGCCCCCTCCAGCTTCTTGCACACCTGGCAGAGTATGGGAAGCTGAAAAGTCCTTGACTAGCATAAGCAGTACTTAGCAACAACTAAAACATCAGTGTGTCATCAGCATTATTCTCATCCTAAATCCAAACCACAGCACTATGCCTGCTCCTAGGAAGAAAATTAACTCTATCCCAGCCAACCTCAATGATTCTATGATTCTATGATCCGCAGCAGAATGACCATAACAGAAGATGCGGGCCTGCTGCTGAATGGGACTAGGGACCTGGTTACAAAGGACATGCAGAAAGCCGAAGTACTGAATGCCACCTTCACCTCGGTCTTCACTGGTAAGACTGGCCTTCAGCAATTCCAGCTCCCTGAGAACAATGGGAGAGTCCAGGGCAAGGTGGACTTATCCTTGCTGCAGAGAATCATACTGGGGAATGTGTAAACAAACGGGACACAGGTAAGTCCATGGACCTGATGGGATGCACCCACAAGGGCTGAGGGAGCTGACTGATGTCACTGCAAGGCCACTCTTGATAATCTCTGAAAGGTCATGATGATGAGGGCAGGTTCCTGAGGTCTGGAAGAACGCGAATGTTGCCCCTGTCTTCAGGAGACACAAGAAAGAGGATCTAGGGAACTACAGGCTGGTCACTCACCTCCATCCTAGGAAAGGTGATGGAGCAAATAATCCCAGGAAGCACTTCTGGATACAGGAAGGATAGGAAGGTGACTGGGAGTACTCTCCATGGATTTGCAAAGGGCAAATCTTGCCTGACCAACATGATGGCTGTCTTTGGTAAAATAAGTGTCTTGATGGATGAGGAGACAGCATTGGATGTCATTTATCTCAGCCTCAGAAGGGATTTTAACACTGTCTTCTGCAACAGCCACTTAGACAAACTGATAACTATTGGCTAGAAAAACAGAGTGAGATGGATTTAAAAAGGGCTGGATGGCTCAACTCAAGGATTGTGACACTGAGTCCACCTGGAGGCCGGTCACCAGTGGTGTACCCCAGGGGTCGACACTGGGGCTAATACTGTTGAACATCTTCATTAGACACTGGGACTGAGTGCACCCTCAGCAAGTTGGCAGATGATACAAAAGTAGAGGAGTGGCTGGCAGACCAGGTGAGCGTGCAGCCATTCAGAGGGACCTGGACAGGCTGGAGAAATGGGCTGACAGGAACCTCATGAAGTTCAACAAGGGGAAGTACAAAGTCTTTCATAATGGAATGAGTAACTGCCGTGGTTTAGCCCCAGCCAGCAACTAAACACCATGCAGCCGCTTGCTCACTCCCCCTACCCCGATGGGATAGGGGAGAGAATTGGAAGAGTAAGACTGAGAAAAACTCCTGGGTTGAGATAAGAACAGTTTAATAATTGAAATAAAGTAAAATAGTAATGATAATAATAACAATATAATAATAATAATAATAATATACAAAGCAAGTGATGCACAATGCAATTGCTTACCACCCGCCGACTGATACCCAGACAGTTCCCGAGCAGCGATCGCTGCTCCCCGGCCAACCACCCCCCAGTTTATTTACTGCCCATGACATCACATGGTATGGAATAGCCCTTTGGTCAGTTTGGATCAACTATTCTGGCTGTGCCCCCTCCCAGTTTCTTGTGTACTTGGCAGAGCATGGGAAGCTGAAAAGTCCTTGACTAGCATAAGCAGTACTCAGCAACAACTAAACCATCAGTGTGTTATCAACATTCTTCTCCTACTAAATCCAAAACACAGCACTATGCCTGCTACTAGGAAGAAAATTAACTCTATCCTAGCCAAAACCAGGACAGTAACTCCATATACCAGTAGAGGCTGAGGGCTGACCAGCTGGAAAGCAGCTCAACAGAAAAGAACCCAGGGGTCCTGTTGGACACCAAGTTGCCTATGAACCAGCAGTGTGTCCTTGCTGCAGAAAAGGCTGAGGGTATCCTGGTCTGCATTAGGAGGAGTGTTGCCAGCAGGTGGAGGCGGGTGATCCTTCCCTTTTACTCAGCACTGGAGTGAGGCCCCACCTGGAGTGCTGTGTGCTGTTCTGGGCTCCGCAGTACAAGGGAGACATGGCCATACTGGAAGAGAGTCCAAACAAAGGACCACAAAGATGATGAAGGGACTGGAGCACCTCACATATGAGGAAAGGCTGAGAGAACTGGGACTGTTTAGCCTGGAAAAGAGAAGGCCCAGGCTCATCAGGGTGTATACATACCTGCCATTATGATGGAGAGGGCTGTCACTGTGCACCAGCAGGTCACTCCACAGCCACATTCACTTTCAGCAGCTCACATGGCCAGGTCCTGCAGCACCAGAGGAGAAACCCACACCAGCACCACTTGGCATCCTGGTACCCAGCAGCAGCCCCTGGCAGCTGGCTGCAGCAACATGGCAATGAGGCTCCTTGGTGCCGAGCTCAGCTGAGGAATGGCTGCCAGTGTGACGTGCTCCTGTCTGCGTGAGTGTGTTGCAGAGAATTGCAACTTCTCTCTGCATGTGTGCCCCCAGCCTTGGCTCCCAGGTACAGCCGCACTGATGGGGTCTGTGCTGCCCACAGCAGAGCCTATGGGGAACAGAGATGGGAAGATCGACCTCCTGGCTCAGACACCTCTATCTCCTGAGTTGGGTTTTGAAGCTTCCTTTGAGCAAAGGGATCCCAAGAGAGTGTCCTCACAGTGGGGACTGTGACAGAAAAGCATGGCTTAGAGTGCACAGTCCAGCAAGAGGCGCTGCCTGGAAACACCAAGGCATGTGTTTGGAGACAGCTAACTGTAGCTATGCCCAGGTAGCCAGAGGTCACACAGATCAGATGACAGGGACTGTGGCAGTTGTGGAAGGAAATGGCAGAGGCACTTTGAGAGTTTCCCTGAGTCTTTTCACTCCTGCCAGTGGCATGTTTCTGAGATACACCTCTGGGCTGGCCCAGTCATTGTGCTCTGGTTCAACCCTGTGAAGCAGCCTCAGAGGGTTGGAACTGGCTTCCTCTGCAATGAGCTGGCCCCAGCAGTTGTGCCCCGGGAGCACAACTAATGTTCTCCAGATGTCTGTAGGCTTCCAGCCCATAGCACGAGACCAAAGGTAAGCCAAAAGGAAAGCAACCCAAAATGTCCCAAGTGTGAACATCAGGCCCTCTACATCAGCAGTTTTGTTCCGTGTATCCAATGTCCTGGCCCTTCACTGCTGGCAAATTTGGACACAGTCTTTCAGCAGGCTCATCTCCTCAGTAATTCCTGCTGGTTCTTATACCCAACCATCCTTCCCACTGCTTTGGGCCCATCATGGTGGACACAAGGAATGGGAATTTCTGGCCATTTTGTTTTGTCCAGTCATCTCAGTGCGTATGCTAGTGGTCACACTGCTGTAAGGAGGGGAAGTAGGGCTGGATGCTGCTGACTAAACAACTAAACAGCAAGTGCCATGGGGTATGCCCCACACACCCTTGATATCCATATGCAGCTTTCAGAGGTGACACAAGGCCTGTACTTGAGCCCTGAAATTTGGGCTGGCAGCTGGGGACCAAGAAGGCTGTGGGGAAAAGGACTGACAGGAGAGGGAGTGTTAACAGCATGTAAAAATCCCTAGGGAGCCCCGGGTCTCTCACTGCAGTCTCTCCAGCTGGCAGGAGGGATGCTTCAGCTCCTGGCACAGCAGCCACACCCAAGCATCTCCAACATCTTTATCACCCAGGTGCAGCTCTTGCAGACTCGGGCTGGTGCTGAGCACAGTGGATGGGTCCTCGCAGCCAGTGCTGGTGATTTGGCAGCACTGCAGTCTGCAGGGGAGGCACACAAAGAGGAGCTGTGAGATTGTCACAGCCACAAAGAGACAGATGCACCAACCTTCCCAGTTCAGTCCCACTAGTCCCCAACCCTGAGCTTCCCCAGTCACTGGGCACCCCTCCTCCCCCCCACCCCCAAGGCTACAGACAAGAAATGAGAATTTCTGGGCACTTGTTTTGTTCACAAAGTCATCTCAGTGTGCACAATAGTCATCCCACCACCATAGCGGTAATTGTGCAGCCGCCTTCCCATGGCTCTGCAGAGTGGTCTAGAGCCACTGGAAATGCCCCACATGGCTCAAACATCCAGGCAGAGCTGTCAGAGACAACACATGCCTGCACAAACCCCCCAACATTCATCATAGCAGCCAGGGTGGCGATGTGAGTAAAAGCGAGGACTGGGAGGGAGCCGAGTGGCGCACCCCAGGATGACTTGGCCCTGGCAGAAGGACTTCTCACAAGAATGTGTCCTCTGCCCTCCTGCTCATGCGGGACTGAACACTCCAGACTCAGCAGACTCTAGGGCTGGGGAAAGAGGTGCCTGGAGGGGGGGGTACCCTTTTCACACATTCCTCTTGCTCTCCGGGCAGGCAGGAAGCAAGGGATGAGCAGGGACCCAGTGCTGCAGGGTCACCTCAATGGCAGCCTCTCCCCACCTCTGCAGGCAGCAGCTGACCAGCCTCAGTCCCAGTCCAGATCCCATCAAGGGCTGCCCACAAGGCAGCCAGGGAAATGCCCCAAGGGTCCTTGGATTCCTCACCCCATGAACTCCAGACGGCAGGTAGGTTGCTTCAGCCCCTTGCACAGCAGCTGCAGTCCAGGGTCTCCAAAATAATTTTCACCAGGTTCAAGCTCCCACAGGCTCTGGTTGGTGCTTAGCACTGTGGCCAGGTCCCACACACGGCCAGGTCACATGCCATGGCCAGAAACTCATGGCCAATGAGGACTTGGTGCTGGAGCCACTGCTTGCTCCAAGCCCAGCCCTTGGCCTCCTCTGAGCCCATTTCTTCCGAGAAGAGAACAAATGGCTCTTCTCAGCGTTGCGCAATGGAAGGATAAGAGGCAACAACCACAAGTTGCAACACAGGAAATTAATTAGATTTTACATCTCTCTGTCCCCCATCTCCCACCACGAGTGTGGTCAAACAATGGAACAGGACCTGAGAGAGGCTGTGGGATCGTCATCCTAGGAAACATTCCTAACCCACTTGGTCAAGATCCTGAACAAATGACTCTACGGCAGCCCAGCTTTGATCATGAAGAAGTGCTGGAAGACCTCTGGAGGTCCCCTCCTACCTAAACTACTTTATGATTCTGGATCTGGGCAAGACCCTGCTGGTTAACTGCCCTTCTGCAAATGGCTGGAGCCATGGAGAGTCTGGAAAACATGTTTATGGAGACTGTATATAGATGAGAAGACAAGAGAAAAGAGCAGTCATCGAGGCGAAGGGCTCGGGAGTGGACGCTTGTGCCGGGGCACCCTTGCTAAGGTGGCAAAAAAGCGCAGGGCGAGAGTGGGCAGCCCAGCCCCCAGCCTAGAGCGGGAAAGGGCGAGCTGCTGACGTGGGGCAGCTCTGAGGCAGCGTGGGCGGGGCCAGGAGTGACGGGCGGCAGTTTAAAAACCTGCCACCTATAAAAGCAGCCCCCAGGGAGCGCAAGCGACCAGGAGCTCGGCAAACAGGGCGTGGCGCGTCAGAAGGGCATGGGGAGGGCCGAGTGCCCCCGCTCCCAGTTCCAAAGGGAAACTCCGGCAGTGCTCATCGTCCGCCCAGGAGAACACCTGGCAGCTGTGGTCACCACCCGCCTGAAAGCCGCCGCCAGAAGGAATGCAGCGACCCAGACGGAGCTCCCGCACAAACACGCAGCTGTCCAGGTCTGGCTGCAGGGAGTGCCTGAGCCTGTCGCTCGTACCGCAGGGCAGCGGAGACGGCAAATGTCTTGGCTGTCACCAGGGGGATGATCTCCTCAGCCTGGGGGCAGAGCTGAAGGAGGAGGTGGGAAGGCTGAGGAGTATCAGGGAGTGTGAGAGGGAGATGGATTGGTGGAGCCGCACCCGACCGTCCCTGGGGCCAAGGCAGCAGGCGGAGGCCCCACAAGGAGCGGAGGTTCCCCTGCCCTCTTGCCGGCAAGCAGAAGGAGGGGATCCAAGAGACGGCGGGGAATGGAAACAGGTCCCTGCCCGGGGAGGCAGGCGAATCCCCCCCGGCCTCCCTCACCTTCCCAGCTGCCCCTACACAACAGATATGGGGCCCTGGAAGTTGAGGGCCAGGCAAGCGGGGAGGGAGGTGAAGGTGAAAGTCCAGCCAGGGGGTTGCCGAGGGCCAGTCAGTCACCCCCACGGATTACGACTGCCCCTGTTAAGAAAAAAAGGAGGGTAATTGTGGTGGGTGATTCCCTCCTGCGGGGAACTGAGGGCCCAATCTGCCGTCCGGACCCATCCCACAGGGAAGCCTGCTGCCTCCCTGGGGCCTGGGTTAGGGACGTTACTAGGAAACTCCCCGACCTCGTGAGGCCCTCCCATTATTACCCGTTGCTGGTTGTACAGGTGGGCACTGATGAGATTGCACATAGAAGTCCTAAGGCAATGAAGAGGGACTTCAGGGCACTGGGGTGATTGGTCGCAGGATCGGGAGTGCAGGTAGTATTTTCTTCTATCCCGTCAGTGGCAGCTAGGAGTGCTGAAAGGAACGGGAAAACTCACCTGGTTAACAGGTGGCTCAGAGGCTGGTGCCGTCAGTGGAACTTTGGGTTTTTCAATCATGGGGAGGTTTACATGGCACCGGGCCTGCTGGCGGCTGATGGAGATTGGCTGTCTCCAAAGGCGAAAAGGATCCTCGCCCATGAGTTGGCGGGACTCACTGAGAGGGCTTTAAACTAGGTTTGAAGGGGGAAGGGGATATAAATGGGCCCGCTAGTGAGGAGCCCAGGGGCGGCATGGCAATGTTGGAAGTGAAATTGATAGCCCAGCTCAAGTGCATCTACACCAATGCACGTAGCATGGGCAACAAACAGGAGGAGCTGGAAGCCCTTGTGCAGCAGGATGGCTATGACATAGTCACCACCACAGAAACGTGGTGGGACGACTCTCATGACTGGAGTGCTGCACTGGAGGGCTATAAGCTCTTCAGAAGGGATAGGTAGGGAAGGAGAGGTGGTGGGGTGGCTCTGTATGTTAGGGAGTGTTTTGACTGCATAGAGCTGGACAGTGGTGATGACAAGGTAGAGTGCTTATGGGTAAGGATGAGGGGGAAGGCCAGCAAGGCGGATGTCCTGTTGGGAGTCTGCTATAGACCACCCAACCAGGATGTAGAGGTAGATGAGGCATTCTATAAGCAGCTGGCAGAAGTCTCGCAATCACTAGCCCTTGTTCTCGTGGGCGACCAACTTGCCAGACATCTGCTGGAAATACCATACAGCAGAGAGGCAGCAGTCCCAAAAGTTCCTAGAGCATGTGGGGGATAACTTTCTGACACAGCTGGTAAGCGAGCCTACCAGGGGAGGTGCCTCGCTTGACCTGCTGTTTACTAATAGAGAAGGGCTTGTGGGAAATGTCGAGGTTGGAGGCCGTCTCGGGCTTAGCAACCACGATATGATAAAGTTCTCGATTCTGGGCGACGCCAAGAGGAGGGGCAGCAAAACTGTTACAATGGACTTCCGGAGGGCAGACTTTGGCCTCTTCAGGACGCTGGTTGGGAAAGTCCCTTGGGAGGCAGTCCTGAAAGGCAAAGGGGTCCAGGGCCTTCTTCAAGAAGGAAGTCTTAAGGGCGCAGGAGCAGGCTGTCTCCGTGTGCTGCAAGACCAACCGGTGGGGAAAACGACTGGCCTGGCTGAATAGGGAGCTTTTGTGGGGACTCAGGGAAAAAAGGAGAGTCTACCGCCTTTGGAAGAAGGGGCGGGCAACTCAGGAGGAGTACAGGGATCTTGTCAGGTCATGCAGGGAGGAAATTAGAAAGGCAAAAGCCCAGCTAGAACTCAATCTGGCCAATGCTGTAAAAGATAATAAAAAATGCTTTTACAAGTACATTAGCAATAAAAAGAGAGCCAAGGAGGATCTCCATCCTTTGCTGGATGTGGGGGGGAACGTTGTCACCAAGGACAAGGAAAAGGCTGAGGTACTTAACGCCGCCTTTGCCTCTGTGTTTAACAGCCAGACCGGTCATCCCCAGGGTACTCAGGCCCCTGAGCTAGAGGATAGGGATGGGGACCAGATTGGAGCCTTCATAGTCCAGGAGGAAGCAGTTAATGACCTGCTATACCACCTGGATGCTCACAAGTCTATGGGGCCAGATGGGATCCACCCGAGAGTACTGAGGGAGCTGGCAGAGGAGCTTGCCAAGCCACTTTCCATCATCTATCAGCAATCCTGGTTAAGAGGGGAGGTCCCTGATGACTGGAGGCTTGCCAATGTGACGCCCATCTACAAGAAGGGCCGGAAGGAGGATCCAGGGAAGTACAGGCCTGTCAGCCTGACCTCGGTGCCGGGAAAGATTATGGAGCGGTTCCTATTGAGTGAACTCAACAGGCAAGTGCAGGTCAGCCAGGGGATCAGGCCCAGCCAGCATGGGTTCATGAAAGGCAGGTCCTGCTTGACTAAGCTGATCTCCTTCTATGACCTGGTGACCCGCCTGGTGGATGAAGGAAAGGCTGTGGATGTCATCTACCTGGACTTTAGCAAAGCCTTTGACACAGTGTCCCATAGCATTCTCCTTGGGAAGCTGGCAGCTCATGGCTTGGATGGGCGTAGTCTTCCCTGGGTAAAAAACTGGTTGGGTGGCCAAGCCCAGAGAGTTGTGGTCGATGGAGTTAAGTCCAGTTGGCAGCCAGTCATGAGCGGTGTTCCCCAGGGCTCAGTTTTGGGGCCAGCCTTGTTTAATATCTTTATCGATGATCTGGATGAGGGGATTGAGTGTACCCTCAGTAAGTTTGCAGATGACACCAAGCTGGGTGGGAGTGTCGATCTGCTGGAGGGTAGGATGGCCCTGCAGAGGGACCTGGACAGGCTGGACCGATGGGCCGAGGCCAACTGTATGAGGTTTAACAAGGCCAAGTGTCGGGTCCTGCACTTCGGGCACAACAACCCCATGCAGCGCTACAGGCTTGGGGAGGAGTGGCTGGAAAGCTGCCTGGCGGAAAGGGACCTGGGGGTGTTGGTAGACAGCTGGCTGAACATGAGCCAGCAGTGTGCCCAGGTGGCCAAGAGGGCCAACAGCATCCTGGCTTGTATCAGGAATAGTGTGGCCAGCAGGAGCAGGGAGGTGATTGTTCCCCTGTACTCAGCGCTGGTGAGGCCGCGCCTGGAATCCTGTGTCCAGTTTTGGGCCCCTCAATGCAAGAAAGCCATTGAGGTGCTGGAGTGTGTCCAGAGAAGGGCAACAAAGCTGGTGAAGGGTCTGGAGCACAGGGCTGATGGGGAGCGGCTGAGGGAACTGGGGTTGTTTAGCCTGGAGAAGAGGAGGCTGAGGGGAGACCTTATCGCCCTCTACAACTACCTGAAAGGAGGTTGTAGTGAGGTGGGTGTTGGTCTCTTCTCCCAAGTAGTTATTGATAGGACGAGAGGAAATGGGCTTAAGCTGCATCAGGGGAGGTTTAGGTTGGAATTTAGGAAAAATTTCTTCAAGGAAAGGGTGGTCAAGCATTGGAACAGGCTGCCCAGAGAGGTGGTGGAGTCACCATCCCTGGAAGTGTTCAAAAAACAGGTAGATGTGGCACTTTGGGACATGGTTTAGTCTAGTCTACCCTTGATTGGTTTAGAGTGGACTTGGTAGTGTAGGTTAATGGTTGGACTGGATGATCTTAAAGGTCTTTTCCAACCTAAACTATTCTATGATTCTATAAGAGGAGAAGAGAAGGGAAGGGTAGGGAAGGGAAGGGAAGGGAAGGGAAGGGAAGGGAAGGGAAGGGAAGGGAAGGGAAGGGAAGGGAAGGGAAGGGAAGGGAAGGGAAGGGAAGGAATAGTTCAGTTGGAAGGGACCTATGATGATCATCTAGTCTATACTGCCTGACCAAAATTTAAAATACGTTATTCCTTATTGTCCAATTGGACTTGCATTGTCCAAATGTCTCTTAAATACTGACAGGCATGGGGCATCAACAACTTCTCTAGGAAGCCTGTTCCACTACTCCCTCTGTAAAGAAATGCTTCCTAATGTCCAGTCTAAACCTCCCCTGATGCAGCTTTTAACCATTCCCACATGTCCTGTCACAGGACACCACGCAGAAGAGATCAGCACGTCCCTCTCCTTGACCCCTCCTCAGGAAGCTGTAGAGAGCAGTGGGGTTGCCCCTCACCCTCCTTTTCTCCAAACTAGACAAACCCAGAGACATTCCTGCAATCCTTCAGACCCTGCCTGCATTCAGGATATAGACGTAAGGATGCTTCTGAGATGTTTCCTTCTGAGAACAATGCTTCTCTGAAAGCCTCTAGTCCAGTGGAACAGACCCAATGCCAAGCCCAAGCTACAGCAGCTCCTCCAGTTTAAGAGACAATTTTCACTGAAAGAAACCCTAAAAGCAGTAACAGAGAAAAAAAATGCAACCTAGTGAAAAAAACACCTTCATCGAACACATCTATGGTCCCACACAACCCATCATTTTGATGCCCACTAGCTGGAGCTTGAACGAAAGGATCAGAGCTAAGCCTGTGTGCTGGAAGGGCTGTGAACACCCATAGAGGAGAACTGTGAGGAAGAAAAGGTGTCTCTGCAAGGGATGCCCAGTGCTGGACTCCACTGACAACAGATCTGCCCTGCCGGCCCTGTGCAAGACAGCCTGAGAGGGGCTGAGGGGGAAAAACCTTCAAAAGGCTTTAGAGGGCATCTTTAGCACAGACACTCATCTAAGAGGTACATTAACTCTGTGCAGGGAGTTCTGGTGATGCCCTGGACAGCAGCACACGCTTGTAGTGAGAGCCGACATTTCAGGCAGAAGCAGGTGGCGGTGGGAGGGACGTGGATCTCCAGAAGCCCCTGAAGTCACTTCCTGGCAGTTGTTTCGAGTGTCCTATTGACACTGGGGACATTGGGTTGAGGAGTAGGAAGGTGGGAGATATTCTTCGTAACTGGACACTTCAAGGGAACTGCTCAGAATGTTAACTGTCCTTTAAAAGAAAAAAAAAAACCCAAAACCACAGCACAAAAAAAACCCCCAACCCCCCTACTGCTTTGAATACCACACTAATGGTCACATTAACAAATGCTGTTGCTTCTTCCACTGATACAAGGAACAGTCTATGCCTCTTTTCAGCTCTATCTCAGCCTAAGCTCCATTTCAGGACAATTCTGAGCACAGGTGTAACCTTCTAAGATGGTTCCTATAAATCACTGTAGCCATACTGGGACCACTCCTCCTGGGCTGACACTCTCCAGGCATAGGCTGGTCTCACCCTTCCAAGGGAAGAAGATTGTGCTTTGACAGTCGCCCAATGCCACAAGAAAGCCTTGCCACAATGACAAGGTTGCACCCCATAGGGGAGAGGGGATACAGACAAAAACTGTGCTTTTACAGGGGTTATGGTTTTTCCAGTACCAAACTCCTGAAAAGCCCTCTGCAGCATGAGCCATCTCTTGCCCTGTCTCAGGGGTCTGGGCTCATTTTGTGCTGTGCTCAGCCTCTCCTCCAGTTCACTCAGGGCTCCTGGGCACTTGCCTGGCCATATTGCTGAGAGGTGAACAGATCCCTCCTAGCTGGGTACCAGAGCCCTTTGCCTGATCAAGCACAGCACTCTTGTGAGCAGAGGCTCACAAGAGACTCTGCCAGCCTGCACAGCGCAGATAGAGGCAAAGAGGTCAAGGGAGAAGCAGCAGCCCATGGCCATCTAGCACACATGCCCTGGCCAAGTGTAGCATTGCAGCTTAATCCCTTCCAAACTCAAACAGGAATGCATGATGGCCCAAGCTCTGCATGCGAGCAGCAGATGCAGAAGCCCACGTTTGCTTCTTTGCTAGGACTCTCTCTGAATGCAAGTCAAACCTTTCAACCTTTCAGACCAAGGACTACCAGGGAAAGGGGTAGTGAAAAAAACCAGGCTTGCATTTTTAGGAAGGGCAAATGAAAATGCCTTTAAAAATACCTTTTGCAGTGCCCCCTTCTACTAGGGCAATGCGGTGGAGATAAGTGCATATATTTCCTGCAGAGAAACACCACTCTGGCTTGGTACTTTCCTGGACCTAGGAGAAGAGGCTCTGTAGAGACAGTGGATGGCTACACAGCTCTGCAGCTCCATTTGGGAACTGCTCACACAGTAGGTCTTAAGTCTGCCCAAAATCCCAGAGGATAAAGCAGAGTTCTGCTACTGATACTGCCACACAAGCACTGTGAATGCTTCCCACGCTCTGAAAATCTAGGCATTTGTCAGTTCTTTACCAGCCTGCCAATATTTCTGCCCAAGAAACCTCCGCTCCACATTGCCTTTCCTGGAGGTCTCTGCAGAGACCTGTGCTGAGAGGTTTGCTCATTCCGTGGGCAACCATCCAGTCTCACTGGCTCAGTTTGAGGCTTTTCTCACAGGGTCATTTGATGGGGATTTGCAGCAGCTGGCTATGCAGTTGTGACTGCATGCTGGACACACAGTTGAGCCCAAATTGATCCATCACTGGAGATATGAGAATGGGTCTGGTCTGTGAGTCTTACAAGGTATGCAAGACGGGCAGAGAGGCGGGAGACAAAGGGAGGGCAAGCAGAAGGGATGCTGCTTGCAGACATTGATGGGAAGAGACAAGAAAAACCTTGAGTTAAAATTCTTTCCCTTCTACTGTTCAAGTTTCTCTACCCTGTTTTGGGCTGCCTTTAAGCCTGAGCCCTTCATGCCCCTTCCCAAGTCGCTCGCTAAAGGGAAGGAGGACAAATTCTAATGTACCTAAGAAAAACAAATGTCTCAGTACAAGGGACACATGGCCATACTGGAGAGAGCCCAGTGAAGGGCCACCAACATGATGAAGGGACTGGAGCATCTTTCCTAGGAGGAGAGGCTGAGAGATCTGGGACTATTCAACCTGGGGAAAAGAAGGCTTAGGGGCATCTTATCAATGTATGTAAATACTTGAAGGTTGGGTGCAAAGAGGACAGAGTCAGGCTCTTTTCAGTGGTGCCCAGTGACAGGACCAGAGGCAGTGGGTACACAGGGAACAGAGAAGGTTCCTTCTGAACATCAGAAAACTGTGAGGGTGACTGAGCACTGGCACAGGTTACCCAGGGAGGTGGTGGAGTCCATCCGTGCAGATATTCAAAAGCTACCTGGACTTGGTCTTGGGCAACTGGCTGTAAGTGGCTCTCAGGGGCCTGTATTGGGACCAGAACTTTTTAGTATCTTCATTAATGATGTCAACAGTGGGATCGAGTGCATCTTCAGCAAGTTTGCAGACAACACCAAGCTGAGTGGTGCCGCTGACTTGCCTGAGGGACAGGATGCCATCCGGAAGGACCTGGACAAGCTGAACAAGTGGGCCCATGTGAACCTCATGAGGTTCAACACAGCCAAGTGCAAGGTCCTGCACCTGGGACGGGGCAACCCCCAATATCAGTACAGTCTGGGGGATGAAGGGATTGAGAGCAGCCCTGCGGAGAAGGACTTGGGGGTACTGGTGGATGAAAAGCTGGACATGACCCAACACTGTGCACTTGCAGCCCAGAAAACCAACCGAATCCCGGGCTGCATCAAAAGACGCGTGGCCAGCAGGTCGAGGGAGGTGATTCTGCCCCTGTACTCCACTCTGGTGAGACCCCACATGGAGTACTGCATCCACCTCTGGAGTCCTCAGCACAGGAAAGACATGGACGTGTTGGAGCGGGTCCGGAGGAGGCCACAGAAGTGAACTGAGAGATGGAACACCTCTCCTATGAGGAGAGTTGGGGTTTGTCAGAGACTGAAAGAGTTAATCCCTCAAACATTGTGGTGAGGCAAGTTAACCTGCAAAGAGACAAGTTAAGGTCCCCATAGTGATAAATTGGGGTCTGCATAGCACCACAGGTGAGAAGCCTATTGGGATTGGTGCGGAGTTGGCAGGATCGGTGTGGAGTTGGCAGGAGCTGGGAGGCCTGACAGAGGACTCGCAGTTCTGCTCTCTGATGGCCAAAGGTCATGCAGAGTTCATTTGAGGAAGTGGCTCACGACCACCTGAAAGACCCCCAAAAGACTGCTCACGACCACCCCCTCCACAGTGGCATCTGTACAGAAGATGGAGAACATTCTGGAATAAGCCTCAAGGGGGGGTGAGACTAGAGACAGGGACTGGCCTATAAAAGACACAACTTCAAGAAGCCACGTGGCGGACCGCCACCATTGCAGAACCCCATGCTGCTGCTGCCCCTGCTCCGGACTGGCCTCCCCCACCCACTGCTGGTGCAGCCAGAGGCCCTGTGCTCCGGGAGCAGCGCGCCCACCACTGGAGGACTGCTGTGTTTATTGTCAACATTGTGGGATTCAAGAGTGGTGATATGTCTCTCTCTCCTCTTTCTTCCTTTTCCTTTCCTTTTATAAGTATTTGGATTAGAACCTATGTTGCTTATCGTGGTGCTTTCCTGGTTTAGGTTGCCTCTTTATTCACATAAACTGTTGACCAAGTCTGAGACTAAGACAGACCCAGCCGCACCTAGACTCCTCTCTGGAAAGGAGTTTAGAAAGCAAGGGGGTCTATTCTGAACCTTGTGACTCAATGGGAGGGTCTCCCTTATCCCCTGCATATCGTGTGTGCTTTCCAAGTTCAGGTTGGTGTTTACTGTCAATAAAGTGTGTAATTGGTTGTTTGGTGTCGTTTCAGCTTAATTTAGCCCAAAGGAATCACAGATCCTCTCTGGACAGTCCAGTTCAGGTCGCGACAGGGTTGTTCAGCCTGGAGAAGAAAAGGCTCTGGGGACACCTTCTTGCAGCCTTTCAATACTTAAAGGGGGCTTATACGAAAGGTGGGGACAGACATTTTAGCAGGGACTGTAGCAATAGGATGAGGGGTAATGGTTTTAAACTAAAAGAGGGTAGACTGAGACTAGATATAAGAAGAAAATTTTTATGATGGAGGTGGTAAAACACTGGAAGAGGTTGCCCAGAGAGGTGGTAGATGCCCCATCCCTGTAAACATTCATGGTCAGGTTGCACAGGGCTCTGAGCAACTGGATCTCACTGAAGATGTCCCTGTTTATTGCAGGTGGTTGGACTAGATGACCTCTAAATGTCCCTTCCAACTCAAACCATTCTATGATTCTATGATTCTGTTTAAGCAGGGAGTTGGACCAGATGACCTCTGTAGGTCCGTCCTAACCTCAGCCATTCTGTGGAAATCCACTGTGTTGTCTTCTCATTTCACACAGAGCACAAAGGTTAGGGGACTCCTATTGCTCTTTTCCAAAAGACTTGGCTACTGAGATAAACTGGGAGTTCAGGCACAGCATCTCCTCACAAACTCTTCACCTGAGGCACTTCCCAAGGAGCTCCTGCTCCATCCTGTATCACAGTATCCTCTTCCAGACAGGGATGAAGGCAGCACATACCCTCTGAACTGCCTTGACATTGGGAAGAAACTCCTCTCCTGGGGAACTCCAGGTCCCACACAGGCACATTCTTCCTTCCCAGAGCAGAACAAATTGCCTGAGCTGTGGGCCACAACCCACCCACCTCATCAAGAGGGCAGGGCATGTAGCACCCCAGCAGAAAGGGAGGAATCATGGCAGCAGTCCCCAAAATGGGGAAGTAGTTCATTTGCAGGAGGTCTCTACAGTCCTCCTTCCCACCCCCAGCAAGGAGACCACTGGGCTCCTCTCCTTCTCCCCTTTCCCCGGGACTTGAAATCTGCTCTCATCCCTTTGAGGAGGAGCTTTCTTTGCACTTTTTCCAGGGAGCAGGCAGAGAAAAAGAACAAAAAGTTTTAGCAACCTCCTGCTTCCTCACCTTCCTCTTTCTTCTGCCTCGGTTGAGCTGCCATGTCTCTGGTAGATCCCTTCCAGCACATGGATGGCAACCTCCATTCCCAGCACTTGCACATTCGCTCAGCAAGAGCCACTGCATAATCAGTTTCCTCAGACAAACCTCTGGTCAGACTCTGTGTGCCTTCATAATCCATATGCAACAATTTAAACTTAAACTTCTTACCCATGGTGAGATCTTCCATCCCAGTGATTCATCTCTTGTGCCATCAGGTGATGCTACTGTGGGAAAATAATGGAAGACTGGTGAAGAGGATTGTGAACATGCTAAAGTGACTTGCAGCTGGGGTATAGGAAAACAGATATATCATACTAATTCTTTAGCCTTGTGTGTTTGACAAGTAGAACACCTGTGTTTAGATAACATAGGCCTGTGACAGACTTAGAGGCATCCTATCGACCATGCTTGAGATTCCTGTCCTGCTAAAGGAAAGATCAAAGCACAGTGGTAAACTATGCCTGCGCAAATCCCTGAAATACAGGCAAAAACACCAGGTTGGGTGATCCTTGAGCAAGGACCAAGCTCCGCGGTGCCTGCTTATGTGCCCGGGTGCTGCTTTGGGGATCCCCTGGTGGGCAAGGCAATGAAAATAAATTTACTCTTTGCATTTCATCTGTGGTTTTGTGGTTCCTGCATCTGCCTGTACTGGCTCACACAGCTACAAACACCGTGGGAAAAGGGGTTGAGATTCACACTGAAATGCTGTCCCAAGCCTGCAGTGCTTCCCAGAGCCACGGCTGCAGCCAGTGGTGCAGACACGGGGCTGATGGGTGAGGTTGTGCTGAGCACAGAGAGGACACAGCTGGGCAGAGGTCAGCCATCCACTGCTGCCCCTGTGGGTGGGTGGTTCCCCTGCCACCTCCTGCCCCACTCCCCCTGCGCTGGGGCTCTCCTGGCACCACCCCGAACCCCAGCCCCAGCGCCCCTGTCCAACGGGAGGAAGGGAAAGGGAGGGGAGGGACAGGAACTCCATTGTGCAATGTACACAAGGACCTTTGGGGTGGATGGGAGGAGAGGGAGCTCTGGTGTGCAATGGGCACACACTTGTCTTGGGGGGCAGGATGGGGCTCCTGCTGCTGTGGCCATGGCTGGCACAGAGCAGTGTTGTGACTGTGATGGATGGTCCCACACTCCTCTCTGGACACTGGAGCTATTTTAAGGTTTTCCTGCAAGAAGACAAGACCATCTGAGAGGAACCATCTGGCCCCCTTTGCCTGCTGCTGGCCCACCATGTACCAGGGCAGGAGCAACCTCAGAAGCACTTACCACTATCCATGGACTTAGAGACATAGAATCATGGAATAGATTGTGTTGGAAGGGACCTTCCAAGATCATCCAGCCCACCCTGCTGGGGGCAGGGACATCTTCTACCAGATGAGGTTGCTCAAAGCCCCTATCCAACCTGACCTTGAACACTTCCAGGGATGGACATCCACAACCTCTCTGGGCAACCTGTTCCACTGTCCCACCACCTTCACTGTAAAAAATTTCTTTCTTATATCTAATCTAAATCTACCCTCTTTCAGTTTAAAACCATTGTCCCTTGTCCTGTTACTACAGGCCTTGGTAAAAAGTCTCTCTCCATCTTTCTTATAAGCCTCCTTTATATATGGACAGGCCACAATAAGGCCTCCCTGGAGCTTTCTCTTCTCAAGGCTGAACAACCCCAACTCTCTCAGCCTTTCCATAGGAGAGGTGTTTCAGCCCTCAGGATCATTTTCATGGCCGTCGTCTAGGCTTGCTCTAAAAGGTCCATGTCTTTCTTGCACTGGGGAGACATGGACCTTTTAGAGCGGGTCCAGAGGAACCGCTCTAAAGGAAGGACACAAAAATGAGATCTTGCCCCTCACACTGGCTCAGGACTCTTCCTGGGGCAGTGGGATGTGCTGAGTGTAGGACAATGGTATGACACCTCTCAGCCTCCCTGGGAGGTAGTGTTTCCCACTGCCAAGAAAAGATGCACCATCTCTGAAACCACCTATCAGTCAGTCACACACTACTACTATACTGTCGTCGCCTCCATGTGATCAGGCTAAAGAAGCCCAGGTCCTTCCATCCTTCCACACAGGGCATGTGCTTTAGGCCCCAAGCCCATTTTTGCAGACCTCCTCTGCACCCTTTCCAGTTCCTCCCCATGCCTCCAGGATGGGGAGCCCCACACAGGGACAAACTATTCCAGGTGTGGCCACACCAGTGCTGAGTTGAGGGGATGATAGCTCCCCTTGTTTGGGTGGCCACGTTCCTCTTAATGCAGGCCCGCATGCAGCTGGCCTTGTTCGGGATGAGCATGTACCATGAGCTCATGTGGCATCCCTCGTGATGTCCAGGCCCTTCTCAGGGTTGCCCCTCTGCCAGGCAGATCCAGCCTGCCCTGATGGACAGGATTATTCTTCCCACCAATGTAGGACTTGCTATGTCTCCTTGTAAAACTTACTGAGGTTTTAATTGAATCCCTGAGTTTCTCAGGGTCCTTCTGGACTGAAGCTCCATTTTCTCAGATGTTAATATAGATGTGCAGGTGGCTCACCCTGACTGTGGTGCCTGTCACAAGATAACAAATAGCATGAGATATTGCAGCACACTACGGATAGTAAAAGGAGTTACTAGTTAAATGGAATTGCAGAGGAAAGTAGGAATTACCATGGTGATCATCTTAGAAACATAAAATGAAGGTACAAAGCAAGCACAGCCAGGGCTTGTGGGGAAAGGGTAAAAAGAGATGGGCTATTTATATGGTAGGGTATTGTCGCGAATGGGCCATTTAGATCGCTTAAAGAACCACTGTCAAAGGTATCAGCAGAAGTGGTTTTATTGAAATACAATGTTGTAAAAGTGCGACTTAACAAAGTTTGATGGCAAGGTTCACTCTATTGCTGTACTGTACAATCATTTGAGCAATGATTCAAAACTACCAAGGCAGAACCAAAGTTACCGAGAGAAAAATCAGTTACCATAATACAAGGTTATGCAAGATATCGGTCACTTACCAAAGATCTGCCATTGGTGAAAGGTCTGTCTGACTCAAGGAGCAACCCTGAGAAGTGTCCCAGCTCAAGGGGAGGTCACTGCCATGCAGCCAGGCGGTCTGGCAGGGAGAGCTCAAAGAAGGCTCGCTTAGGCTGTCATATTTATGGATTAAAGTGCTTGGCTTATAGTCAAATTACATGTGATGGGAAAGGTAAGCATGAGACTCCTTGTACCCACAACTTTCTTTGTTCCTTGATAAAGGAGTCTTGTAGGAACCACCTGCTATTCATGTGTCAATCGCATGTTCCAAGCTGAAATACATCAATGCTCACTGTGTCACTCTGCTCCTTTGTGGGTTTTCAGAGAACAGATTGAAACTAGAAGAGCTCTTGGGCCAGCTATGGCTCAGGCCTCCTTTGGAGCCTGTACCAAACTACTGCTAGTTTGGTTAAGGGGTGGAGTGCATCCATCACAGGTATGAGGATGATCTGGAAGGGGGAAAAGAGGGAGGAAGAAAATAAAAGGTTAATACTAGGACGCCTGCATGGAGGAACAAGGTGCTTCTGGCCAAACTCAAACACAAAAAGTAAGCAGAGGGTGAAAGCAAAGACAGATCACCTGGGAGGAATACAAAGATGTTGTCTGAGCATCCAGGGATGAGGGTAGGAAAATTGAATCTGATTGAGTCTGACAACGGTTGTCAAAGACATCAAAAAGGGCTTCTATAAGTACAAAAGGGATGTACTTCTGTATGTACAAAGGCTGACAAAATGGAGGCTAGGGAAAATGCGGGCCCACTGTTGAATGAAATGGAAGACTTCGTTACACAGTACATGGGAAAGGCTGAGGCACCGAATGCTTCCTTTGCCTCAGCAAGCAAGGCAGGCCTTCAGCAATCCCAGGTCCCAGACAGCAGGGGGAAAGTGGATCAGGATCAAGCCAGGGAATACTGAAGCAGATAGGACATATGGAAGTCCATGGGCCCAGATGGGATGCACCCACGAGGGCTGAGGGAACTGGCTGATGTCATTGCGAGGCCACTCTTGATAATCTTTGATTGACCATGGCAACTGGGAGAAGTGCCCGAAGGGTGGAGAAAAGCAAATGTTACTCCTACCTTCAAGAAGGGCAAGGAGGGCCCAGCAATGAAGCAGCTAATCCTGGAAAGGATTTCCAGGCACATGAAGAAGAAGCCAGTGAGATGAAGGGCTCCGGAGCAGAGGATCGCAACGGGGGACCCTTCCTAAAGCAGCAAATCGGTGGCAAAAGTGCAAAGGCAAAAGCATAGAGAGAGAGAGGGTACCTAAGCCCCCCACCCCAGAGTGGGAAAGAGTGAGCTCTTGATGAGAGGCAGCTCTGATTCAGCATGGGCAGGGACAAGAGTGATGGCGGCCTAACCCCCACACATACAAGAGCAGCCCCCAGGGAGAGCGAGCAACCAGGAGCAGGGTGAACAGGACGGGCAAACAGGGTGTGGCGCGTCAGTTTGCACAGGCAGGGTGTGTGGGCAGGGCACAGTCCCGCTCCTGCCTCTAAAGGGAAACTCAACTAGTGGTCATCACCCTCCCAGGAGAGGACCTAGCAGGTATGGTTTCCACTTGCCTGAAAGCCATCGCCAGAAGGAATGTGGAGACCCAGATGGAGCTCCTGCACAAACATACAGCTGTCCAGGTCTCTGGCTGCAGGGAGTGCCTGAGCCTGTCACTAATACACAGCACAGACAACAGCTGTCTTTGGTGTGACCAGGTGAATGATCTGCTCAGTCTGGTGGCAGAGCTGAAAGAGGAAGTGGAAAGGCTAAGGAGTATCAGGGAGTGTGAGAGGGAGATAGATTGGTGGAGTGGCACCCTACCATCCCTGAGGCCAAGGCAATGGATGGAGACTCCACAAAGAGCAGAAGATCCCCTACCCTCTTGCCAGCAAGCAGAAGGAGGGGACCTAAGAGATGGGGGGAATGGAAACAGGTCCCTGCTCGGGGTGGCAGGCGAATCCCCTCCCGGCCTCCCTCACCTTCCCTGTTGCCCTTACACAGCAGATATGGAGCTCTGGAACTTGACGGCCAGGCAAATGAGGATGTAGTGAAGGTCCATCCAGTGGGTTTCCTAGGGTGAGTCAGTCAGCTCCATGCCTTATGACTGCTTCTGTTAAGAAAAAAAGGAGGGTAACTGTTGTAGGCAATTCCCTGCTGTGGGGAACAGAAGACCCAATATGCCATCCAGACCCATCCCACAGGGAATTCTGCTGCCTCCCTGGGACCTGGGTTAGCGACATTACTAAGAAACTCCCCGATCTGATACAGCCCTCTGATTATTACCCACTGTCGGTTGTACAGGTTGGCAGTGATGAGATTACAGACAGAAGTCCAAAAGTGATCAAAAGGGACTTTAGGGCACTGGGGCAATTGGTTGAAGGATCAGGAGCACAGGCAGTGTTTTCCTCAATCCTGTCAGTGGCGGGGAAGAGTACCAAAAGGAACAGGAAAGCTCAACTGATTAACAAGTAGCTCAGAGGCTGGTGCCATCAGTGGAATTTTGGTTTTTTCGATCATGGGGAGGTTTACATGGCACTGGGCCTGCTGGTGACAGATGGAGTTCAGCCCATGAGTTGGTAGGACTCATCAAGAAGGATTTAAACTAGGTTTGAAGGGGGAAGGGGATATAACCAGGCTCACTAGAGAGGAGCCCAGGGGCGGCATGGCAATGTTGGAAGTGAAATTGATAGCCCAGCTCAAGTGCATCTACACCAATGCATGCAGCATGGGCAACAAACAGGAGGAGCTGGAAGCCCTTGTGCAGCAGGATGGCTATGACATAGCCGCCATCACAGAAACGTGGTGGGATGACTCTCATGACTGGCGTGATGCATTGGATAGCTACAAGCTCATCAGAAGGGATAGGCAAGGAAGGAGAGGCGGTAGGATGGCTCTGTATGTTAGGGAATGTTTTGACTGTGTAGAGCTGGACAGTGGTGATGACAAGGTAGAGTGCTTATGGATAAGGATGAGGGGGAAGGCCAGCAAAGCAGATGTCCTGTTGGGAGTCTGCTATAGACCACCCAACCAGGATGCAGAGGTAGATGAGGCGTTCTATAAGCAGCTGGCAGAAGTCTCGCAATCGCTAGCCCTTGTTCTCGTGGGGAACTTCAACTTGCTGGACATCTGCTGGAAATACAACACAGCAGAGAGGCAACCGTTTTTGACACAGTGTCCCATAGCATTCTCCTTGGGAAGCTGGCAGCTCATGGCTTGGACGGGCGTAGTCTTCCCTGGGTAAAAAACTGGTTGGGTGGCCAAGCCCAGAGAGTTGTGGTCGATGGAGTTAAGTCCAGTTGGCAGCCAGTCATGAGCGGTGTTCCCCAGGGCTCAGTTTTGGGGCCAGCCTTGTTTAATATCTTTATCGATGATCTGGATGAGGGGATTGAGTGTACCCTCAGTAAGTTTGCAGATGACACCAAGCTGGGTGGGAGTGTCGATCTGCTGGAGGGTAGGATGGCCCTGCAGAGGGACCTGGACAGGCTGGACCGATGGGCCGAGGCCAACTGTATGAGGTTTAACAAAGGCCAAGTGTCGGGTCCTGCACTTCGGGCACAACAACCCCATGCAGCGCTACAGGCTTGGGGAGGAGTGGCTGGAAAGCTGCCTGGCGAAAAGGACCTGGGGGTGTTGGTCAACAGCCGGCTGAACATGAGCCAGCAGTGTGCCCAGGTGGCCAAGAGGGCCAACAGCATCCTGGCTTGTATCAGGAATAGTGTGGCCAGCAGGAGCAGGGAGGTGATTGTTCCCCTGTACTCAGCGCTGGTGAGGCCGCACCTGGAATCCTGTGTCCAGTTTTGGGCCCCTCAATGCAAGAAAGACATTGAGGTGCTGGAGCATGTCCAGAGAAGGGCAACACGGCTGGTGAAGGGTCTGGAGCACAGGGCTGATGGGGAGCGGCTGAGGGAACTGGGGTTGTTTAGCCTGGAGAAGAGGAGGCTGAGGGGAGACCTTATCGCTCTCTACAACTGCCTGAAAGGAGGTTGTAGTGAGGTGGGTGTTGGTCTCTTCTCCCAAGTAGCTAGCGATAGGACGAGAGGAAATGGGCTCAAGCTGCATCAGGGGAGGTTTAGATTGGATATTAGGAGAAATTTCTTCAAGGAAAGGGTGGTCAAGCATTGGAACAGGCTGCCCAGAGAGGTGGTGGAGTCACCATCCCTGGAAGTGTTCAAAGAATGGGTCATCTACCCATTTTGTGACTTTGGGACATGGTTTAGTAGGCATGGTGGTGTTGGACTGATGATCTTAGAGGTCCTTTCCCACCTTAATGATTCCTAGCTTTTACTGTCATTAAAAAATAATCCAGCCACCAAGCCAGGAAACATTAAATTAATTATTACTGTACCCTTAATTGGTTTAGTGGTGAAGTTGGTGTTAGATTAATGGTTGGACTGTATGATCTTAAAGGACTTTTCCAACCTAAACAATGCACTGGGACCCCACTCACTCCATTAGCTGACGCCACAGGCCAGGGGCGCCCACCCCCCCGGTCTGACCCCAGTACCTGGCACCAATTTTCACTCTCACACACAGAGGTCTCACCAGCAGCTGACACTTAGTCTGTGCAGCACACACGCACGCGCACACACACACACGCACAGAGAGGAACAGACTGCTCCACTGCTGGTCCCCCATGGGGTCACAAGTCCTGCCAGCAAACCTGCTCCAGCATGGGCTGCTCTCTTCATGGGTCCACAGGTTCTGTCAGCAGCCTGCTCCAGCGTGGGCTTCTCACAGGGTCGCTGCCTCATTCGGTCATCCACGTGCTCCTGCGTGGGGTCCTCCACAGGCTGCGGGAGGAAATCTGCTCCACCGTGGTCTTCGCCATGGGCTGCAGGGGAATCTCTGCTCTGGCACATGGAGCACCTCCTCCCCCTCCTTCTTCACTGACCTTGGTGTCTGCAGAATTGTTCCTCTCACATATTGTCACTCCTCTCCTGCCTGGCTGCAGTTCTGCATTTATTTTTTATTCCCCCCTTTCTTTAAAGATGTTCTCACAGAGGTGCTACCAGCCTTGCTGATTGGCTCAGCCTTGGCCAGCAATGGGTCCATCTTGGAGCTGGCTGGCATTAGCTCTATCAGATATAGGGGAAGCTTCTAGCAGCTTCTCACAGAAGCCACCCCTGTAGCCCCGCCCCCGCTACCAAAACCTTGCCATGCAAACAAGGACCCAGGGGTCTGGGCACAGGCAGAGGGGAGGGGACATAGACATGGGCACACACACACACACGCAGAGCGTAGCTTTGCTGAAGGGGTTTATTGATCATTAGAGGGAAATGGCCCAGGGCTCCCAGGGGATCAGGTGGGGTCATCCAGGGACGATCATCTCCTCATGCCGCCGGAGGGGGACAAGACAGGGGTGTCACCAGCGGTTCCAGTCCTGAAAGACAGAGCCCAAAATGAGACCCCAAACATCTGCTGGGACATGAGAGGGGCCTTGCCCCCACTGTCTCTCTCTGCAGAGATCTGGAGAAGGAGAAGGGAAATTGGAGCCCTCAGTATACCCAGGACAGGGCTTGGCTCTCCTGAGATCCATATGCCACCCAGAGCCCCTTGCCCGAGGATGGCCCTAAATCTGCCAGAACCCTGCCCAGCCCTCACGGTGGTCCTGGGGGCCTGTATGGCACCAGAGCCCCTGCCTGACCTGCACAGCGGTACCCTGTGGGTCTGTAGAGCCCCACTGGGTGCAAGGAAAGGCATGGCAGTAGCTCTGTCCAGCTCACCCTGGGACATGGATCACGGACAGTCCCCTCTGTTTCCCTCTCCCATACCCAAGTTCTGCCCACCCTAGAGGGCTCAGGGATCCTCCGGGGCCCAGGATCCTTTGTGGGGCTGGAGATACCCTGGTGCTGCTCACCTGGATGTCAACAGAGTCAGCCCTGTGTCTCCAGTACAGAACGGCCCACCACAACTGGTGGTACTGGTGGTACTCGTACCAGCTCAGCCCTCTTCACTCGCAGGTTTCCATCTAACTGCGCCTGTAGAGAGACCATGAGACCTCACTGGTCACTGGGATGTCCCCGGTCCCAGCAAGAGATGGGAGGACCAAATTGCCCTCCAGTTCCCCAGACTGGATGCCCTCCAAGTCCACCCCACTACTTACCTTTGGGAGTTGCAATGGAAGATCTCCCGAGAACGGCTAGAGAGAAGAAGGAGAGCAAAGGGGTGGTCTGGATTAGACCTTGGTGGGGCTGTGGGTGGGGCACAGGTGTCCCCAGTCCCACCAGGCCCATGGCTTCCCCCTGGTCTGAGGGGGTAAATCCCTTCTGCTCCCCTCAGCCCCATTCCTCCAAGTTTCACGTGGGATAGCTGTTCATGCAGGGACCAGGGGTGGGGATGGAGGCAAGGATAGCATGGGCAATTCAGGGGCTCCAAAGGGGATGGGGATGGGGGAGACCCAAAGACAGGGCACTGCAGTAAATTAGCAGACCCCCAGGGACTGGGCTGGGGCTGTTGAATGGACAGGACTGTGTGGGGTGCAAGAGAGGGGTAAAGGGATTCAAGTAGAGGGGATACAGGAACTTCAAGTGAGGTTGGTCGGTGGGGGGCAGGAGGAAGAGGACTGGAGAGGACCAAAACGAGGGGATTGGGAGAGCATTTGGGGATCTGGGGACACTGCCACAGCAGGCAGGATGAAAGGCAAAGGACTGAGGGGAAAGACTGAAAAAAAGGCATTGGGAACGATCAGTGGGAGGGCATTTGGGGACCCTAGATAGGACGCAGAGGCGATCACGGGGAGGAGACGTGTGAGGGGATCAAAAACGATGGGATGGGGAGGCCGAAAAGGGAGGGATGTGGGGGCACCAAGACAAGAAACCAGTGTGGGCCCTCACAGAAGTTTGCGGTGGACCCTCCCAGGGAGGGAACAGGTCCAACCACTCACCGAGGATCTCGGCCTCTGGGCACAAGAAGATTAATTGCAGGGGAAGTGGAAGGAGCAGACAGAATTGTGGGAAGGAGAAAGCTGCATTGCTGGGGGCTGGAGGTGCAGGGGAGGCCAGAGGAGCTCCTTGCTTGGGAAAGGGAGAGGCCAAGTCAAGGGGGTTTGTGCTCACCACTAGGATTTCATTCTGCAGGAGAGCTGATATCCTGCAGCCAAGACCCATTCCCAGCCTTGAGCTCCTTCCCGTGGCATTGAGGACTCACCTGAGCATCTGCCGGGGTGCACAGCAAGATGGTGAAGAGCAGGACCACGCTGAGCACTGCAGCCTTCATCTTCCTCTGCGGTGTGGTGAGTCCTGGGTGAAGCTGGAGAAGGTGAGGGGCAGCTTTATCCTTCCCAGGACTCCTCCTTGCCCCTCCCCACCCCAAGAGCCCCCAGGGCAAAGCCAGGCTTGGCAGAGACACCAGCCCTGGCAACAAGCCCAACCCTGGCACAGAGTTGCCCCCACCTCCGGCACTGAGCCAGCCGCGTTCCCCGGCATCAGTCCAGCTTCCTGCATGGGGCAGCTGCACATGGAAGGGCCCAAGCATCTGACAGCTGGAAACCCTGCGGCAACGACCCACTGCTCCAACACGAAACCATCCTCCAAGAGCCCCCCAGAGCCAGACCCCCCCCATCTCCCAGTGCCCCTCACCTCCCAGCACTGCCGTCTCCCAGTGCCGCTCGCCTCCCAGGCCAGTCTTTCCTTCTGGGACTCCCCCAGAGATGACGCCAGCCGCAAAACAGAGGTCCCTAAGCAGAATTGCCTCTGAGCCCTCTCCAGCCCCTTGGGTAAATGGGGAGCTGGGACTGACCCCTCTTCTTGGGGCAACGGGAACACTGGGAGGTGGGAGGAGAACTCGGGGCATGGGCAATGGGGACAGCCAGGTGATTGGGTTCTTCAGTCACTGCAGGCACTGGCCATGGGGAGCACTGGTGAATGTTGGGCACCGGGAGACGAGGGCTCAGCCTGGGGGAAGTGCTCAGGTGGTCTCAGTGCCCGGCAACAGCCCACCCCATTTCCCTTGCACTGCAGGCCCCAAACTGGTCCAGTCCCCAGCCACGGCCTCCCCAGAGCAGAGAACAGAGGGGAATATCCCCTGCCCTGGCCCCCACCCTGCCACTGCCAGGGGCCACCGTGCCCTCCCAGACAACGTGGGTGGGTCCCACTCTGCTGAGTTTCCCCCACACGGTGGGTCCCGGTGACCCCGTCCCCAGCAGGCTCTGGCTCCAGCCCTGTCCCTGGCTGGGACTTGGCCACAGCTCACCAAAGGCCCTCATCCCCTCAAAGTGTCCCTTCAGTGCCCTCGTCCTTGGCCCAGGCCAGCGCCATACCTGAGCAGGATGTGGTCATCCAGTGGGCCACGATGAAGCGGGCGTTTGTCCCCAGGCAGCCACTCAGAGCTAATTGTGGGGACAGAGCTCCCCTGGCAAGAGGAGGGATGTTGGTCCCCCTCCGCAGCATCTCTGACAAGACTTGTTTGTGCAGGGCCCATGGCACAAGCAACCTGTTCACCAAGCTTGGTGCTTCACCAGAGTGCCTGATCGGGGCAGGGAGTCTGGGGGTGGTTAAAGCAGCCTGGAAGGCTGGGCTCCCTCCAGCCCTGGCAGCGGGCAGAGCCCACAGAGGAGGGCAGTGCTGGGGGGGACCGGGGAGGAGCAGGTCCTGGGGCACCCCGCATGCCTGGAGCTCCCTTGCTCCCCTGGGGACAGGCTGGAGGCCAGAGGTGGGGGCAGTCCCGGGGGAGCAGCCTGACACCCAGGGTGTTGCTCTCCTTCGGGAAAGCCTGGTGGCAAGGGGAGTCCTGCAGGAGCGGGGCTTAGAGCAGCCTGGGTCATGGAGCTGTCTCCCCAGGGGCACTGTGTCCCTTTCCCTCTCCCGCCCTGCCTGCCCTGCAGCTATCCCTGGCTTTCCAGGGTGGTGTCCTTCACAGCACCCCTGGCCCAAACATCACCATCCTGGGGGCCCTGGGCGGCATCCTCTGGCCACTGTGGGGCAGGGGAGTGTGGGATTGTACCCAAGTGGATCAGCTCTCCACTCGGCGTGGGGGAGAGCCGCTGGGTGAAGCTGCTGGCCTGGCTCACAC
This sequence comes from Pelecanus crispus, assembly GCF_030463565.1. Lineage (NCBI taxonomy): Eukaryota > Metazoa > Chordata > Aves > Pelecaniformes > Pelecanidae > Pelecanus > Pelecanus crispus. Next base: position 1,279,708 of record NC_134667.1, on the reverse strand, counting down.
AAGCCAAGCAAGAGCTTTTCCAGCAATCCGGCACTGATGCACCCATTCTTTCCAGTCGTGACACTCACGCGATCTGCCATCACTGCTCTCTTCAAGGATGCAGGTGCCCCAAACGGCAGAGGGAATAGCCGGTACCTCTGTTAGCAGGGACATATCCGTAATGAAGATGGGCATATTTTGGATCAACAAGCTCAGGCACCCTTGTTTTGCCTCCTTGTAGATGCCCACAACTATCGGAAGAGGTAGAGAACAGGACAGATATTTACTTATTTCTGCACAACGAGAAGACCAGCGTTTTTACTGGTGGTGTGAGTTAGCACTGGGAGGAGACAAGGGCCACTAAGGTCTCAATGAGGAGATGCAGCACGTATTTACATGCCTTTTTTGGCAGCTGGTAGTCAGAAGTGACCTCATGCAATGACCAGCAAAACCACTAGGTGCACTTAGCGACAGCAGCGTTGAATGCATGGCACTTGCTGCCTGTACTGAGCTCATGGCACATCACCATTATGATAGCAGATCCATGAATGCTTCATAAGGTGGACATGTTCCTCCATGAACTCATCCTCTGTTTGTTACGTGCCACAGTAACCCAAGCTACCACGCCATGCTTCCCAATCGCTATTCACTTCCAAAACCATCCAGCGGTCCGGGTCACATGTCTGAAAGTAAACTAATGATCTATTTTAGTCCTCTGTCTAAGAGGATGTGAGGATAATTTACTTCTATGAGACGCTAGCTGGGAATCAAAGGCTGGTGGTAAAAATCTGGTTCAGGTTTTGAAGTCAGTGGGAGGTTTGCCTGGGTTGCAGTGAATCCAAGGTGTCACTAGTTTTCTTCTGATGATGATGCAGACTCCCGTCATGGCTTCAAAGAAGTAAAAATACACTGATAAGTGGTTCACGAGAACAGTAAATGGCTCAGATTCTTCACTGACATTATATGTCATTTTTAAGGGTTATGGATATGGTTCTATCTTTACGGGACACTAACTATAAATAAGAGATCTGTTGTGGATCAGCTGTGAAAAGATTTAAGGCAACTGACTTGAATATTTGCTTTGGAAATAGCCCAAAGAGCAGGCAGTCGCCTGGAAGATTTTCATTTTGACTGCTTCTGCTTTGTGCTTCTGCTTTATTAGATAGCTAAGTTACACAGTGTTGATTTATTTATCGTATTTACATATGCTGTGACGTTATTTGTATTCTGAAGTTATTTTGAAAAGAATTGATGGATTGTACGCACTGTCATAACTGAGGAATATCAACTTAGGAGAGGTCAGGGCTGCCTTTGAGGTAAATGCAGATAAGGTGGGTGGCATAAATATGAATAAAATGGCAAGATGGACGTCATCAGATCCCAATGGATGTGATCAACAAAATAACAGCTATGTCCCCACCAGCTAGCAAAATGCAAACACAAGCTGTCTTAGGTGTTGTGGGTTTTTGGAGAATGCATATGCCAAATTACAGTCTGATCGTAAGCCCTCTTTATCAAGTGACCCAGAAGAAGAATGGTTTCAAATGGGGCCCTGAGCAATGACAAGCCTTTGAACAAATTAAATGGGAGATAGCTCATGCAGTAGCCCTTGGGCAAGTCTGGGCAGGGCAGGATATTACAAATGTGCTCTGCACCGCAGCCGGGGAGAATGGCCCTACCTGGAGCCTCTGGCAGAAAGCACGTGGAGGGACTCAAGGGCGACCCTAGGGTTTTGGAGCTGGGGTTATAGAGGGCCCAAGGCCCACTACACTCCAAGAGAAAAAGAAATACTAGCAGCCTATGAAGGCCTTTGAGCCACTTCAGAAGTACTTGGGACTGAAGCACCAGGCTAGGAAGTTGTAGCCCCGCACTGCTGCTGAAACCTTGCCACGCAAACCCAATACACTACACGTGATTTTTCCAATATCTTGGAGAGTGCCTTGGCAACTGCACCAGCCAATTACCTCAGGACTCTGGGATGCATCTCGTCACGTCCCACAGATTTATGTATGTTCAGGTTCCTCAGGTGGTCACGAACCTGATCTTCTCCTACAGTGGGAGGGAATTTGCTCCCCTGTCTTGAGGTCCATCCACTCAAGAGGTGTGGGAACAGAGGTTGCCAGTGAAGACGAGGCAAAAAATTTGTTGAGTACCTCAGCCTTCTCCTAATCCGCTATTACCAGTTTGCCAGTCGTGTTCATCAGGGAGGGGTACCCTTTCTTTGACTTTCCTTTTCTGGCTCACATACCCATAGAAGTCCTTCTTATTACTCCTTGTGTTCTTTGCCAAGTTCAGCTCCAGCCGCACCTCGGCCTTCCTGGCTCCATCTCTACACAACCAGGCAGCGTCCCTATACTCTTCCCAGGGTACCTGTCCCTGCCTGTGCAGTTCCCCCTTGCCCTTTAGTTTGACCAGCAGGTCACGCTGGGCTCTTCCCTTCCTTTCCTGGTTTCTTACACCTGGGGATTGAGAGCTCTTGCGCTCTATGATCTGCCAGCTCTGTTCTTCCAACGTCGCTGCCCACAACTGGAAGGATAGGGCAAAAAATTGCCTGTGCTCCAGATTCCCTTACCAACCATCCCAAGGCTCTGAACTCTCTTTTGATTGCCCTTGGACTATGTGTTGCGGCTTTGTTGCCACCCACATGGACGAGCAAAAATGGGCAGTCATCAGAGGGCTGTACCAGGCTAGGAAGTCTCCTAGTGATGTCCTTACCCATACCTCAGGGACGCAGCAGACTTCCCTAAGAGGAGGGTCTCTCCAGCATACTGGACCCTCCGTTCCCCTCAGAGGGGAGTCACCTGCAACTATACCCCATCTTTTATTCCTCATCGAGGTGGCCGTGATACTGGGAGGGGGTAGGCCTTTCTGACCTTGGCAACACCTCTGGTGTAGATGGACCATCATCCACATCATCCATTGACTGGCCTTCCACACCCAGAGCCTCATGCCTGTTGTACAGAGGCACCTGGGAAGATGAGGTGGGCAAGGAGGGGCTTTACCTGCTGCCCTGAGAGTGGGCTTGCTTCCATTCACTCCTTTCCTTTAAGCTACTGCCTTCTGCCTGGTGTGGGGAGGATACAAAATCTTGGGTTTTTTCTGGTGGCTGTTCCTGTTTCTGTCTCAGATAGGGCAGAGTGTGGTTCCACGAGTCTGTTTCTCAGAATCCCACCTGCAATGGTCTCCGTATCTGCAGTGGTATCTGCATCTCCAGTGGCATCTGCTTCTCCGATTGTACCTGCATCTGACTTTGCATCACCAATGGTCTCTGCAGTGGTTGCTACAGTGGTATCAGCATCTGAAATGGCGTCTGCATCTGCAATGGTATTTGCATTGGCAACATTATCAGGAGTAACATGTGCATCTGCAAAGGTATGTGCAAAGGTTTCTGCGACGGTATTGGAATCTGCAAGGCCATTTGCAGTGGTATCTGCATCTGAAACAGGATCTATACCTGCAGTGGTATCTGCATCTGCTATGGCATCAGCAGCACTAATCTGCATTATCAGTAGCATCTATCAAAAGTGTCATAGTCAATGGCTCAATGTCTGAGTGGAAACCAGTAATGAATGGTGTCTGTCAGGGGTCCATATTGGGACCAATACTATTTAATATCTTCATCAACGACATAGACAGTGGGACTAGGTGCACCTTCAGCAAGTTTGCAGATGACACCAAGCTGAGTGGTGCAGTTGATTCACTGGAGGGAAGGGATGACCCCCAGAGGGACCTTGACAGGCTTGGCGAGTTGGCCCATGCTAACCTCATGAAGTTCAACAAGGCCAAGTGCACCTGGATTGGGGAGATCTGCAGTATCAGTACAGGCTGGGGGGGTGAAGGGATTGAGAGCAGCTGTGCGGAGAAGGACTTGGGGATATTGGTGGGTGACAAACTGGACCTGAGCTGGCAATGTGCACTTGCAGCCCAGAAAGCCAACCATATCCTGAGCGGCATCAGAAGAAGCATGGCCAGCAGGTCAAGCGAGGTCATTCTGCCCCTCTACTCCGCCCTTGTGAGAACACACCTGGAGCACTGTGTCCCACTCTGGGGCCCCCAGCACAAGAAAGACATGGACCTGTTAGAGTGGGTCTACAGTAGGGCCACAGAAATTCATGTATTAAACTGTCTTTATCTCAACCCATGAGTTTCCTCACTTTTACCTTTCCAGTTCCCTCCGCAATCCCATTGGGAGGAGAGTGAGTGAATGGCTGTATGGTGCTTAGCTGCCCACTGTGGTTAAACCATGACAAATATTTAAAGGGATCTTATAAGAAAGATCTTCTAGCATGATTCCCTTCAGGTTTACTATAATGGTTACCCAAACAGAGTCATAAAGAGTGCCACATGCTATACCACAAGTGGCATTGTAACCTTGGATCAGATACCTGTAAGGACAGGAGGGAAATTAAGGAAGCCCTGTCTCGCTACTGCTGTTCCCCAAAGCAGACTATTCCTCATCCTGAAGGACTTTCTTAAGCAATGGAGAAGCATAGGGGAGAGCTTCAGTGCCAGGAGAGACGTGAGCAATCCCATGAGCCTGTTCCAAGCTGTCTGCATCCTTCCTGGGAGAAACTGTATTCAAACACAAGTCCTTTTTGCTGCCATCTTGCCCCTTTTACTGGTAGTGTAAATGGAGAACAGACCAGTCTCTTTCCTCCAGTTCTACAACATAATTTCACATTTTGAGCTTCTCATCCAAAGCCCTTTCAAACCCTCCCAGATTCTTTCTGTAAAGAGCCCCTTTCATCCCTTCAGTCATTAATGAGACTGTCTAGCAGCACTGGATGCAAGTCAGGGCTCCGCAGAGCCCCACCAGACACAAGCTTCCCTTTGACCAGCAAGAGCCCCATCCTGTGTACACTGGGCTCAAGAAGAAGCCATTTAGGAGACATCTGAGTCCCCTGAGTGCCACAGAAGACACGTAAAGGTCACAAGCACGTGACTTGAATCTATGTTCTAAGAGATGATTTTTGCATAACAGTCAACTCCCAAGAAATGTTAGCAGCTAGCTCAGTCGATAAAGGCCTGGAGGAGCAGACGTACTCAGCTTGGAAACATGACAACATTGCCAGGAGGGCTGTGAGGATACGCAGTTTCTGTTTGGTGTGACCAATCTCCTCATCTCTGGACTCTGCAACAATGACGAAGACACATGAGATGACGCCGGGAAGCTTTCCTCATTGCTCAAAAAGGCAGCAAAGCTATCCACTGTTCAGAGAAGAACCTGCCTCTTTGTAACACTCAAGCAAAGGGCTCTGGTGAATAGAAGGAGCACAGCAAAGACTACTGGATGAGTTATAGCACTGCCCATCTTGAACAAAGCAGCCGTGCAGCCACCAACCCAGGGGCTGCATTGAGTTGAGGTGTTCAAGGACTATCGTCTGGGTTGTTTCATGGCCAAAAAATAACAGTGATAACACCAATGGCAAATGTGAATATAGACCTGCAGCCACAGACCTAAGAGCATTAGGGACAAGGGGACATTGGTAGGGACCAAAGGGATCGGCCAGCTCCCACATGGAAGACACTAACCACACTTGAGCCCTCTTGCTTGGAGAGGCCCAAAGCCAGCACAGAGGTGACAGGAGGGTCTGAAGTCATGATGGTCAGGGAGAAAGTGAGGGGGGAATGACCAGCTCTTGTACCTCCCAGACTGTGTAAATATCACTGCCTAAGCAACATTAGACATTCTCTCTCATAATTATTTCCTTTTGCAATTTCACTCAGAAAAGAGAATAATCAGGACCAACTTTATGGAAGTTGTTGCCTCAGTTCCTCAGTATGTCATTCCACAGGGAATTAAGGGATGTCAAACACATTCACTGTTCCATGTTATTGCACAGGAGGGCACCTTTATCCCAAAACAGGAAGAGCAAGCTTGTAATTTGCTGGGAACCTTTCTTGGAAAGGGTGGTGGAAGAAGTTGAGAGCACGCTGCAAGGGAGAAACTCAGCCATCTGGTATGAGGTGAATGCAGGAGTGTGGGAGCCACTGGGGAGACCGGGGTAGTGCCCGTGGCAGGAGAAGGGCTCCTTATAAACAGCAGTGAGCACATGTCCTCAATGTGCTGCAAGGGGCACGCCAGTTTTAGCAGGTGACATTTCCCTCTTTATTCCCCCTGGCTCAAGGTTAGCACCTTCTGCACCTGGGCAAAGAGGCTCTTCCCATTTCCTGTTGGAAGTATCCACCCTCACCTCTCTCCTCCTCCTCTTCCTCGTTTAACCCACTGCCTGAGTGCTGCCCTGTGGCCTCCCTTCATCTAAAGGCATGGAGAGGTAAACAGAATAGAGAAGAATAGAACAGAACAAAACCGAATTGTTCAGCTGGAAGATATCTACAACGATCATCTAATCCAATTGCCTGACCACTTCAGGGCTGACCAGAAGTTAAAATATCTTATTAAGGGCATTGTCCAAATGTCTCTTAAACATTGACAAGCACGGGGCATCGACCACCTCTCTAGAAAGCCTGTGCCAGTGTTTGACCACCCTCTTGGTAAAGAAATGCTTCCTAACGTCCAGTCTAAACCTAGTCTGATGCAGTTTTGAGCCATTCCCACATGTCCTGTCATGGGATCCCAGGGAGAAGAGAAGAGATCAGCACCTCCCTCTCCACTTCCCCTCCTCAGGAAGCAATAAAGAGCAATGAGGTCTCCCCTCAGCCTCCTTTTCTCCAAACTAGACAAACCCAGAGTCCTTAGCTGCTCCTCAGAGGACATTACTTCCAGCCCTTTCACCGGCTTTGTTGCCCTCCTCTGGACACATTTGTGTACCTTCACATCCTTTTTGAATTACAGGGCCCAGAACTGCACACAGTACTCAAGGTGAGGCCGCACCAATGCTAACTAAATCCAGTGCGATAATCACCTCTTTTGACCTGCTGGTTATACTGTGTCCTCTTGTCCCTTGAGAGAGTCAACACTGCCTCCCTGTTTCCCATTTTCAGCAAAATTGCTAATGGTGCATTCAACTCTTGCACCCAGACTGTTGATAAATATATTGAACAGAACGAGCCCTAGGATTGAACCCTGAGGAACACCACTGGTGACTGGTTGCCAGCCAGATGTAGCCCCATTCACTACCACCCTTTGAGCCCCACTGTTCAGCCAGTTCTTCACCCAGCGCGCCATGAACCCGCTCATCTCACAGTTGGACAACTTGTCCAGAAGGATGCTGTGAGGGACAGTATCAAAAGCCTTACTAGAATCCAGAAAAATGACATCCACCACCTTCCCTTCATCCGTGAGGTGGGTGACTTATTGTAGAAGGGTATCAGATTAGTTAAACAGGACTTTCCCTTTGTGAACCCATGTTTACTGTGCCTGATAACTGCATTGTTCTTTAAATGCCTTTCAATAGCACCCAGTGTAGTGTGATCTTCATAATTTTCCCAGGTGCTGAGTTTAGACTAACAGGTCTGCAGTTTCCTGGGTGGCTAGGTGGATGGAGGCTGTGACCGCACTCCTTCAGCCTCTGGGAAGGGAGGCCTGCGCACCATTTGGGTTTCATTGGGCCAAATGTGTGGAGACAGCAGAGCCCATGGGAGGAATGGAGAGGTTCCTTCTCTCCCCTGGGAAACGTTTTCTTTCTTTCTTTCACCGCTGATATCCTAGAACTATTTAAGGTAAAACGGTCATAACTAATGTCTAAATGCTGCCAAACCCTATGAAGTCGTTCAAAAGGACTTTAGAGATTTAAATTGAACCCCGTCTGCCCTGAAATCACTCTGCACCAGGAAACTCTTGCACAAAGGATGGGTTGAGAGGGGGTGTTTGGTTTGGTTTGGTTTCTTTTTTTTTTTTTTTTTTGTTGTTGTTGTTGTTGTTAGAATGTGACCAAGAACCATAAGAGGAATCAGAACAAAGTCTGGGCTGGGGCAGAGGTGATCAGCTGCCCCTTGCCACGCAGCCCCAGGATGAGACAGCCAGGTACACTCACAATCAAACTTCCCAGGTGCTGCTAGGTGAGTCCCAGGTGCCTCTGTACAACAGGCATGAGGCTCTGGGTGTGGAAGGCCAGTCAATGGATGATGTGGATGATGGTCCATCTACACCAGAGGTGTTGCCAAGGTCAGAAAGGCCTACCCCCTCCCAGTATCACGGCCACCTCGATGAGGAATAAAAGATGGGGTATAGTTGCAGGTGACTCCCCTCTGAGGGGAACGGAGGGTCCAGTATGCTGGAGAGACCCTCCTCTTAGGGAAGTCTGCTGCGTCCCTGAGGTATGGGTAAGGACATCACTAGGAGACTTCCTAGCCTGGTACAGCCCTCTGATGACTGCCCATTTTTGCTCGTCCATGTGGGTGGCAACAAAGCCGCAACACATAGTCCAAGGGCAATCAAAAGAGAGTTCAGAGCCTTGGGATGGTTGGTAAGGGAATCTGGAGCACAGGCAATTTTTTGCCCTATCCTTCCAGTTGTGGGCAGCGACGTTGGAAGAACAGAGCTGGCAGATCATAGAGCGCAAGAGCTCTCAATCCCCAGGTGTAAGAAACCAGGAAAGGAAGGGAAGAGCCCAGCGTGACCTGCTGGTCAAACTAAAGGGCAAGGGGGAACTGCACAGGCAGGGACAGGTACCCTGGGAAGAGTATAGGGACGCTGCCTGGTTGTGTAGAGATGGAGCCAGGAAGGCCGAGGTGCGGCTGGAGCTGAACTTGGCAAAGAACACAAGGAGTAATAAGAAGGACTTCTATGGGTATGTGAGCCAGAAAAGGAAAGTCAAAGAAAGGGTACCCCTCCCTGATGAACACGACTGGCAAACTGGTAATAGCGGATTAGGAGAAGGCTGAGGTACTCAACAAATTTTTTGCCTCGTCTTCACTGGCAACCTCTGTTCCCACACCTCTTGAGTGGATGGACCTCAAGACAGGGGAGCAAATTCCCTCCCACTGTAGGAGAAGATCAGGTTCGTGACCACCTGAGGAACCTGAACATACATAAATCTGTGGGACGTGACGAGATGCATCCCAGAGTCCTGAGGTAATTGGCTGGTGCAGTTGCCAAGGCACTCTCCAAGATATTGGAAAAATCACGTGTAGTGTATTGGGTTTGCGTGGCAAGGTTTCAGCAGCAGTGCGGGGCTACAACTTCCTAGCCTGGTGCTTCAGTCCCAAGTACTTCTGAAGTGGCTCAAAGGCCTTCATAGGCTGCTAGTATTTCTTTTTCTCTTGGAGTGTAGTGGGCCTTGGGCCCTCTATAACCCCAGCTCCAAAACCCTAGGGTCGCCCTTGAGTCCCTCCACGTGCTTTCTGCCAGAGGCTCCAGGTAGGGCCATTCTCCCCGGCTGCGGTGCAGAGCACATTTGTAATATCCTGCCCTGCCCAGACTTGCCCAAGGGCTACTGCATGAGCTATCTCCCATTTAATTTGTTCAAAGGCTTGTCATTGCTCAGGGCCCCATTTGAAACCATTCTTCTTCTGGGTCACTTGATAAAGAGGGCTTACGATCAGACTGTAATTTGGCATATGCATTCTCCAAAAACCCACAACACCTAAGACAGCTTGTGTTTGCATTTTGCTAGCTGGTGGGGACATAGCTGTTATTTTGTTGATCACATCCATTGGGATCTGATGACGTCCATCTTGCCATTTTATTCATATTTATGCCACCCACCTTATCTGCATTTACCTCAAAGGCAGCCCTGACCTCTCCTAAGTTGATATTCCTCAGTTATGACAGTGCGTACAATCCATCAATTCTTTTCAAAATAACTTCAGAATACAAATAACGTCACAGCATATGTAAATACGATAAATAAATCAACACTGTGTAACTTAGCTATCTAATAAAGCAGAAGCACAAAGCAGAAGCAGTCAAAATGAAAATCTTCCAGGCGACTGCCTGCTCTTTGGGCTATTTCCAAAGCAAATATTCAAGTCAGTTGCCTTAAATCTTTTCACAGCTGATCCACAACAGATCTCTTATTTATAGTTAGTGTCCCGTAAAGATAGAACCATATCCATAACCCTTAAAAATGACATATAATGTCAGTGAAGAATCTGAGCCATTTACTGTTCTCGTGAACCACTTATCAGTGTATTTTTACTTCTTTGAAGCCATGACGGGAGTCTGCATCATCATCAGAAGAAAACTAGTGACACCTTGGATTCACTGCAACCCAGGCAAACCTCCCACTGACTTCAAAACCTGAACCAGATTTTTACCACCAGCCTTTGATTCCCAGCTAGCGTCTCATAGAAGTAAATTATCCTCACATCCTCTTAGACAGAGGACTAAAATAGATCATTAGTTTACTTTCAGACATGTGACCCGGACCGCTGGATGGTTTTGGAAGTGAATAGCGATTGGGAAGCATGGCGTGGTAGCTTGGGTTACTGTGGCACGTAACAAACAGAGGATGAGTTCATGGAGGAACATGTCCACCTTATGAAGCATTCATGGATCTGCTATCATAATGGTGATGTGCCATGAACTCAGTACAGGCAGCAAGTGCCATGCATTCAACGCTGCTGTCGCTAAGTGCACCTAGTGGTTTTGCTGGTCATTGCATGAGGTCACTTCTGACTACCAGCTGCCAAAAAAGGCATGTAAATACGTGCTGCATCTCCTCATTGAGACCTTAGTGGCCCTTGTCTCCTCCCAGTGCTAACTCACACCACCAGTAAAAACGCTGGTCTTCTCGTTGTGCAGAAATAAGTAAATATCTGTCCTGTTCTCTACCTCTTCCGATAGTTGTGGGCATCTACAAGGAGGCAAAACAAGGGTGCCTGAGCTTGTTGATCCAAAATATGCCCATCTTCATTACGGATATGTCCCTGCTAACAGAGGTACCGGCTATTCCCTCTGCCGTTTGGGGCACCTGCATCCTTGAAGAGAGCAGTGATGGCAGATCGCGTGAGTGTCACGACTGGAAAGAATGGGTGCATCAGTGCCGGATTGCTGGAAAAGCTCTTGCTTGGCTTGTGTGAGCCAGGCCAGCAGCTTCACCCAGCGGCTCTCCCCCACGCCGAGTGGAGAGCTGATCCACTTGGGTACAATCCCACACTCCCCTGCCCCACAGTGGCCAGAGGATGCCGCCCAGGGCCCCCAGGATGGTGATGTTTGGGCCAGGGGTGCTGTGAAGGACACCACCCTGGAAAGCCAGGGATAGCTGCAGGGCAGGCAGGGCGGGAGAGGGAAAGGGACACAGTGCCCCTGGGGAGACAGCTCCATGACCCAGGCTGCTCTAAGCCCCGCTCCTGCAGGACTCCCCTTGCCACCAGGCTTTCCCGAAGGAGAGCAACACCCTGGGTGTCAGGCTGCTCCCCCGGGACTGCCCCCGCCTCTGGCCTCCAGCCTGTCCCCAGGGGAGCAAGGGAGCTCCAGGCATGCGGGGTGCCCCAGGACCTGCTCCTCCCCGGTCCCCCCCAGCACTGCCCTCCTCTGTGGGCTCTGCCCGCTGCCAGGGCTGGAGGGAGCCCAGCCTTCCAGGCTGCTTTAACCACCCCCAGACTCCCTGCCCCGATCAGGCACTCTGGTGAAGCACCAAGCTTGGTGAACAGGTTGCTTGTGCCATGGGCCCTGCACAAACAAGTCTTGTCAGAGATGCTGCGGAGGGGGACCAACATCCCTCCTCTTGCCAGGGGAGCTCTGTCCCCACAATTAGCTCTGAGTGGCTGCCTGGGGACAAACGCCCGCTTCATCGTGGCCCACTGGATGACCACATCCTGCTCAGGTATGGCGCTGGCCTGGGCCAAGGACGAGGGCACTGAAGGGACACTTTGAGGGGATGAGGGCCTTTGGTGAGCTGTGGCCAAGTCCCAGCCAGGGACAGGGCTGGAGCCAGAGCCTGCTGGGGACGGGGTCACCGGGACCCACCGTGTGGGGGAAACTCAGCAGAGTGGGACCCACCCACGTTGTCTGGGAGGGCACGGTGGCCCCTGGCAGTGGCAGGGTGGGGGCCAGGGCAGGGGATATTCCCCTCTGTTCTCTGCTCTGGGGAGGCCGTGGCTGGGGACTGGACCAGTTTGGGGCCTGCAGTGCAAGGGAAATGGGGTGGGCTGTTGCCGGGCACTGAGACCACCTGAGCACTTCCCCCAGGCTGAGCCCTCGTCTCCCGGTGCCCAACATTCACCAGTGCTCCCCATGGCCAGTGCCTGCAGTGACTGAAGAACCCAATCACCTGGCTGTCCCCATTGCCCATGCCCCGAGTTCTCCTCCCACCTCCCAGTGTTCCCGTTGCCCCAAGAAGAGGGGTCAGTCCCAGCTCCCCATTTACCCAAGGGGCTGGAGAGGGCTCAGAGGCAATTCTGCTTAGGGACCTCTGTTTTGCGGCTGGCGTCATCTCTGGGGGAGTCCCAGAAGGAAAGACTGGCCTGGGAGGCGAGCGGCACTGGGAGACGGCAGTGCTGGGAGGTGAGGGGCACTGGGAGATGGGGGGGGTCTGGCTCTGGGGGGCTCTTGGAGGATGGTTTCGTGTTGGAGCAGTGGGTCGTTGCCGCAGGGTTTCCAGCTGTCAGATGCTTGGGCCCTTCCATGTGCAGCTGCCCCATGCAGGAAGCTGGACTGATGCCGGGGAACGCGGCTGGCTCAGTGCCGGAGGTGGGGGCAACTCTGTGCCAGGGTTGGGCTTGTTGCCAGGGCTGGTGTCTCTGCCAAGCCTGGCTTTGCCCTGGGGGCTCTTGGGGTGGGGAGGGGCAAGGAGGAGTCCTGGGAAGGATAAAGCTGCCCCTCACCTTCTCCAGCTTCACCCAGGACTCACCACACCGCAGAGGAAGATGAAGGCTGCAGTGCTCAGCGTGGTCCTGCTCTTCACCATCTTGCTGTGCACCCCGGCAGATGCTCAGGTGAGTCCTCAATGCCACGGGAAGGAGCTCAAGGCTGGGAATGGGTCTTGGCTGCAGGATATCAGCTCTCCTGCAGAATGAAATCCTAGTGGTGAGCACAAACCCCCTTGACTTGGCCTCTCCCTTTCCCAAGCAAGGAGCTCCTCTGGCCTCCCCTGCACCTCCAGCCCCCAGCAATGCAGCTTTCTCCTTCCCACAATTCTGTCTGCTCCTTCCACTTCCCCTGCAATTAATCTTCTTGTGCCCAGAGGCCGAGATCCTCGGTGAGTGGTTGGACCTGTTCCCTCCCTGGGAGGGTCCACCGCAAACTTCTGTGAGGGCCCACACTGGTTTCTTGTCTTGGTGCCCCCACATCCCTCCCTTTTCGGCCTCCCCATCCCATCGTTTTTGATCCCCTCACACGTCTCCTCCCCGTGATCGCCTCTGCGTCCTATCTAGGGTCCCCAAATGCCCTCCCACTGATCGTTCCCAATGCCTTTTTTTCAGTCTTTCCCCTCAGTCCTTTGCCTTTCATCCTGCCTGCTGTGGCAGTGTCCCCAGATCCCCAAATGCTCTCCCAATCCCCTCGTTTTGGTCCTCTCCAGTCCTCTTCCTCCTGCCCCCCACCGACCAACCTCACTTGAAGTTCCTGTATCCCCTCTACTTGAATCCCTTTACCCCTCTCTTGCACCCCACACAGTCCTGTCCATTCAACAGCCCCAGCCCAGTCCCTGGGGGTCTGCTAATTTACTGCAGTGCCCTGTCTTTGGGTCTCCCCCATCCCCATCCCCTTTGGAGCCCCTGAATTGCCCATGCTATCCTTGCCTCCATCCCCACCCCTGGTCCCTGCATGAACAGCTATCCCACGTGAAACTTGGAGGAATGGGGCTGAGGGGAGCAGAAGGGATTTACCCCCTCAGACCAGGGGGAAGCCATGGGCCTGGTGGGACTGGGGACACCTGTGCCCCACCCACAGCCCCACCAAGGTCTAATCCAGACCACCCCTTTGCTCTCCTTCTTCTCTCTAGCCGTTCTCGGGAGATCTTCCATTGCAACTCCCAAAGGTAAGTAGTGGGGTGGACTTGGAGGGCATCCAGTCTGGGGAACTGGAGGGCAATTTGGTCCTCCCATCTCTTGCTGGGACCGGGGACATCCCAGTGACCAGTGAGGTCTCATGGTCTCTCTACAGGCGCAGTTAGATGGAAACCTGCGAGTGAAGAGGGCTGAGCTGGTACGAGTACCACCAGTACCACCAGTTGTGGTGGGCCGTTCTGTACTGGAGACACAGGGCTGACTCTGTTGACATCCAGGTGAGCAGCACCAGGGTATCTCCAGCCCCACAAAGGATCCTGGGCCCCGGAGGATCCCTGAGCCCTCTAGGGTGGGCAGAACTTGGGTATGGGAGAGGGAAACAGAGGGGACTGTCCGTGATCCATGTCCCAGGGTGAGCTGGACAGAGCTACTGCCATGCCTTTCCTTGCACCCAGTGGGGCTCTACAGACCCACAGGGTACCGCTGTGCAGGTCAGGCAGGGGCTCTGGTGCCATACAGGCCCCCAGGACCACCGTGAGGGCTGGGCAGGGTTCTGGCAGATTTAGGGCCATCCTCGGGCAAGGGGCTCTGGGTGGCATATGGATCTCAGGAGAGCCAAGCCCTGTCCTGGGTATACTGAGGGCTCCAATTTCCCTTCTCCTTCTCCAGATCTCTGCAGAGAGAGACAGTGGGGGCAAGGCCCCTCTCATGTCCCAGCAGATGTTTGGGGTCTCATTTTGGGCTCTGTCTTTCAGGACTGGAACCGCTGGTGACACCCCTGTCTTGTCCCCCTCCGGCGGCATGAGGAGATGATCGTCCCTGGATGACCCCACCTGATCCCCTGGGAGCCCTGGGCCATTTCCCTCTAATGATCAATAAACCCCTTCAGCAAAGCTACGCTCTGCGTGTGTGTGTGTGTGCCCATGTCTATGTCCCCTCCCCTCTGCCTGTGCCCAGACCCCTGGGTCCTTGTTTGCATGGCAAGGTTTTGGTAGCGGGGGCGGGGCTACAGGGGTGGCTTCTGTGAGAAGCTGCTAGAAGCTTCCCCTATATCTGATAGAGCTAATGCCAGCCAGCTCCAAGATGGACCCATTGCTGGCCAAGGCTGAGCCAATCAGCAAGGCTGGTAGCACCTCTGTGAGAACATCTTTAAAGAAAGGGGGGAATAAAAAATAAATGCAGAACTGCAGCCAGGCAGGAGAGGAGTGACAATATGTGAGAGGAACAATTCTGCAGACACCAAGGTCAGTGAAGAAGGAGGGGGAGGAGGTGCTCCATGTGCCAGAGCAGAGATTCCCCTGCAGCCCATGGCGAAGACCACGGTGGAGCAGATTTCCTCCCGCAGCCTGTGGAGGACCCCACGCAGGAGCACGTGGATGACCGAATGAGGCAGCGACCCTGTGAGAAGCCCACGCTGGAGCAGGCTGCTGACAGAACCTGTGGACCCATGAAGAGAGCAGCCCATGCTGGAGCAGGTTTGCTGGCAGGACTTGTGACCCCATGGGGGACCAGCAGTGGAGCAGTCTGTTCCTCTCTGTGCGTGTGTGTGTGTGCGCGTGCGTGTGTGCTGCACAGACTAAGTGTCAGCTGCTGGTGAGACCTCTGTGTGTGAGAGTGAAAATTGGTGCCAGGTACTGGGGTCAGACCGGGGGGGTGGGCGCCCCTGGCCTGTGGCGTCAGCTAATGGAGTGAGTGGGGTCCCAGTGCATTGTTTAGGTTGGAAAAGTCCTTTAAGATCATACAGTCCAACCATTAATCTAACACCAACTTCACCACTAAACCAATTAAGGGTACAGTAATAATTAATTTAATGTTTCCTGGCTTGGTGGCTGGATTATTTTTTAATGACAGTAAAAGCTAGGAATCATTAAGGTGGGAAAGGACCTCTAAGATCATCAGTCCAACACCACCATGCCTACTAAACCATGTCCCAAAGTCACAAAATGGGTAGATGACCCATTCTTTGAACACTTCCAGGGATGGTGACTCCACCACCTCTCTGGGCAGCCTGTTCCAATGCTTGACCACCCTTTCCTTGAAGAAATTTCTCCTAATATCCAATCTAAACCTCCCCTGATGCAGCTTGAGCCCATTTCCTCTCGTCCTATCGCTAGCTACTTGGGAGAAGAGACCAACACCCACCTCACTACAACCTCCTTTCAGGCAGTTGTAGAGAGCGATAAGGTCTCCCCTCAGCCTCCTCTTCTCCAGGCTAAACAACCCCAGTTCCCTCAGCCGCTCCCCATCAGCCCTGTGCTCCAGACCCTTCACCAGCCGTGTTGCCCTTCTCTGGACATGCTCCAGCACCTCAATGTCTTTCTTGCATTGAGGGGCCCAAAACTGGACACAGGATTCCAGGTGCGGCCTCACCAGCGCTGAGTACAGGGGAACAATCACCTCCCTGCTCCTGCTGGCCACACTATTCCTGATACAAGCCAGGATGCTGTTGGCCTTCTTGGCCACCTGGGCACACTGCTGGCTCATGTTCAGCCGGCTGTTGACCAACACCCCCAGGTCCTTTTCGCCAGGCAGCTTTCCAGCCACTCCTCCCCAAGCCTGTAGCGCTGCATGGGGTTGTTGTGCCCGAAGTGCAGGACCCGACACTTGGCCTTTGTTAAACCTCATACAGTTGGCCTCGGCCCATCGGTCCAGCCTGTCCAGGTCCCTCTGCAGGGCCATCCTACCCTCCAGCAGATCGACACTCCCACCCAGCTTGGTGTCATCTGCAAACTTACTGAGGGTACACTCAATCCCCTCATCCAGATCATCGATAAAGATATTAAACAAGGCTGGCCCCAAAACTGAGCCCTGGGGAACACCGCTCATGACTGGCTGCCAACTGGACTTAACTCCATCGACCACAACTCTCTGGGCTTGGCCACCCAACCAGTTTTTTACCCAGGGAAGACTACGCCCGTCCAAGCCATGAGCTGCCAGCTTCCCAAGGAGAATGCTATGGGACACTGTGTCAAAGGCTTTGCTGAAGTCCAGGTAGATGACATCCACAGCCTTTCCTTCATCCACCAGGCGGGTCACCAGGTCATAGAAGGAGATCAGCTTAGTCAAGCAGGATCTGCCTTTCATGAACCCATGCTGGCTGGGCCTGATCCCCTGGTTGACCTGCACTTGCCTGTTGAGCATTCAAGATCAACTGCTCCATAATCTTTCCCGGCACCGAGGTCAGGCTGACAGGCCTGTACTTCCCTGGATCCTCCTTCCGGCCCTTCTTGTAGATGGGCGCCACATTGGCAAGCCTCCAGTCATCAGGGACCTCCCCTCTTAACCAGGACTGCTGATAGATGATGGAGAGTGGCTTGGTAAGTTTCTCTGCCAGCTCCCTCAGTACTCTTGGGTGGATCCCATCTGGCCCCATAGACCTGTGAGCATCCAAGTGGTGTAGCAGGTCATTAACTGCTTCCTCCTGGACCATGGGGGCTTCATTCTGCTCCCCGTCCCTTTTCTTCCATCTTAGGGGGCTGAATACCCTGGGGATAACTGATTTGGTTATTAAAGACAGAGGCTAAGAAGGCATTAAGTACCCCAGCCTTTTCCTCAACCTTGGTGGCAATGTCGTCCGTCCCCCCCCCCCGCCCCCCTGCATCCAATAAAGGATGGAGATTCTCTTTGGCTCTCTTTTTGTTGTTAATGTATTTGTAGAAACATTTTTTATTATCTCTTACAACAGTGGCCACATTGAGTTCAAGCTGGGCTTTTGCCTTTCTAATTTCCTCTCTGCCTGACCTAATGAGATCCATGTACTCTTTTTGAGTTGCCTGCCCCTCCTTCCAAAGGTGTTAAACTCTCCAGGCAAAAGCTCCCTGTTCAGACAGGCTGGTTTTCTTCCCCACTGGTTTGTCTTACAGCACATGGGGACAGCCCACTCCTGCACCTTTAAGACTTCCTTCTTGAAGAAAGCCCAGCCTTCCCAGACCCTTTTGCCCCTCAGGACTGCCTCCCAGGGGACTTGCCCAACCAGCATCCTGAACAGGCCAAAGTCTGCTCTCTGGAAGTCCATGGTAACAGGTTTGCTGGCCCTCCTCCTTACTTCACCAAGAACTGAAAATTCTGTCATACCATGGTTGCTGGTTGCTAAGCCCAAGATGGCCTCCGACCACAAGATCTCCCATGATTCCTTCTCTGTTTGTAAACAGCAGGTCAAGCGAGGCTCACTTACGAGCTGTGTCAGGAATTTATCTTCCACACACTCTAGGAACGTCCGAGACTGTTGCCTCTCTGCTGTGTTGTATTTCCAGCAGATGTCCGGCAAGTTGAAGTCCCCCACGAGAACAAGGGCTAGAGATTGTGAGACTTCTGACAGCTGCTTATAAAATGCTTCATTTACCTCTTCATCCTGGCTGGATGGTCTATAACAGATTCCCAGCAGGATGTCTGCCTTGTTGGCCTTCCCCCTCATCCTTACCCATAAGCACTCGACCTTATCATCTGCATCCTTGAAGAGAGCAGTGATGGCAGATTGCGTGAGTGTCACGACTGGAAAGAATGGGTGCATCAGTGCCGGATTGCTGGAAAAGCTCTTGCTTGGCTTGTGTGAGCCAGGCCAGCAGCTTCACCCAGCGGCTCTCCCCCACGCCGAGTGGAGAGCTGATCCACTTGGGTACAATCCCACACTCCCCTGCCCCACAGTGGCCAGAGGATGCCGCCCAGGGCCCCCAGGATGGTGATGTTTGGGCCAGGGGTGCTGTGAAGGACACCACCCTGGAAAGCCAGGGATAGCTGCAGGGCAGGCAGGGCGGGAGAGGGAAAGGGACACAGTGCCCCTGGGGAGACAGCTCCATGACCCAGGCTGCTCTAAGCCCCGCTCCTGCAGGACTCCCCTTGCCACCAGGCTTTCCCGAAGGAGAGCAACACCCTGGGTGTCAGGCTGCTCCCCCAGAACGGAGGGTCCAGTATGCTGGAGAGACCCTCCTCCTAGGGAAGTCTGCTGCGTCCCTGGGGTATGGGTAAGGACATCACTAGGTAACTTCCTAGCCTGGTGCTTCAGTCCCAAGTACTTCTCATACTAAATCCAAAACACAGCACTATGCCTGCTACTAGGAGGAAAATTAACTCTATCCCAGCCGAAACCAGGGCACTCAAGTACATTAATGGCTTCAGTATAAAACTTAAATACCAGATAAAGCTCAAGGTCTGTGTTTTAATAGCAAATCTCCCAGGCAAAGCATCACTAATCACTGCAGAGCACATGAAACTGCAAAAACCAACACCAATCTTTTAACATGTACAGCAAAAAACCGAACATGGTGCAGATCCAATAAACTAAGATAGGGAACAGATGAAAAATAGCATGACCTGCAACTATTAATAGATACAAATTCCTCTGTAAACTCTGGTTAAGCTGTTATTACCCAAACCCCTCAGACCCCACGTTAGGCACCAAAAAGGACTGTCACGGTTTAGCCCCAGCTGGCAACCAAGCACCACACAGCCACTCACTACCCGCCCCACCATGGGATGGGGGAGAGAACTGGAAGAGCAAAAGTAAGAAAGCTCGTGGTTTGAGATAAGAATAGTCTAATAATTGAAATATAATAATAAAAATAAAAATAACAATTGTAATGAAAAGGAGAAAACAAAAGAGAGAGAAACAAAACCCAGGAAAACAAATGATGCAATCACTCACCACACACTGACCAATGTCCAGCCAGTTCCCAAGCAGTGATTGCTGCCCCCCAGACAGCTCCCCCCAGCTTATATACTGAGCATGACATCATATGGTATGGAATATCCCTTTGGCCAGTGTAGGTCAGCTGTCCTGGCTGTGCCACTTCCCAGCTTCTTGTGCCCCTGGCAGAGCATGGGAAGCTGAAAAGCCCTTGACTTAAGCACTGCTAAGCAACAACTAAAACATCAGTGTGTTATTGGCACAGAATGTAAGATCTATACTTTTGCATCAGAAGTTCAGCCTGTGACTTTAACTTTCAGTGTAGAGAAACTGTGGACTTGTTTAGAGATTCTTTGAAACGGTATCTCTGTACTGGAAGATTAACAAACCTTGAAGAAGCTCTTTAAATCACAGCCTGAAAGTGGCAGACACCAAGGTCAGCAGAACTAGGAGCATCATCACTCATGAAAGTGCAGAGAAACCAGCTAGGACTAGCACATACTGTAGCAAAGCTGTGATAAGCTGCTCAGTGAGCCAACTCATGACTATATATGGGAAAAGGATCTGGAGTTCATAGAAAGGACACTGAAAGGCCCCTCTACATAGACCACTGGAGGCCCCCAAGGACCACCAACCCAAATCACCGAGCATGTGCACCTGGGGAGAGAATATGTAAATAAGTTTGGGGGATTCATTATCCTAAGACCACCTTTTCCAAGGAATATGATGAATATGTATATTTCTGTCCTACATAAATTTTATGTCTTTGGTTGTGCAGCATGCACGTTAGGTGGAAGTATTCCCCATGCCTCCAGCACCGTAAATAAAGAATGCCTGCTTTCTAAAGTACCAAAATGAGTCTTAGAGAGTTTTCATAAGCCATAATTTTCAATATCGTTATCACATTATTCTCACCCTAATTCCAAAACACACCACTATGCCAGCTCCTAGGATGAAAATTAAGTCTATCCCAGCTGAAAGCAGGACAAGGTGTGTGCTTCTGTGGTGGTGCAGCCCCCAGGGCCACTCTGACATCTCAGGATAAGCCCTATTGTGGTGTTATCTTGGTCACAAATGCAGTGACTTGGGCATCAGGCCATCTCTGTCCGCGCCTGGGCCATCTGCTGCCTGAATGGTGCATCAGGACCACGCTGAGATCTCAGGATAAGCTGTTATCTTGGTCATAACGACTTGGGCATCAAACATTCCCTGTCCACACCTGGGCTATCTGTTCCCTGCACTGTGCACCAGAATGACTCAGCACAAATTGTGGCCACAATGTAAAATACTGACCAAAGCCAATCATCTCAAGATCCTATAAATAGCGATACAAAAGTGGGCTGTGTGACCCAGTATCTACGCCAGAGCTGGGACGCCTCTCAGGGTAGATTTTGCAAGGATTGAAGGATTGTCCATCAACAATTTCACAAGGACTCAAAGGCCTGATTTTGTGAGGTTTGCCAACTGTCTGTTGATGAATGCCAACACATAAAAGTGAGTAATTAATGAAACTCACAAAAAGGGAAATTTTAATCACAGGTTAACCTCAGTGTGTGTGTGTGTGTGCAATTTGATTTAGAGCTGTTTGTTGGTCTGTCTGTGTGTGATTAGATTTAAACCCCATCTGTGTGTGCAACCCTGCTTTAAGTTTCGGGTGACCCTTGCCATTCTCAAATCTTTAACTAAGTCGCTGTTTTGATTGTAACAAATTCCATCAAATTGCTCTGTTAAATTGGCTGATGCTTAAGTGTGTTTAAGAATTATACAACCTAGTTTTGCGATCTATCTCAAAAATATTAATAAATCTTAAATTACTGCTAAACCAAAGCCGTGTAAAAAATTGTATTTGCAACAATGTTGTCGTGGTTTAACCCCGGTCAGCAGCTAAGCACTATGCAGCCACTTGCTCACTCCCCCTGCACTGGTGGGATAGGGGAGAGACTTGGAAGAGTAAGACTGAGAAACACTCTTGGGTTGAGATAAGAACAGTTTAATAATTGAAACAAAATAAAGTAAAATAGTAGTAGCAATAATAACAATATAATAATAACAATACTAATATACAAAGCAAGTGATGCACAATGCGATTGCTCACCACCCGCCAACCAGGGCACCATTGTGGTAGCAATCAGCACCTGTTGTTCCTCAAGTCTCAGCAACCCCACAACAGAAGGGTCCTTGGACAGACTGGGCAAGGTGGACAGCTGTTTAATTTCCTCTGTCTCCAAGGCAGCTATACCAAAAGCCCACCGGTACCCTTTTGGGTCCTTGAAATACCCTCTCCTGAGGTAGTCTATGCCAAGGATGCACGGAGCATCTGGGCCAGTTACAATGGGGTGCTTCTGCCACTCATTCCCGGTTAGGGTCACTTCAGCCTCCAGTACAGTGAGCTGTTGGGATCCCCCTTTCTGCCCCTCTGTAGTTTGATGGCATTAGGGTACACTGTGCACCGGTGTCCACTAGAACCTTCTACTCCTGTGGGTCTGATGTGCCAGGCCATCGAATCCACACAGTCCAGTAAACCCAATTGTTCTTTTCCTCCACCTGGCTGGAGGCAGGGCCCCTCTAACACTGGTCATAGTATTTGTTGTTCACTTCTTGTAAATGTGAATCAAGAGTCCCTTGATTAAGGTCGGAAGTAAAATCAGCTCTCTTCCTCTGTCTGGGGAACTGCTCACTGGGAACCACAGCTGCAAGAACCTCCTTTTGTAATACGCAACTCATGTGCCTCTGCCTCTAGGATCGAGGTAGATTTTCCATCCCACTTCCTCATGTCCTCTCTGTGGTCACGCAGGTAAAACCACAGGGTGCCCCGTGGTGTATATCCTCTGTATCCTCTCTCTTGAGCAGAGGACGTTGAATCCTAATGGCTGAGATACTGGTCTGTACAGGTGGGGAGTAGGACAGATCCTCTCTGAGTTGTTGGAACTCTCGGCACAGTTTTTCAGACAGTTTTTCCACAGCCAAGACACAGTCCCTCATATATGGTCATGAACGGCGCTGGAGAAGTTCATTGGAGGACTGGTCTGTGTCGGAGGGGAGATAGCTGCCGCTCATGTCTAAAAAGGTGCTGCTGCTTTGCTTGGCTCCTCCTGCAGCTGGGTCGGCATCTGCAGAGATATATCAGCCTGCCATCGTCGTTGTCCCCGTGAGTTGCCCAGAGCCGTGGCAGGGAGCGGGGCGCAGCAGGGCTGTGCCAGCGGGGCAGGAGGCTCAGGATGGGGATGGAGGGACTCCTGTCCCCTCGGGTGCTGTGCCTGCTCCTCTGGGTGCAGCTGTGCAGGGGTAAGTGCTGGCTCCCTTGTCTCACCGCCCAGGGCCAGTGGGTAGCGGCGGGGTATCAGGATCCCTTTGGGGCTGGGGTTTCTTTCCTGGCAACACTGGGACAAGGGTCAGAAGGTGCTCAGGTCCATGGACCTTCTGCATCTCTGTGTTTAAGGCAGCCCGTGCCTGGCTGCATTTATAGACCTCCCCCATCCTGGGGTACCCGTTTGGGCTCCTTGTTCCCCAGGGGCTGGGCTGATGCCAGGGGCGAGGAGGGGACGTGGGTTGGGGGGATCCTTGGGATTGTCTCGGTGCTCCCTGAGGACACAGAAAGCCCTGGGGGTGGTGTGGGTTTGGGTGGTGCCAGGGAAGGAGGTGGCCGGGGAAGCTGCGGGCGTGGGGGCATGGGGCTGTGCAGGGTGTGCTTGGCTGGGGAGGAGACGGTGCCCTGTGCAGGGCCTGGGGGCACGGTGTGTGGGTGGGCACGGGCAGGGGCCGTTGGCGTGGGAAGAGGTGCCAAGGGCTGTGGGGTGGTGAATAGCCCATCAGGGCTGGAGTTGGGCACCCTAGCCCTGCACAGACCGTGGGGACAGGAGGGACCCCAAAACTGCTGCAGGGACAGCCTGGAGGGGAAGGGTCTCCCACCCCGGTGCCTGTGACTGGGCCTGGGCAGGGGTGACCCTTAGACCTGCAGTCTGGAGCTCGGCACTCTCCTGACTGGTCCCATGTTGCTGTTTGAAGGGGCTGCAGAGCTGAGGCTGGAGGATGGCGGTGGGCCCTGTGCTGGGCGAGTGGAGGTGAAACACCAGGGCCAGTGGGGAACCGTGTGTGGTTACGGCTGGGATACGAAGGATGCTGCAGTGGTTTGTAAGCAGCTGGGCTGTGGGTCTGCTGTCACAGCTCCTCAGTACGGATACTTCGGGCCAGGTTCTGGCCCCATTTGGATGGATGATGTTGATTGTCATGGCACTGAGTCTACCCTGTCTGACTGTAAACACCCTGGATAGGGTCAACACAACTGTGATCACAATTGGGATGCTGGAGTGATGTGTTCAGGTAAGGGGCCAGCCTGTTCCCCACCTTTGGGACCAGGACAGGAGAAGGGACCTGTCTGTGCCCGCAGGGAGCAACAAGCAGGTGATGGAGCAGGGTGGTGGAGGTGGTTGTCTGGGGTGTGAAACTCCCAAGAGGAGGCACCAGGACAGCAGTGGGGAGGGGCGTTGGGGAGGGCTCTCATTTACCCAGCAGCCTGGGAGCTTCCTCATCCCTCACTCCTGGGGTCCCCTACCCCTGCTGTAGTGGGGGGCAGCACTGGGGTGTGCCAGCCCCCACCTCTCCCAGGCCTGCTGCTGCCCTTTCTCTCTTCCTGCCCATGCAGATCCCAGCCGGGACCGTCCCACCGGCAGCGGGAGACTGTCGTTGCCCGTCATCATCTGCATCGTCCTGGGGGCCCTTCTCTGCCTGCTCCTGGCCCTCCTGGCCGGGCAAGTGCGAAGCGCCAGGGCTGGGCGCGCAGGTGGGTCCCGGGGAAAGATGCCTCCTGGCAAGGCCAGGGGTGCTGGCAGGTGTCAGTGAGCGGCACAGGCAGAGCTGGGGGGATAAGCGTGTGTGCTGCCTTCATTGCCATGTGCCGCCTCATCCACCGCCTGACCATGGGCCATGGGCCACCAGCAGCAAGGGGCAGAGAGAGTCCAGGCACGGCGGGAGTTAGGGACGGGGCGAGGAGAGAAATGGCCGAGCTGGGCTGGGGGAGGTGGGAGCAGAGGGGACACAGACGAGGACACGACACTGGCAGCGCTCCGGGCAGCTCTGGAGGGGTCTGTGGGGCAGGGGAGATGCCAGGAGGAACGTGGGGCAGCAGGGTCCATCCCTGTGGTTTCAGGCCCCCAGGCTGTTCCTCTGTGCAACCGTGACCTCCCCGCGGCAGGGCAGGGGCCGTGCTATGGATCCCTGGGGCAGAGAGGGGGCAGCTCCAGGGGGAGAGGAGAGGCCGTAGCTGCTCCAAGCTCAGCACCGGGGAGCTGACCCAGGGGCCAGAGGGGCACAAGGGCTGTCTCTGAGGGGACGCTGTGAGGGTGTCGCTGCCCCAGATCACCTCCGTGGGGACATTGCCCTCACTGAGGAAGGGGGTAGCGGTGAGCAGGCAGCGCAGCGGGGCTGTGCTGTGGCCAGAGCCTTTTGCTGGCCCTGGGGACCAAAGCAGGGGGAGCAGAGCGGGATCCTGTCCCCTCTCTGCCTGTCCCTGGGCCAGCCCTGCCGCTGTCCGCAGGCTCGGGGAGAGCATGGGAGCCCTTCCCTGATGCCGTCTATGAGGAGATCGGTTACGGCCCAGCATGGGAGAAGGAGGCGAGGTTCAGCGGCTCAGGTGGGTGTGGGTCCCTCATGGGGGCACATCGGCAGGGCTCTGTCCCTAAACCTCCACCTAGGGCTGACCCACGGCAGTCCCCTGGCCTACGGTCCCTGCAGCGCTGGGGTGTGTGGGGAGAGCAGCCGGGTCCTGGGCCCAGCAGAGGAGCTTCCTCCCCAGCAGTTCTTCCCATCGCAGCCAGGCACAGCCCCTCTCTGCCTGCCCCTGCATAAATCCCTGGGTGACACCGCGGGGCTGAGGGAAGGGGCTGTCCCGGGGCAGCTCTGCGAGCCCCATTGAGGAGGCTTGGTCCCAGGGGAGCAGGGTGAGTCCTGAGCCCTCCTCCCCACACAGCCCTGCCTCTGTGGGTCCCCCGTCCCCAGCAGCACTCACCACAAGCCGGCTCAGCAGAGCACACTCCCATAACAGCCGCTGCGCCTCTCTCCAGGCTCCTACTCAGAGGGGTCCCTGGCCAAGCTGCAGCCCTACCCCGCGGACAGCAAGGAGGAGGAGGGTCCGGGCTCAGCACCAGGTAACAGGGTGCGGGAAGGAGTGGATCTCTCCTCCCTGCAGCCATGTGAGGGACAGCGGTGTCACTGAGTGTCCCCATCAGAGCTGGGGAGTCTCCTGGGGTGCTGCCAACACCAGGGTCTGAGCCCCACGGCCCTGCGCATCCTCCCGTCCTCTGCTCTGCAGATGTATCTCCTCAGTGTCACCAGCTCCCCTCTCCTTTCAGACGTCCCTGTCCTGCTTGGAAGTGACCCAGCGCATGGCTATGATGATGCCAGGGAGTTTTCTGCCCCTGGGGAGGATCCTGCCCCTGGGCAGGGAGCCTGGGAAATGCCCAGGGCACCAGAGGAGGGAGCAGGGCCCAGGGATGCCCCTGGAGGTGAGAGGGAAAGATGGCGCTGCCGCTTTATGGGATGCCATCCCTGGTGCCGGGTGAATCGCTGCTGTACGGAGAGCCCAAGCTCCTGGGATGGGGGACCCTGCCCTGGGAGTTTTCCCTGGGGGGCCCGGGGCTGGCAGAGGGAGCTGGACATGTCAGGAGGGAGGAGGAGACGGGAGGCAGGTGATGCAGAGAGCAGGAGGGGCACCCCATGGGGCCAACGTGCAATGGCCTGCCTTGCTGCTTGCAGGGGCAAACCTGCGCTCGCAGAGAAGTGCTGGGGCCCCTGCAGCTGAGGGAGATGCCTGGTCCCTGTCCCCAGAGAGCACAGGCTATGACGATGCTGAAGAGGTGTCTCTGGCACATCCCCCTGAGCACAGAAAGGCTGCGACAGCAGAGCTCAGTGCACAGCCATCCCTGAGCCCCGCGCCAGGAGAGCCCATCCCTGCCGTGCAGCTGGGTGCAGCCAGGAGTGAGGAGGGGACTTTGCAGCTGGGAGAGCCGTGAGCACCAGGGAACCGTCTCCCTCTTCTCACGGGCAGCAGAAACAGCCGGCCATTGCCTCTCTTTTGATTCCCCTGGTTTCACGCTGTGCCTCTGCAGTTGTTCCTATTAAAAGCCTTTGGGGTATGACCCAGAGCTGGTCTTGCCTGCCCCGCTGTCGGGGTGTCTCCCTGAGGCTGACTGGGGGGAGCAGTGAACAAAGACGTGGTGGTGGGGAAGGGGCACATCTCGGGGGCAGCGGGCTCAGGGTCAGGCTGTGGGGCTGCCAGAGCCCATGGTCCCTGCGCAATATTCCTGCTCGCAGAGATGTTTCCACCCTGCCAGCAAACGTTTCCAACAAAACTGTCTCTCTGCAAGGTGCTGTGATGCACCCCAGCGGGAGCGCCCATCTCCTCACCTCGGGCTTCCCCAGCTGCTCTTTCCCCCAGGCCCTGCCTGGGCCATGCTGGTCCCACAGCACACAGGCCACGACAGAGCTGCCGTGTTGGGCTGAGCCCTGGGCTGTGGCCCCACACAAGTGAGCCCTAAGGTGGCTGCGGTGCCCTGGACCCCCCAGCCAGCCCCAGGGGCTATCACGTCCCGCGGATCACCTCCCACACTGGTTAGGAGGCAGCTCTGCTCCCCACTGCCCTGGCACAGGGTGCAGAGCCACTTGCTGGGGAGCACGGGGCTGGCATTGCCCCTTGGCTGCCTCTGCCAGCACCCCAGTCTCCATGGGCTCTTCTTGCTGCCTTGGGCCCTGGCAGAGCCCCGCACTCCCCTCACAGCCCCACAGCTGCCTCCGTCCTGGGCAGGGGCTGGAAGGCCCCATGGCAGCCCTGGCAGCCCCTCCTCCTGCTGCGCCTCAGCCCCAACCCCAACTTCAAGAAACTTCAGCAGTTGCTTCTGACTTTACCTTCTTGAGAAGTTTTTGCAATCTCCTGTCAGAATCAAAGGTTCAGGGACTTGGCACCAAATCCACTTTAGGCTCATTACAATGCAGAGAGCCCTCATGTGCTCTGTCTCTTCCTGTAGTTTTCTTCAAGATTCCAAGACTTGTTAAGCTGATCGGTAGTTAAAGAGAGAGTTTTCAATGAGCAGTTAATGGAGGAGGTTTTTTGCTCTTTAATGGTATCTTTTATTAATTTCTGGTTTACAGAGAAGAGGTGATAGCATCATTCTCCAGTTCATAGTGATTCAGACGGCCACCTAAGGAGGTCTGGGCAGACAGGAAAAGCAGCCTCCTTGAGGTCCCACACTGTATGGACAGCCTTTGTCCTCCCCTCCCCAACCCCACCATTTCTCTCATCAGCCACCTGGGACTTGCCTCACTTTTCCTGACATCAGACTTCTCCACTGAAGCCTGCAGCTGGCTATTACAGCTCCTTTGCACCAACTCCCACCTGCTTGCCTCAGAGAACTGGCTGCTCACAGGCACAGAAAGGTTTCTCTTCATTACCAAGCAACAAAAGTAAAAGATGATTCCATTCAGGAAACCATAAACCACACACCTCAGCTGGCTGCTATGTGGAAGCAGGACCTGCTGAGCTCTGCCTTCCACAAGGACCATCCATACAAGAACTCTTTGAGACCCAGAGATAGGAAAGGACAGATACAAAAACAATGAAGGAGTTGGCTAAAGAGACTTTGAGGCAGACTACTGGAAGATGGGAGAGTTTTTAACTCCCTGAAGCGCCAAGCAGCAGCTCCACACTTTCTTCAGCTTCTTCAGTGTGTCTTTGAGCTCCTGGTTCCTCATGCTGCAGGTGAGGGGGTTCACTGCAGGAGACACCACCGAGTACAGAAGAGTCACCACCAGCTCAAGGGATGGGAAGGAGATGGAGTGGGGCTTCAAGTAGGCAAACGTGGCGGTGCTAACAAGCCGGGAGAGCACAGCCAGGTGAGGGAGGCACGTGGAAAAGGCTTTGTAGTGTCCCTGCTCAGAGGGGATCCTCAGCACAGCCCTGAAGATCTGAACATAGGACACCGGAATTAAAACAAACAGAGAAAGAATAAACAGGCACTAACTACAGTAAGGCCGACTTCCCTGAGGTAGGCGTCAGAGCAGGAGAGCTTGAGAGTCTGAGGGATTTCACAGAAGAGCTGATCCAGGGCATTGCCTTGGCAGAGCGGTGTTGAAAAGCTGTGCAAGCTGTGTGCATCAGAGCACAGAGACAGCCACTGCCCCAGGCAGCTGCCATGTGCACACAAGCACAGGAGGCTCCTGTAGTGCAGGGGTTTGCCGATGGTCACGTAGCGGTCATAGGCCATGAGAGGGAGGAGAGAACACTCTGCTGAGATCAAGAAGAGGAAAAAAAAAAAAGATCTGTACAGCACATGCCGAGTAGGAGATGGCGTTGTTGTTCCAGAGGGAACTGGCCATGGATTTTGGGAGAGTGGTGGAGATGGAGCCCAGGTCGAGGAGGGAGAGGGTGAGGAGGAAGAAGTACAAGGGGGTGTGGAGGCGGTGGTCGCAGGCCATGGCAGTGATGGTGAGGCCGTTGCCCAGGTGGGCAGCCAGGCAGATGCCCAGGAAGAGCCAGAAGTGCAAGAGCTGCAGCTCCGCGTGTCTGCCAGCGCCGGGAGGAGGAAGTCAGTGATGGAGCTGCCGTTGGACATCTGCTGCTCCGGGCATGGGGCACTGTTCAAGGAGGAAAACACAGTAAGTTAGGGGAGACTTCTCTGAGCACAATCAAAGCCATTTCCTATAGATACTCCCCCTGCCAAGCACACCACATTTTCTTCCTCCAGGAGACTCTCCTCAGCTCTGTGGCTGGAGCCCTGGTTGATGCTGGCTAAGTGTGCCGTGAGGACAGGGCCCCTGCCCACAGCATGCCAAGGAGTCAGCCCTGCTCTGCAGCAGTGGGTTCATGGGCACCGTGGGGGCAGGGGCAGTCCTGCTGTTTGACTTGCTCAGGTGAAAATGGTCCTGACGCAGAAGGGCTTGTCAGCATCTGCACTCACAGTGCTAAGGCATGGGGCTGGCAACAGCAGTTTGAGAGGTTTGGGGCGCTTGACAGCTCCCCTCATCTCACCTGGGGAGTGCTCTTGGATGTCAGAAACCTCAGCATTGCTGCTGCACTCAGGGAGAACAGAGTGAGTCCTGCAAAGCAAGAGAATTGCCTGTGGCTTGGAGCAGAGTGAGGGGAGTTGATCTGTCCCTCCGTCTTGTTACCATCTACTCTGGAATGACACCATTCTCAGATGGAGGGTGATCACACTCCCATGTTACCCTGAAAAGTCACCAGACAAGGCTGAGGGCAGATGGATCAACCACAGATCACTCAATATCTCTCCCTTTCTCAAGGTCTCCTCACCCCGCTTCTAGGCACAGACATGCATGGCTCATGTCACCAACCCCACAGCATTTCCTTGATCGTAGCATCTCTGCGCTTCTCTGTGGGACTTTCAGATAACACAAAGGTGCTATGGGACAGCTTGGAAGGACACCTCAAGGAGACAGCCAAGTGTCCTAGCAATGGCATCTGATTAACAAAAAGCCAGCTCATTCCCCAGCTCCACAGGCTGCCTTCCCCACAGCCCCACAGGTGAAAACTGGGGCACTTCATTTCCATGGACACACCTGCACGGGAGCACCCACATGATCAGTGTGTGACTCTGCAGCTGAAACTCCCATCCCCAGAGAGCCTGACAGCAAGAACAAGATAGCAGGAACAATAGCACAGGTAGGTGGAGAAAAAGGAAAAATACCCTGGGGTGCTGGCTGAGAGGCAAGCGGAGAGGCAGCTGCGCACCCAGGAAAGCGTCACCTTTACCCAGCCGGGCCACCTCCCCGACATTGCTGGGCAGCTGCTCTCAGCCCCTGTGCTCTGCAGAGGGAAATGGACGCGTGGCTGGAGAGCTGCCCCGCGGCTCTGCTGGAGCTCTGCCTGCTGAGGAGGTGGTTCATGCCTTGGAGCCCACGGCCCTGAGGGCAGAGGCTTTGCTGGCTGGGACAGGAGGCAAGGGGGCTTGCTCAGAGGAAGGCATCTCTATTGGAGGGGGCGATACACAGTTTTCTGATTCCTCCCTCCCACAAAATTTTTGGTTTTAGTTTCCTTTCATTCCCTGATCTTATCCCTGCTGCCTGGAGATTTTCCTTCTAGGGGGTGTTTCCCTGTCCCATGGCTTTTTCCCATCAGCACTCACAGGCCCCATCCCAGCCTCTGTGCACTCACCTTGGCCCTGCAGCAACCTGCCTGTTGGCAGGGCACTGCCTGGGTGCATGTTCTTGTTTGCAGGTGGAAAAGGGCAGGCCAGAACAACCCTGATGAATCCAGCAAAGGTGATGTGGGTGTGGTCCATAGGAAGAGAAGTGGCTGAAGGTGCTTCAGGAGGCTCCTAGCAGGCCCACTGATCACTCAAAGTCACAGTTCAGGAGTCTCAGTGACTTGTTCAAACTTGAGAGCTCCTTTTCCATTTCCCCTCTCCCATCAGCCAAGAGTAGAAAACTGAAAAGTCAGACTCAGGAAATCTCCTTGTCTTTATATGAATCGCTGCCGTGTCCTTCTCCTTGAAGCATCTCCTCAACAATGTCCTGGGGTGCTCTGGAGCTGTGAGCAGCTCTGACCTGCGCAGCACCCTCTCAGCAGCAAAGACCCTGCCCTCCTGGGGATCACTCCTTCCACCCACAGCCTCTCCCCGCAGCGCTGTTGCGAGCTCCCCGGGCAGGCTGAGAGCTGACCCTGGCAGGCGGCAGAGTCCCTGCCCCAGCACACAGCCCCCTGAGGCGCAGCAAAACTGCTTGGCAGGACAGCCCTGGACAGCCCTGGGGGTACTCCCGGCTTCACACCCCTGCAGCCATCCCCAGCAGAAGGCAGCGGTCATGCCTTGTCCCTCTAACAGTGAAGCAGGAAATCCCTGCTCCAGAGCATGTCCTTCTCCTCTGCACCAACCATGGGACGTGCCAGCTCTGGGAGATCCCTTCAGGACATTCTTGCACATTGCCCTGCAGCCAGGGATGTAACATGTCCACAGCTGTGAAGGTTTCTCTGTGAGCTCTTGGCATCCTCCCACCCCAGACTGCCTTTAAGCTGTCTCTGCCTCGCTTGGCACCTGCAGGCACTGCCCTCAGCCCCTGCTGAGCTCTGCAGAGGAGCTGCTCCTGGGCAGAGCTGTCTCTCTGCAGCGCTGCCCGCTTGCCAGGAGCTCCCTCCGTCCCAGGAGCCCAGCCCAGCTCAGCAGCAGAGGAGCAGCCCAAGGTGTCACTACTTCTTCCCGCTCTGGGCTCACTGCAGATGTCCCTGCGGCTCTGCGGCTGACAGCTCCTGAAAGGCAGCAGCGTCACCCCTGAGGAACACGCTGCAACAGCGCCTGAAGTAACCACCAGCAGTGGAGAGAGACTGATTCCAGCAGTGTGGTTTGTCCTGCCGCAGGGTGCTTCTCTGTGACAGGTGTCAATGTTCCCCTCTGGACACCGATATTCCTGACCCAGAACAAAAAGGACACACAGACAGGGACAGGGAGGGGGCTGGCTTCCCTTGTGCAGGGCAGGGACTCAGCTGAGGCGATGAAGGCATCTCACCCTGACCAGGAAGCCCTCGGCTTGAAGCGGGATTCAGCTCCCCGCTTTGACCCCACAGACCCAGAGGAGCTGGGAATCCTCCTGGTTCAGTTTGGGTGTGCACAACATTGTGGCCAGCATGGGAGCCCCTGCTCTCAGCCCCTTACCTTTCTGCAGCGGGGACTCAGGTGCTCCCATACAGATACTTTGTGATGACTGAGGTGCCAGAGGTGGTCCAAGACATGGGCAAGACTTTGTGAGCTCTGATGGAACAGCTCTGAGAATACCCACCTCCTTCCTGAGCCTCAGCTGGGGGCCAGAGGGGGAATGGGGATGTCCTTGGCCACCCACAGTGACACCAGACATTTAGGGCACCTGAATGTGCCTTGTAAAGTACCTCCCTGAGCTGAGGGAGGAGTGCCCCAGAAGGAGACCCAGGTCTCTCTCTCCCCAATGTACTCAATAAAGCTCCACTCACTCTAAAGCTAAGACACATCCACATCCCTGCTCTGAACACTTTTCTTGCAGGGCTCTCAGTTTAACAGCATTAAAAAAAACCCCAAACTAACAGCCTCTAGTACCATTCCAGGCACCTGGGTGCCAAACACAGCTCCCCTCAGTAGGCAAACACAGCACCAAACCTCCAGGAGAGCCATGCCCTGTTAGAGCTGCTGTGGGACAGACACCCCAGGGCCTCCCAAAGGGGTCCAGTGCCTGTGTGCTACCACCTGAATGACAACACCATGGCACTGACGCAAGGTCCACACCACGGTGCCCTGCCCTGTACCTGTGTTCTCAGCCCTTGACTGTTCTCCTCTCTCTACCTCTACTCTCCTGCCTGAGGCCAAGAGGGACGCTGGTAATAATACAGTCATAGACTGACAGACTTATAGAATCATAGAATGGTTTTGGTTGGAAAGGAACCTTCAAAGATCATCTCGTCCAACCCCGCTGCTGTGGGCAGGGACATCTTTCACCGGACCAGGTTGCTCAAATCCCCATCGACCTGACCTTGAACACTTCCAGGGATGGGGCATCCACAGCTTCTCTGGGCAACCTGTTCCAGTGTCTCACCACCCTCACCATCAAAAATTGCTTCTTATACCCAATCTAAATCTACCCTCTTTTACTTTAAACCTGTTGCCTCTTGTCCTATCACTACAGGCCGTGGTAAAAAGTCTCTCTCCATCTTCTCATAAGCCTCCTTTATATACTGTATGGCTGCAATAAGGTCTCCTGTCGCAGATCCCGATTTAGAACCATGCCGACTACGCCAATTTGTCACGAATGGGCAATTTACATCATGTAAAGAACCACCGCCAAAGGTATCAGCAAAAGTGGTTTTACTGAAAATTAACAAGTTCGATGGCAAGGTTCCCTCTATTCCTCACTGCACAAAGGATATAACAATGATTCAAAGTTACCAGGACAAAATCTTAGTGCACTACAGTACAAGGTTATGGGTGATATTGGTCACTTAAAGATCTGCAGTTGCTAAGAGGTCTCTCAGCCTCCAGGAGCAACCCTGAGAGGTGTCCCAGCTCAAGGGGAGGTCACTGCCGTACAGCCAGGCTGCCGAGCAGGGAGAGCTCAAAGAAGGCTCACGTAGGCTGTCGTATTTATGGAGTAAAGTGGTTGGATCATAGTCAAACAACATGCGATGGAAAAGGTAAGCATGAGACTCCTTGTACCCACAACATACTTTGTTCCTTGATAAAGGAGTCTTGGAGGAGCCACGGTGCTGTTCATGTGTCAGTGGCATGTTCCAAGCTGAAACGCATCAATGCTCACTGTGTCACTCTGCTCCTTTGTGGGTTTTCAGAGAACAGATTGAAACAAGAGGAGTTCACAGCCTGGCTACAGTCAGGCCTTTACCTCTTCCAGAGCCTGCACCAAAGCAGCGCCGGTCTGCTCAGGGGTCGAGCGCAGCTGTCACACACGTTTGTACCAGGCCCACGCACATCCTGGCACACCCAGCGCAAGCTGGCATCCACCAAACCTGGAGCCCACCTGGCCTTGGAGGAAGGGAGGAGCCAGGGCCCCTCTGCGCAGGGCTGGGCACAGCTTTTCCCTGGCACCCTCCCTGAGGAGCTCTCCTCCTGCGGGGCAGCCTGTGGCCTGGCACAGGTGGCACAGGGACAAGGGCTGCAGGGGCAGGGCGGGAGTAGCTCAGCTGGCAGAGCGTGAGACTGAAGGTCTCAAGGTCCCTGCTTCAACCCCGGCCATCAGCAATGCTTTCCTCCCTTACATTTCTGCAGAGCCCAGCTGCCTTCTTGCAGCCTGCCCCAGCCCTGCTTGCTCCTTCACCTCTTGCCAGAGCACAGCCCCTGCTCGGTAGCTGCACATCTCTGCCTTACAAGGAGCCTTCCTCCAGCCTGCCCCTGGCCAGGACTCTCCATCCAGTGCTGCTCTGGGGTGCTCTCCAGCTGCCCCTCCTTCCCTGCTCCACAGGGATCGGGGTCTCTCCTCTGCGGGGTCTCTGCACAGACCCTGTCTCTCTCCTCTTTGCCATTCTCGGTGGTGCACAGACTGCTCCCCACCTCACGCACCTCCCTCCCCTGGCCCTCAGCTCCCCGAGCAGAGGCCACCGTCCCCCCAGTCCCAGGGAGAGGCACTCCCTGCAGCTGAGGCCTGAGTGCCAGCATCCTCCCTGCGGAGCTCTGTCGCAGCCAGACCTCTCATGTGCCCAGGGCAGCTGACAAAGCCGTGCTGAGGATCAGCCACTGCAGTGCACAGGCGTCAGTGCTGTTTAGTCACACGCTGGCCCGAGCAGAGTTTCCTGGCCCCCTTTGCCCCGCTGCTGCAATGATTGATGGAACACGTGTGTGCTCCTCTCTGGGCATCAGCCCCATGGAGATGGAAGCCTGCCCTTCACCCCACCTCCAGGGATGCTGGCGGGAAGAGGGGTGCAGGGGGAGGCCCGGTACCAGGACGAGGGCGTGTGAGATTTCTGCCCCCATGTCCCCCCACCGCACACCCTGGGGTGCCATCAGAGCCTGGGGGCACCTCAGCCCAGCGAGGCCATTTCCCTCACCCTCTTGCTCTGCTCCTGCTGTGCAGCTGGCGACGTGTGTGGCACACAGGGCTGTAGCCCTGGGGGGCAGAGGAGGCTCAGGGGTTTTCTCCTCTCCATCGAGCCCTGAGTGGGTCAGGGCATGGGAGCAGTGCCTGCAGCAAGAGCCTCCTCCTGCCCATTGCCCTGCAGGGACGTTGAAGGGGCCGTGCTCTGCAGTGCAGCCCCGTGCCAGGGTCAGGCCCCAGTGGAGAGCTACTGCTGACTTCCCCCATCTTGGGAGGGTGCAAGGGCTGTTTTCTGCAGAGGGTGCCTGGGCACCCAGGGGACAAGAGGGCTCTGCTTGTCACAGATATGTCACGGAGGAGAGCGTCTCTGCTGCAGGCAGGTGTCAAGGGGATGTAGCTCAGTGGCAGAGCGCCTGCTTCGTGTGTGGGAGGTCCTGGGTTCAACCCCTGGCATCTCCAAGGGTGCTTTTTCCCTCCCTCCCTGGCCCATGCCAAGGATAATCCCTGGGAATCAGTGCCAGGGGCACAAGAAGCTGGGAGGGGGCACAGCCAGGACAGCTGACCCAAAGTGGCCAGAGGGACATTCCATACCATATGACGTCATGCTCAGTATAGAAACTGGGGGCAGTTGGGCGGGGGGAAGTGATCGCTGCTCGGGGACTGGCTGGGCATTGGTTGGTTGGTGGTGAGCTATTGCATTGTGCATCACTTGCTTTATATATTATTATTATTATTATTATCATTATTATTACTACTACTCTTCCTCTTTTACTTTATTTTATTTCAGTTATTAAACTGTTCTTATCTAACCCACGACTTTTCTCACTTTTGTCCTTCCAATTCTCTTCCCCAGCCCACCGAGGGGGAGGCTGAGCCAGCGGCTGTGTGGTGCTTGGCTGCTGACTGGGGCTAAACCACAACACCTGCCTAACGGTGGGACAAGGAAAGGCAATTCCCATGCCCAGTTTTTTTCCTGATATGAGAAATGCCACTGCTGGAATGAAATCTCTCTCCCTGGCTGAGGAAGGGAACATCAGTGGTTCCTTCAGCCTCTTTTCACAGCAGGTTCCCCTGGAGCCCCAGGGACACCTGAAGGGGGAAGGAAAAGCCACGCCTTGGGCTGGTCCTCTGCTGCTGAGCTGGGCTGGGCTCCTGGGAGCTCCTGGAAGCGGGCAGCGCTGCAGAGACAGCTCTGCCCAGGGGCAGCTCCTCTGCAAAGCACAGCAGGGCTGAGGGCACTGCCTGCAGGCACCAAAGGGAGAGGAGCGAGGCAGAGAGAGATTAAAGGCACTGTGGAGTAGGAGGATACCGAGAGCTGACGGCAGGGGAGAAATGTGGCAACCACAGAACTAGCTGAGACTGGCAGATGCAAGCAGAATGAAGAAGAAAAGGAGCAAGGAAACAATTCGTAGAGAATGAGGTAGCTTCAGAAGGCGGCCAGCCCAGCGACCAAGAAAAGCAATAGGAAATCAAGAGACCACCGACCAGAATTAAGTAATTGGACTTGGGTTCGGGTGATGGGTGGTACATTCTGGGAAAGCTGTCTGTAAGGGCATAACTGGGGTCTGCCATCTGCAGCAGGGGCTCCTTGCCTGGAGGCACCCAGCTCGAGCTGCTCTGCATGTCGGATAAATGAACCACGTATTTACTCAGCGGGCTGGCGACTCGTCTTCTGCGAGCAGGAACCTAGGGCCGAGCCCTGTTGCGGTGGCACCCGCGTAATTCCTACCATGGTCTAGGTGGCGGCTGCGTCATTCCTGAAACAGCAAGCCAGGTGCCTGCTCCTGCCCTATCACCTCCTCAGGCACCTGTGACATCACAAGAAGCTGCAGAAGCCAGGTGTGTGCTCCTGCCCTAAGCGCTACAGAGCCCCCTGTGACATCACAAGCACCTGCACGAGCCAGCTCCTGCTCCTGCCCTATCACTCCTCAGCCCCCTGTGACATCACAAGCACCTGCACGAGCCAGCTCCTGCTCCTGCCCTATCACTCCTCAGCCCCCTGTGACATCACAAGCACCTGCACAGCCCAGGAGCTTGCTCCTGCCACACCATCTACTCAGGCACTCCATGAGCAGCTGCGCAGAGAAGCTTCCTGCTCCAGCTTTGTCACCTACTCAGGCACACGTGACATCGCAAGCACATGAACAAGCCAAGTGCCCCCTTCTACCCTTTCACCTCCTCAACCACCTATGACCTCACAAGGGTCTGCAAGAGCCAGGAGCTTACTCCTGACCTAATAACGACACCCGCCATTGACATCACAAGCGTCTGCCCTAGCCAGGTGCCTCCTCCTGCCCTATCACATCTGCAGGGACAAATGACAACACAAGCTCCTCCACAAGCCAGGTGTCCTTTCATTCCCAAGCAGATACTCAGACAACAGTGACCTCAAAAGCCCCTTTGCAAGCCAGGGGCCTGCTTCTGCCCTCCCATCTAATCAGTCATCAGTGACGTCACAAGCATCTGCGCAAGCCAGCTGCCTTCTCTTGCTCCGTCAACTACTCAGGCACCTCTGACATCATAATGAGCTGCACAAGAAACGGTCCTGCTCCAGCCCTATCAGCTACACAGGTACGGGTGACATCACAAGCACCTGCACAAGCCAGCTGCATGCTCCTGGCCTATCAGTCACTCATCTACCTATGACATCACAAGCACCTGCACAAGCCAGGCACCTGCTCCTGCCCTGTCAGCTACTCAGCCATCAGTGACAACAGCAGCAGCTGCACAGGCCAGGGACCTGCTCCTGCCTTACACCTACCCAGGTGCCTATCACCTCACAAGAAGCTGCACAAGCCCTGGCCCTGCTCCTGCCCTATCACCTACTCAGGCCCAGCTGACATCACAAGCACCAGCACAAGCTAGGGGCTTGCTCGTGCACTATAACTACTCAGGCATGTTTGAGATCAAAAGGACCTTCACAGGCCAGCTGCATGCTCGTGCCCTACCAGCTCCTCAGCCACCACTGACATCACAAGCACCTGATAAGCCAGGTTTCCCTCCAGACCCAATCAGCTACTTGGACACCACTGACATCACAAGCAGCTGAACAAGCCAGGTTCTTGCTCCTGCTCTCTCAGCTACTCAGGCACCTGTGACACCATAAGCAGCTGCACACGCAAGGTTCCTGCTCCTGCTCTGTCACCTCCTTGGCATCATGCGACATCACGAGCACCTGCACAAACCAGGTGCATGCTCCTGCCCAAACACCTACAGAGCCACAAGTGACATCACAAGCAGCTTCACAAGCCAAGGGCCCGCTCCTGCCCTATCACCTCTTCAGGCACACGTGACACCACAAGCACATGAACAAGCCAGGTGCCTCCCACCCTATCATCGACTCATCCACCTATGACATCACAAGCACCAGCACAACTCAGGGGCCTGTTCCTCACCTACCACCTACTCTGGTGCCTATGACCTCAAAAACATCTGCGCAAGCCAGGGGGCTGTTCCTGCCCTAACACCTGCTCAGCCACCAGTGACCTCACAAGCACCTGCACAGCAGGAGCGTCCTCGCTGCCAACAGCCCGGCATTTTCACCTCCATCTCCTCCTCTGTCTCCCATCTCCCCGTGCTCTCCTCTCCCCCAGCCACCTTTCTCACCCTCTCCATGACCTCCCAATGCCTCTGCCTGTCTTTGTGACTGTCTGGCAGATGTTACCTCGGAAGCATTGTCCCAGCCAGGTCACCTGCACCTCCTTCCCCCTCTGCTCTCATCGTGTCTGATGCGCTTTTTGACCTCGTGAGTCCTCTTGTCCTGCCTCCCTTCTGCTGTTTCTGGGAAAATCCTGTTCCTGCAAGACAAGCGGCAACCAGGCAGTGCCCCCTCTGTGGCAACGTACCTGCCTTTCCAGAGCTGGACAGCTGGTGGGAACTGTCACCATCAGCAGTGCGTGAAGTCTTCTCCTGGCACAGGCACAGCTCTGGGTGTGCTTGGTGCGTTCCATGTTTCCTGAAGGAGAACAGCAACACTCAAAGTGGCTCCTGGGCAATGTTCTGCTGGGAGAGCTCATTGGAAGGCAGGTTTGCCGCAGGTCCCGAGGCCGGTCCGGGGCTTCTCCCTGTCCCCCAGCTCAGCCACAGGTCCCACAGCTGGCTTCACTTCTAAGAAAAGAAACCGTATCCCTCCAGATTAAGTAGTCAAAGACTTTTGGAGGGTGATTTGGGCTTCAAGTCCAGAACAAAAGAATTTCCAGTACAGAATCTCAGCCACTGCCTCCATGATCGTCTTGGCAGTGACCCACAAAGGCTGTGCTGTAAGAAATGTGACAGCTGATAAAAAGGACCCTGTCCTCCGCAAATCTTTGTTTCCCTCATACCCTCAGACTGCCGCAGTAATAATCAGACTATTACTCTGTAATTACTTCCCATCTGAAAGCCCTCCAAAGCATCATTCTCTGACTTGACTGACAGCACTGTGGATAAGGGAGAACCACCACTAACCACGCACCCACCCATTACTCCTTTTGCAGCATGGCCTCTGTGACCGAACACGTCTACATGGATATCTCTGCCTGACAGGACACGACCGGACCGAAAACAGTATCTTACCTTGTCTTGGCTCTAGTGAAAGCAAAGGATTGGAATAATGATACAAACCAGTTGAAGAGAAAGCAGGAGAGCAGAAGAGGCAGAAAAGGTGATGTGTCTCCCCCACCCCTAACTTCAGAGGAAGTTTTAAGTTTTTTTCTTTTCTGTTTTTTTTAATCACACACCTGCTGGTTAAGGAGAACTGAAAAGTATAAGACTAAGACTACCAAGTCTGTGGAATTACTCTTCTGTCCAGGACACATTGCTCTATTTTAGTTTAAATCTCGGTGGAGAGCTTTAACTTAAAATCATGGAGTTCTGATATGGGAAGAGCAAAACGTACTCTGTAAATCTTTGAAAAGAAGAGTATGTTGAAGGAAACCTGTTCATATAAACTATAAATGACACGTTTCCGCTGTCAGAGGTTATAACGCTTTTCAGTACCTTTGCCTGCCTCATCTTCCCTGTCTTCACTTTCTTCCAATGACACTAGAGCTCCTCTGTGTCAACAGAACATTAAACTGGTCAAGTACTCTTGCAAACCGTATAAAATCCAAAATGCCCTACACAGATGCCTGGAGGTTTTGCTGTTACCATCACGTTAACACCACCATTGGCCCTGCCAAACCTACAACCTCCAAAACCTGAAGACAATCAGCACACAGGCACATACATACCGATCTTGTTCTGTCCTTGCCAAAACTGCTGGTGACTTGCCATCAGCCTCAGTGACCAACAGCAGGCAAGTCTCTCTCATTTGGCTTTGCTCTGATGCAGCTCCTAGGAAAGCGGCTCTTTCAGAAAGTCATGTCTTCTTATGCTGGGAATGTGTTTCAAGGGAATGCTTTTAATACTCTAGGATGGTAAAACTAAGCATGGCAATCTCGCCCCAAGTCCCAGCTCTGCCACAGATAACCTACCTGCTCATTAACATGGATGAAATTCTAGTCATGGGAGAGCACTAAGCGCTATCTTTTTCCTTTCAACAAAAGAGTGGCACTTCTTCCCGAATGCAAGACGAGTCACGTGGGGTATACAGACAGCCCACGGAAAACTGAGAAATGAGTCTGTGATCACTGCCATCCCCATTCCTTGCCCCTCCAGCACTTCTGTCACACTCCTGTCCTTGCCCGTGGTCAAGTCACGCAGTCTGCGCAACACGTACAAGACGCTGACTTTGCCAGGTATTGCCCAAATCACCTCTTATTCGAAATCTGATCAGCTCAACTACTTCACACACAGAGTCAATGCGGCCTTTCATGACTCAGCCTCCCTCCTCCTGTGATTTCCCACCGAGAACCAAGATGACAGCTCCTAATTACACGTCCTGCAAGCGGCTTCCACCCACCGTCCCCTGCTACACCCAACAGGACAGCACCGTCCTCTCCCCTGCCCGTCTCCACGCTCGGGAAGAGCTGTCCACACCCCTGGCAGCCGGCCTTGCTGCCTGGGAATTCCTGCTGCGCTGCTCAAGGCCATGGGAACTGTCACCTCGCGGCCGCATCCACATCACCGTGCTGCGTTCTGAGGGACACTGCCCATCTCTTTATAGTCCCCTCTGCCTACAGCCAGCTGCTGCCTTCTCCCTCGGAAACATTTGGGAAAAGCAACCTTTTTTTTCCTGAATGCCCGCTTTGACCTCCCCACAGGACAGGCCCACAGGCCATGGCTCTGGCCATTAAAGTCCGCAGCAATACAGACTTGTGCAGGGATGAAAAATACACGGTGGCTCAGCTCATTTCAATCGTTTCAGACAAGGCTTCTGGCCAGAACGCAGTCGAGAAAATGTAAAACCAGAAGCTACCGACACTGCCACCTCGACGGGCAGCTCGCTCTTCATCAGTTCTTTGCCTTCCTTTCTGTTCTCGGGAGTACGTACCACGATTTTCCTCATCCAAAGGAACCAGAAAGGTCAGTGCTGAGCCTGCAGAACCCCTGGCACCCACACGCTTGGTGCCTACGCAGCGGCATTAGGAGGGCCCTGCACCCGCAGCAGAGACCCAACGAATGCACCCTTCTCCCGCGCCGGCAGCAAGGAAGCTCCGCTGATTGCTCAGCCGTGGCCAATGGCGCGGCTGTTGCCAGGGGGGCAGGGGCAGCCTGGGCCTCCCCTCCCAGAGCTGCCCCCCAACACCGCAGCTGGCTCCTCAGCCAGCCGGGAGCCTGGGCCTGCCGAGAGACGGCCTTCAAGAAGGGCCATGTCACCTGGAGCTGCTCTCCCAGCAGCGCAAGGGCTGTGCACAGCTCTGCCCTCCCTCGCTCCGCTCAGGGGGGCTGGGCCTGCTCGGGGAGGGAGGGGAGGGCAAGGGAAAGGGGGGGAAGGGGAGGGGGCAGGGCAGGACAGGAGGGGAGGGGGCAGGAGGGGAGCTGCCCTGCATTTGCCCTGCATCAGCCAGGCTTTCCCGAAAGGCGGCTCTGTCTGTGCTGCCAGCCACAGCCCTGGGCAGGAGGAGCTGTGTGCCGGGAGCCGCTGGCGTCGGCCAGGCCGGCAGCAGGCCGGAGACGGGGCTCTGCCCCCGGTGCCAGCGCCCGTGCTGAGCCCAGCACCCAGGGCCTTCCTCAGGCCTCGCCTTCCCCCGGGCGGTGAGGAGGAGAGACGCCCTGCCCTGGCATGGCCCAGGGCATCCTCCTGTGGCCAGAAGGAAGGGCAGAGCCCCGTCGCTCTCCCCACGTCCTTCGCCTCTGTCCCCAGGGCTCCCCAGCGCTGGCAGGCCCCACAGGGCTTCAGGGCCAGGCAAACGGGCAGGCGCCAGGGGCTGCTGGGGCTCAGGGCAGCTTTGGGCATCTCGGAAGCCGAGGCGCTGCTGCCCCTTTGCTTCTGCAGATGCAGGGACGTGCTACCCCCTTCATGGGCAAAGCTGCTTCTCCTCGTGGCACGGAGGCCGGACAGATGCCACGTGCCTGTCAGTCTGGGAGGACTTCAGGGAAAGGAGGAAGTCACAGCGTGCGCACAGGTAGAGGCACAGTGGAAAGGAGCCCTGTCAAGGTGGTTGTGCTCTTTTGCATCTGCACTCAGACATCTCTGTGCATCCCAGCACCAGCACAAGCTTTTTTTCCTCCAAGCTGCACAGCTTTTCACCAGCAATAGCAAGTTGGGCTGACCTGGTCTTTGGGATCACTCGGCTCCTTCCTTGTTTCATTGTGTGCCTCCACTTTTCCTTTAATCCACCAATGTCTGTCTTTCTCCCCACCCTTTCCCCCCAGGTGCCATCCTCTTTTAAGGGTAATTATGATTTGAGTTTCTAGACACATCACTGCATAGGTAGACGCAGGCTAGAAGTATAGGCTGGTCTATACCTCCAGAGCTGTAGGCTGAGCTGTTCTGCCTTTAAAGGCGACACAGATCTGGGCTACAGGTAGAGTTACTGTTTGCTAATTATTACTTCTTTTGGGGTCCTGTCACAGTGACGGTAAGTTTGTCCGCCTGCAGCTCTGCAGCAGTTCAAACTACCGCTGAAGCCGTTTTGATGATGGATGCTGTTCTGTGTATTTTGGTTTTGGTACGTATTTCATTGAGCTACAATTATTTCTTTGTGATTGGGTGACGGGGATCTCCTTGCACTGATCTCTTTCTGGAGTGTGTCCTGACAGCCTTTGTCACCCAGAGCTGTCCCCTCTGTTCCTGAAAGGAGCGATGGCAGCAACGTGGAACGACTTCTGGGAGTAATGGCTTCACCAGTAGGCTTGGATTTTGTGAATCCCCATGGATAAATGGATGTGGCAGGTGCTCCATTCCTTAATTTTGATGTGCTGACAATCTGGAGTGAATTTGGAGGCATTTCCTCTGCCTCCTCCTCCTCCTCCTATTCCTCCTCCTCCTTTTCCTGTTTGACCTTCCCCTTTTTCTTCCTCCTCTTCCTCCTCTTCTTTTTCCTGCTGCTCCTCCTCTGATTCTTCCTCCTCCTCCTCCTGTTCTTCCTCCTGTTCTTCCTCCTCATGTTCTTCTTTGTCTGTTCTTGTCTGTTCTTCCTCCTCCTCCTCCTCCTCCTCCTCCTCCTCCTCCTCCTTCTCCTGTTCTTTTTTGTCATGTTCCTCCTCTTGCTCCTCCTGTTCCTCCTCCTCCTCTTATTCCTCTTCCTCCTCTTTTTCCTCCTCTTCTTCCTTCTCCCCCTCCTCCTCCTTTGCTTGTACTACTTCCTGTTCTTACTCCTCTTCTTCCTCCTGTCACGAATGGGTGATTTAGACTGCTTAAGGAATCACCAACAAAGGGATTAGTCAAAGTGGTTTTAATATGGTGTTGTAAAAGAGCGACTTAACAAAGTTTGATGGCAAAAATCATACAAAGGAAAATTGAGTTACACTTGAGTCAGCATGATTCGCAGAGAGACCGGGGATGCAAAGAGTAAGGAGGACTGTCACAGGACCCCGAACGAAGTAATAATTAGCAAAGAGGAGCTTAGGTGCAGCTAGGTCCAAACTTAGTCTCAGACTTGGTCAAGGGTTTGTGTCTAAAGGATTGTACATGCAAAGTTTATGTAATGTTTCCTTAGCATCAATTCAGCATGCAATCAGTTACCAAGACAAAATCAAAGTTACCATACTACAAGGTTGTGCGCGACATTGGTCATTTACTAATGATCTACAGTTGGTAAGAGGTCTTTCAGCCTCCAGGAGCAACCCTGAGAGGTGTCCCAGCTCAATGGGAGGTCACCACCTTGCAGCCACCTGCCTAGCAGGGAGAGCTCAAAGAAGGCT
Source organism: Pelecanus crispus (assembly GCF_030463565.1). NCBI lineage: Eukaryota > Metazoa > Chordata > Aves > Pelecaniformes > Pelecanidae > Pelecanus > Pelecanus crispus. The sequence goes on along the minus strand of NC_134667.1, from coordinate 1,235,577 downwards.
CACTTAGGCTGTCGTATTTATAGGAGAAAGTGGTTGGCTCGTAGTCAAATGTGATGGAAAAGGTATGCAGGGGACTCCTTGTGCCCACAACTTCCTTTGTTCTTTGATAAATGAGTCTTGGAAAAGCCACCTGTTACTCATGTGTCTTTCGCAGGATCATTGTTCCAAGCTGAAACGCATCGATGCTCACTGTGGCACTCTTCTCCTCTGTGGGTTTTCAGAGAACAGATTGAAATGACAGGATTTCATGGCCTGGCTCCTCTTCTTCCTGTTCCCTTGTTTCTTTGTCTTCTTCCTCCTCTTCTTCCTGTTCCTCTTGTTCCCTCTCCTCCTTTTTCTTCCTCCTCTGCATGTTCTTCCTCTTCCTCTTTTTTCCTTTTCTTCTACCTCTTCCACCTCCTGTTCCTCCTCTTCCTTATCCTCCTCCTGTTGTCTTCTCCTCCATCTCATCCTACGCCTCCTTCGCCATTTCATCCTCATGTTAATGCTCTTCCTGTTTCTCCTCCTCCTGATCTTCTTCCTCCTTTTGTTATTCCTCCTCCTGAACTTTCTACTTCTTTCCCCTATTCTTCTTCCTCTTCCTGTCCTTCCTCTCCTTTTCTTCCGCCACCAATTCTTCCTTTTCCTCCTCCTCCACCTTCCCCATCTTCTGTTTATCATTCTCCTGTTCTTCCTCCTCATCATTTTTCTCCTCCTCCTCCTCCTCCTCCTCCTCCTCTTCCTCCTCCTCCTCCTCCTCCTCCTCCTCCTTCTCCTCCTCCTCCTCCTCCTCCTCTTCTTCTTCTTCCTTTTCCTCCTCCTCATCCCCCACTAAATCTAGTTTAAAGCTCTCTGTATAAGCCTGGCCAGCATCTAGCCTAAGTAGCATTTACATACAGGAAGTAATCTGGATTGTTTCCCCCCTCCCCTCAGCCCAGACGATCCTACATGGTTGTCCTCAGGCTCAAAGGGACAGAGAAATCCACAGAAGAGCAGTGGCCAAACAGCAAGCACAGAAGCAACTGCAGCCAAAAGCGCCTGAGCCTGAGGATGGCAGGGAGTGTGCTGATGTGCAGACAGCTAGGATGCTGAAGGGCTTTTAATTTCAGCTGAAACCAACACTTGTGGACCTGGCTGCACCTACTACATTCAGTTCCTGGTGCAGCTGGGAACACCACCTCAGGCTAAGGCTCTCTAAGCCTTGCCATTAGAACACCCTTTAATTAGCTGCTTTGAACACTAACCAACGCAGCTAAGGAGGGTGACCTTCTCCAGATGTTCAGTGACCCTTCCTCCGGTTTCAGCGCGCACTCTGGGAAACAAGCCAGGGCTTCTTTCTGTACTCTTTCCAGATGCTCATGAGACATGGCCAGAGGGTTGTGACCACTGCCACAGCTTGGGCCCTGCTGAGCCTGCTGCACTGCTGCCCAGCTGCACAGAGGCGCTTCTGCACTGAGATAGCATTTGACATGGTCTGCTGTGGAAGTTTTGGTCTTGTGCCCTTCCCACTGACAAGCGCAGATCATCTTGTGTACTCAATAGCCCTTCTTTTATGATTCTGTGATGTTCTGAGGAAGCTATCTTAGCTCTGCTGTAGGAGGCAGGTACAATTCAAATCAAGTAGATGCGTTTCAGATGTGCTGTTTCCTCAGGGGCACTTCTGGCAGGGGGAGGAAGATGGTTGTCTTGACCCAATAGATTGTATCTGCAATTGTATCTCCAATTCACGGGGAGAATGGAAATGTAAGGGTTTCTGTGATGGTGTGGGTGATGGCACTCGTACCTGTAGCTGTGATGGTACCCCTGTCTGTGTCTCTATTGGTACCTGTATCTGTAATTGTACCTCTAACTGTGTCTGTATCTTTAATGGTGTCTGTATCTGCACATGTACTTGCAATGGTTTCTGTATGCGTAGGTGTATTTGGTTTCTGTACGTGCATGAGTAATTCTGCCTCTACCTGCAATGATATCCCTAACGCCAGGTACCATTATTGGTTTCAGTACGTGTGTGTCACTGTAACGCTATTGCTGTCTCGATCTGTAGTGGTATCGGGATCTGTAATGGTATTGGTGATGGCATCTGTCATGGCACTTGTATCTGCATCGGTATGTGTAATGCTATCGCTATCTGCTGTGGGATCAGAATGTGCGATGGCCTCTGCATCGGCAAAGGCATTTGTAATGCTCTGAGTGTCTGCTGTGGCCTCTGCATCTCCTAGTGTACCTGCACCTGACTTTGCATCAGCAATGGTCTCTGCGGTGGTTTCTACAGTGCTATCTGCAGCTGCAGCAGAATCTGCATCTGGCATGGTGTCTGCATCTGCAGCACTATTGGCTTTGGTGTCTGCACTGTGGCATCTGTGCATCTGCAAAGGTCTGTGCAATGGGTTCTGCAATGGTATCTGATCTGCCATGCCATTTGCAATGCTGTCTCTGTCTGTAATGCCATCCGCATCTGCTCTGGCATCCGCAACACTCTATGCATCATCAATAGCATCTGCAATGGGAACTTGCGGTGCAGAGGTGTCTGATGGTTCCTCTGTCTGTCACGGGCCCTCAGTCGGTAATGGTGTCACTTGCTGTATCTGCTGCTTTTGGTGTAATTGAAAGTGCACTTGGATCAGTGACTGCACTTGTATCCTCAATTGTATGTGCAATTGCACCTGTATCTGGAATTGTATCTGGTTTGTGCCTGTCCCTGCAGTTGTATTAGCAATTCAGTGTGAGTCCGTGCCTGTAATGATATTGGTCTCTGTGATGATGCTGGCAGCAGTGTATTTGATGGTGCCAGTATCTGTGTCTCTAATGGTATCTGTGCCTGTACCCGTAATTGTACCCGTAACTGTATCTGCATTGCTAACGGTATCTGGACCTGCACATGTACTTGGAATGGTTTCTGTATGCACACACATAATTCCCTCTCTAGCTGAACTAGGAAGCGCAGGGGTATCTCTAATGGTATCTGTACCACTGACGGTCTCAGGATCTGTGTGACTACCTGTAATGCTATCACCTTCTCTGTACTGGTGTTGGGATCTGTGACAGTCCTGGTAGTGGCATCGGCAATGGTGTGGGTACCTGTATCAGTATGTGCAACGCTATCGATAGCTGCAATGGGATCGGCATCTCCAAGGGCCTCTGCACCTGCAGCGGGAGCTGGATCTGCAATGCCATCTGCAATGGTTTCTTCAGCTGCAGTGGTACCTGCCTCTGCAGTGCTGTTTGCTTTGATAGCAGCACCTGCAGGGTTGTCAGCAGTGGCTTGTTCAGCTGAAATGGTGGCTGCAATGGCATTTGAATCTGCAATGGCATCTGCAAAGCCATAGCGTCTGCAATGCTCTGTGTGCATCTGTACGCTCTCCACTGCAGACACCACTGCAGATGCAGATGCCACTGCAGATGCAAATACAATTTCAGATGAGGTTGCGGATGGAGATGCTGTTGAAGATGCAGGTGCCATTGCAGACGCCATTGCAGATGCAGAAACCATTACAGACACCAGTGGAGATGCAGATGCCATGTCAGACACCACTTCAGATGAAGATGCCGTTGCAGATGCAGGTACCTTTGCAGACACCATTGCAGATGGAGATGCCATTGAAGCTTCCTTTGAAGATAGAGCCCTTGATGCCACTGGAGATGGCCTTGCAGACGCAGATACCACTGCAGATGGCCTTGCAGATGCAATTGCCTTTAGAGTTGCTCTCAAAGATGCTGAAGCCATTGCAGTCACCCAATGGAGATGCAGATACTCCCTGTACCTTCAGTGGTATGTCTACCACTCCCTGTATGTGTAACGGCACCTCTCTCTGTAATGGTTCCCCTCCCAGGAGCGATATCGGTCTCTGTATCTGTATCCATAGCTGTAACTGAATGTGTACTCGTGGCTGGGGCTCTTCTGGTGGCTGTAACTGCATGTGCAGTTCTGTCTGTATCTATGACTGCCCCTGCAATTGTATGTGTAACGGTGTCTGTGACTGTACTTGTATCTCTAATGGTAGGTGTCTTCTGTCTGTATGTGCCCCTGTATCTGCCGTTGCATCTGCAATTGAGTCAGTATCTTCCTCGTGGGATTGCTGTCTATGGCTGTATGTGAAAAGGCATTGTCAAGGATATCTGCAATGGCATCTGCATCTACAATGTTCTGGCCAATGGACTGTGCATCTGCAAAGGTATCTGCAGTGGTGTCTGCAATGCTGCAGGGCCATCTGAAATGGTATTTCCATCTGCAAAGGAACCTGCAATGGTATCTTCTTCTGTAAATGGATTGTGCATCTGCATCTGCAAGGCCATCTGCAATGACATCTGCATCTGCAATGCTATATAGGCATGGATCATCCATCTGCAAAGGTATCTGCAGTGGCATCTGCATCTCCAGTGGTGTCTCCATCTCCAGCACTACGTCCACCTACAATGCTCTCTCTATTGGTATTTGCATCTGAGGAAAGGCGTGGGGTTTTCCCTCAGATGGACAAAACCAAATGATCAGAAAACAGGACAGGTTGCAATGCCCGTCAGGTAATAATGAATTACTTAAAGGTCGAGCAAAAGAGAGGTGCTGCAATGACAGATGGTGAATTTCACACCCTGCCTCATATCCAGAGGCTCAGGCTCAGCACGCTCCATGCTCCTGCGTGGCAGGCGGCTTTCCGCAGCAATGCTGCTCACCAGGCATTGTTAAAGACGTCAGTGCCCAACTCCCCTCCAGCACGAGCTGCCCACTGAGCCAAAGCACCCGGAGGACAGGGGCAGCACAAACAACAGTGATGACAGTGAGGTTGGAGGGTGATGTGACCCTGACCAGGAGACCTTTGAACACCCAGAGGTCACTGATCGAAGTCACCGTCAACCTGAGGAGTTGCCATCCTGTGCTGAGCTGTGCTGCACAGCACAGCGTGACCGTCAGGCCTGAGTTGTCCCGCATGGATCTCCTGGCTGCAGGATAAACTCAGCAACCTCATTGCACCAGAGGAGCCTGCAGACAGGGAAGGCACCTCGGCTCCCAGGGTGCTGCGGGGTGAGGTACTACAGTTCCCAGTATGCTGTGGGGTGAAAGACTACAGATGCCAGCATGGCGCAGGCCCACATCTTCCTTCCTCTTTGCCTGGTGATGTTCATGTACAAATGTTCCCACTGTCCCTTCATGTCCCTCCCCAGATCAACTCCAGGTCGGCCTTGGCCTATCCCTCAGAATCAGACAGCACCTCTCGACTTCTACTGGGTCACCTCCCTCTGTCCCCACCTCTCGTACCTTCCTTTCCATGCCTGAGCTCAGTGTGGAGCTCCTCACTCATCCATGCTGGCTTCCTGCTGCCTTTGCTTGATTTCCTGCTTCTTGGGAGGACCTTTCTTGAGCTTGGAAGAGGTGGTCCATGAATATCAAGCAGCTCTCCAGGACCCCTCTTCTCTCCAAGGCTATATCCCATGGGATTCTTCCAAAGAGATCTCTGACAAGGTTGAAATCTGCTGTCCTGAAAGCCAGGGCTCTAGTCCTGCTCTTTGCCCTGCTCCCTCCCTTCCGCATCCTCAACTCCACCATCTCATGGTCACTGCAGCCAAGGCTGCCACTGGCTTTCAAATCCCCGAGCAGTTCTTCCTTGTTCAGCAGTGCCCGGTCCAGCAGAGCACCTCTCCTTCTTGGTTCCTTCATCACCCGTGCCAGGAAACGCACTCTGGAAATCTCCTAGATTGCTTGGCCCTGCCGGATTGTCCTTCCAGCAGCTACACCAGGGTGGTTCAGCCCCCCTATGAGGACCAGGCCCTGTGAATGTGAGGCTTCTTTCACTTGTTTCAAGAAGGCCTCATCTACATCTTCCTCCTGAACAGGTCTCTAGCAAATACCTGCTAACACAGCACCCATGTTGGTCTGCCTTCTGATCCTGAGCCATAAGCTGGCTCCCGTCCCACCCCGAGCAGGAGGCAAGTCCACCTCCTCACCTCCCCAGATGGTCCTTCCTGAAGAGCCCGTGTCCCTCCACTGCAGCCGTCCTGCTGTGCCACTGACCCACCACACCTCCATGGTCCCGGTGTGGTCACAGCCCTGCAATCACACACAGACTGCTGGCCCTGCTGGTGGTTCTCCATGCCGCGTGCATGAGCATACAGGTGCTTCAGGGAGGCACCAGCTGTGCTGGGTTCCCAGGAGGGGTGTGAGAGCCTCCTCTGTCATGCTGCCTGTGTGTTGGGATGTGCAGGAGTGGGGCTGCACGTCTTCAAGCTGTGGGCTATGTGTGGACTTTATTCCCTCCTCCACCTAGGAGCACTTCTGGGATCACACATGGGGTGTGCATAATCCCTTTAGAGCGGTCCAGCAGCGAGCACAGGCCAGTCAGTCCAGCTGGGAACAGCCCCAGAGCTCTTTATTTTGTATTTATAGGTGGATCTCAGCAGCTGAGAAGCCTCCCAGCTTCTTTGCTAACAGCCACTGCTACAGCCGCTGCTCCCGGCACCTTCCCTGCTGCTGCGGTACCAGCACCTAGTGCTAGGGAGGAAGAAAGAAAAGCCTATGACTGTATGGAGAGGGACAAGGCAGAGAAATCCTGCAGGCATAGCTCAGGCCACCTGTGGTGGGATCTGCTTGTGATGAAGCCTGAAGGTGCCTGTGAAGTGGGAGAGGCCCCTGATGCCCAAGCCCATGAGAAGGTCCCAGGTGCAGCTGATCAGCCCTGGGCTGAGTCAGGCTGGGCCAAGACCTTGAGTGCCCCATACAGGTGTCCCCCCAGGGGCAAGGTGTCTTGGCCCAAGACTCTTCAAGGGAAGGACATGCTCTCTGCTTTGGAAAGGGGAGAGCCAGCCATCAGAGGGACCCCTCTGTCTTCAGCCAGGACTTTCACATCCCACATGGAAAGCCAATTCTGGATGCCCGGGCAGTCCCCTTGGGTGTCAGGGAGATCCAGCCCACAGCCAAGCTCCAGAACCTGCTTCAGTCTCACAAGGGCTGGCAGAGAAATATCCTCTTTCCCCCAGGGCTGCCCTCAGTGGAGGGATGGGCCTTGCAGCTGGGGAAGCACCATCTCTTTTTGGAGATAGTTACCAGGGGAGCTGCCTCTGCTGCTCCTGACGCCGCCTGTTGTTCTCAGTGACGTGCTTGAATATGTTCCTCCGTGCTCGATACGGCTCCAGCCTTCTGAGGACCTGGAGCGCTCGTGGGGAAAGGTGCCTGTAACAACAGGGAAACATCATCCCTCAGCCCGTGGGGTCACGACCGCTTGGCTGCCCCAGGCTGTGTGCAGAGCCAGTGCACACTTACTCAGGCCGGAGTCTCTCCCGCTGGGCTGCTGCTGCCATCTCCTCTGCTGGGAGAGGGTTTTCAGCCTTTCTCCAGCTCTGGGTGACCTCCTTTCTCTTGGGCTGGGCTGGAGGGTGGGGAGTCCAAGTGCCTCCAGTGCCCAGTGCCTGCCAAGAAGGAGACACTCTCAGCAAACCAGACGGCAAACAGAGGTGCTGTTTCCCAGAGGACTTCTCTTCAGAGGAGCCTGCAGCAGGACCTGGGAGCTGGGAGACTCAGCATCGTCTGCCCGTCATCATGGCCGACGGCTGCTTTTGCCCCTTGGACCCTGCTGCCAATCTCCCTGACAGGGATGAGCAGGCAAACCCCTGCCCTGCAGCTGGGTCAGTCCTGCTCCCACTCCCTGGAGACCTGCCACCCTGGTGCCCCGAGAGAGAGGGTCACTGCTGCTCTCAGCGGTGTCAGTCACTGTCCATACCTGGGGCAGCTGTCGGTCCTCCCCTGCAGACCAGGCTTGCCACGCTGCCCATTCTGCCTTTGCTTGCTGTCGCCGCTCTTGCCACTGGGTCTTCCCTTGTTCCCACTCTGCAGACAGCTGCCAGACCTCCTGGAGGGGATGGAAACGCAGCAGCAGACAGGATTAGTCTCAGCTCCCAGAGGGGATGTTCCTTTGGGCCTGGCCCATGTCGGTGCCTCTTGCTTCAGCTGGTCGGTCAGTGCTTTTCCCCTAACAGATGAGGGGCCATGGAGTCATGCCAGGCTCCTCAACTCATGGCAAACACAGCTGAGCGAGCAAAGACCTCCACTGTCAATGACCTAGAAAGGACTTGTACACTTTCCATAGCCCCTGGACACAATAAAGTGTTTCATGACAAACCCAGGGGCAATAACAGGCGGGAAGGACGTGCAGCCCCTTCCTTTTCCTGAAGAAGATCTGAAGGAGGTGACAGCCAGGTTACGATGAACGCACGCCAAGGGATCCTTTCAGGATGGCTCTCTGCACAAAGAGGCTTTTGCCGAGTCTCAACCAGCACGGTAGTTACAGCAAGGCAGAGCACGTACCTGCAACGCTCTCTTGCAGGCTTCAGAGGACGGGAGTGCAGCGGTGGGCCTGGCTGGAGGAGCTGGCTCCTGCCTGCCTGGCTCCTTCATCCTGGGGGAGCTGCCTGGACACGGGGGGAGCACACTGCAAAGAGACACCAGGAGGAGTCGGCATGAGCACGGGGCACTTTGGCCTCTCCTTTTCATCTGGTACCAAGGCTCCCCAGGCTGGCAGAAGCAGCAGGGGAGGTGGGGCCGTCTCCCATGGCAAGGGGGAGCCTTTCCTGAGCCCCATCAGATGGATGGGAGAGGGCTGCACCTCAGCTCTGTTGTGAGGGCAAGCAAAGCGATGTGGGGTGCACTCAGCATGTGCCGTCTTCCTCACTAAGGGGCCTGCCATGGGGCAAGCAAGCTCATAAAACCCGTGGGGCATGAGTCAGGGACTTTCCTGAGTCCCTGCATCCACACTGTCCAAAGGGGATGTCTCTCCCACATGGGTGCAAGGATCCCTTTCATCCCTTCCCACAAGGCTCTCACCTGGCAGAAGGCTTCTTCCCCATGTCTTGCTGCCTTGTGCCTGGCCCCTGGCTTGGCAGCACGGGGAGGGATAACTTCACCCGCCTGTGCAGCAGCTGGTCAGGATGCCCCTCTGTGCCTGGGAAAGGAGGAAGCTCTTCAGAGCAGCCGCGTGGAGAGTGCGTTTTAACTGGGCTGTGGTCACCCAGCGTGGGGCAGGGTACCCATACCTCTTCTGCTCCCATGCTTTTCTGCAGCTGTCTTGTTCCAGTCAGACAAAGACTTGGCCAGCGCTCTGCTGATCACTAGGAACTGAAACCTGGAAAGCAAATGATGACATGGGCTTGAAGAAGGGTGACCCTCTACCCTCTGCAGCTTCCCAGCACTAATCCTCCTGACTGTTGTGCAAGGCATGGCATCCTTTTTACTTTCTGGCCATGCACAGGTTTTACTGTCAATCTCCCCCCAACACCAGAAAATGCAGCTTCAAGTCCTCTCTGTGTGCAGCTGCTTCTCTCTGGTGGGAATGACGGCAGGCTGGGCGTGAGAAACACCATCACGGTGCCCGGTCACTGCAGGAGAATACACAGGTAGCCCAAACAGCAATAGTTGACCATAAACCAGTCACTTCAGGATTGATCCCTGATGCAATGCTGAGTGTTGAGCCCCCACAATGCACGCTGCTGAGCAGGAGCTGGGAAGCCGCCTGCTCGGTCAGTCGAGGGCTGCAGAGGAAACACACTCACCTTGGGAATGCCTGGGCAGGAGCAGCCTGCATCCCCCGAGCAGTGGTCGCTCCACCAGAGAGAGCTGCAACTGGCATCCACAGCCTCTGCAAAGTGACCCAGAGCTGTTAGAAGGTTTCCAAGGCAGTTTTCTCTTGGCTCCCAAAGAAAGCAGACCTGTCTCCTGCTCCAAAAGAAAGCCACTTCTCCAAACCCCTCTTCCAAATCCTTCTCCATGAACGTTAGCCCTTGCTCTGCGCTGGAGAAGCTGCACAGCAAACACTGAAGCTGCGCAAGAACACTGCCAGGCTTTTTGTAGGGCAAGGACCCAGAAACTCAGAAGAAACTTTCTTTGCTAATGGAGAAGTTAGTGGGGGTGAGCATGGGGAAAGGCACTTGAGTGGCCTGCAACGTCCAGGCTGGCCAATGGCGACTGGGTTGCTCAGCCTTCAGTGGGCTTCCCAAAGACATTGCAGCAGCCCTCAAAACCTGAGCAGCTTACAGTGTGAAGCAGTGCAATGCGGCTGGCCTTGCTCTCCAGCCCTGTGACGCAGTCATAGTAAAACCGCATGCACAGGGCATCGTCTTCGCAGGACAGAACACCAATGTCCTTGAAGGAGAAGGAGAGGTGCTGGCTGTTCCTCAGTTGGTAAGAGTACAAGAGTATGGTCTCTTTCACACAGTCCTCCACCGTGTGCCACGGCAAGGAGGTGGCTCGCGATAGCCACCTGTAGTTCAGCGGCTTGATCTTGACATTGCCTGGAAGGAGGAGGAACAGCGTCACTGCCACAGCAGGCCACATTTCCAACTAAGATTCATAACAAAATGCCATAGAAAAGAGCTCTTGGGGAGTGGTTTGTTTTGGGGGAGCTCAAGCCATGCCCCGACCTTTGGATGCAATTCTCTACTTCTCCCAGCCCTTTCCAAAGAGCAGAGAGCACGCATCCCACCCCCAGCCATGGAGGCCGAGAGTGGAGGGTGGCCGCTGCCTCCTCACCAGGGATAACCACTGTGGGGAATGTCAGCTCCTGCAGGCATGACACATCAATATCCAGCTGGAAGACGGGTCTGCGAACCACATACACCTCTTTGTCGCCCTGGCATTGCTCTTGGACCATAGCGAAGGTCCCGAGTCCTGCAAGCAGGACACCCTGCCCAGGAAGAAGACAAAAAGGCTGATGAGTGAGTACTGTAGAGATGGCAAAAGTAAAAGCTGTGGCAAAGGCCCATGTTCTCCATTGGTTTTCTTCCCCTCCTCAAAACACATGCTAACGTCCCTTGGCTGGAGAAGAGCCCAGGCATTTCCAGCACAGGCACTGATTCCCAGGGATTATCCTTGGCATGGACCCAGCATAATCCCCTGCCTCTCTGCTTGGTCTCTCCACTCTGACCACAGGGAAGAGTGAAGCCCTATTGTGCGCCAAATGCTTTCTCAGACTCAATCTGGCCTTGGTTTCTCTCTTGGTTGACCAAGAAGCAGCTCTGGGCACACGGGATTGTCTTGGTGTGCTGCCACGATGCTCAAGGAGGGATGGCTCCCCGGGGCCCAGGCTCTCCAGGGCAAAGGAGGACCAAGACGCCAGCCCACCTTGTCCAGCTTCAGCTGTCCCAGGATATACGCAGACACAGCATCCCAGACAGCCACAACCTCTGGAAAGTAAGGGAAAGAGGTGTCAGGCTGCAGGCCAGCCAGCTCACAGCCTCTCGGCCAGCTCCTCGCCCAGGGGCTGACAGAGGCGGGTGTCCACAAACAGCCCAAACAAACACTGCCATGGCTGCGGAGCTGGGCTGTGCTCCAATGTCAGACTGCCAGCCTTCCTCTGCTCCCGGGGCAGGGCTGGAGCAGAAATGGGGATGTGGGAAGGGCTCAGGACCAGGGCAGTGGCCATCTAAGCCCCAGAAAGGGATGGCACCCCAGTGCCCAGGACACAGTCTGCCAGCCTGGTGGCACAAGAGGATCCCTTGGGAAGGAACAGAGGTTGTCCCAAAGCAGAGTGCTTGAAGGTAAAGGACTGATTTACATCAGAGGCATTTCCAGCTGGCTGGTGAGAGCCCCATGGGAGCTGAAGGACACCCCAGCCCCACGATGCAGGACCCCTTTTCATCCCAGAGCCAGAACGCCAAGAGGTACCCGCTCCCAGGGAAAGCTGGCCCTGGATGGGCCCCCTCGCAAGGGCACCGAACCATTCCCATGGGAGCCTTGGGACTCAGGGCAGCCGGGAGTCCTGCTTGCCACATTGTTCCCCGAGCCCGGTGGGACCCTCAGGCAGGGCTCTCGCGGCAGCCCCCAGCCCCCTCCAGCCACCCCCACAGCCCAGCAGTGGCAGCTTTTGACGGTGGACAGCCCCAGTGCGTCCCCTTGGGAAGGAGCTCCCAAAACCCTTACCCTTGGTGGAGAGATACAGGAGCGTGGGGAACAAGCTGCTCAGCTCCAAGCTGACGACGACAGTGCAGCAGCCCTCCATTGCACTTGCTGATGGCCCCTCAGCTCAGGGAAAGGGATGCTCTTTGCAGCTCCTTGCCAAAAACTCCTCTCCGACGTGCCCCTACTTTGCCTGTCAGCAAGGGTCCTGCCTGTCAGCGAGGGTCCTGCCTGTCAGCAAGGTTCCTATCTGTCAGCAAGGGTCCTGCCTGTCAGCGAGGGTCCTGCCTGTCAGCGAGGGTCCCCCAGCACAGCCCCGCTGCCTCCAAACCCCACTCCTGGCTGTGGAGCAGCTCCAAAGGGCAGCACTGGGGAGCCCCTGAGCAGTGCCCAGCAGCACCCAGGCCTCGCTGGGAACTGCCGGCACCTCTGTGGCACTGGGGAGACCTCCCTGTGATGTGGGGCATCCCCCTGTGACATCAGCCCGCATCATTTGAAGGTGCATTATGACATCAGCAGGGAGACTGCACAGCTGGGGAGAGAGGAGAGACATTTCCCCTCTTGTCCTGGGCAACAGTCATCCCCTTTCTCACCAGTCCTTTTCCAAAAGCCCCACCTGCCCCCTGCACCAACACGCCTCTGCTACTGGGAGCCCATCCGGGCAGGTGGGGTTTTGGGGTTGGCTGCTGTTGGGCAGTTACAAGAGATGGGATCAAAGGCCTGTGGGTTGCAACAGCCCCTCCAGTGTGCCCAAACACTCCTCTCTGCTGCGTCTCGCTTGCGTGGCAGGAGTAGGATGGGCTTGACTGCACTGGTTTTGGCTGGGATGGAGTTAATTTTCTTCATAGCAGCCCATAGGGTGGGCCCTCCCCAGCCATCCAGACCAGGCCCTCCTACCAGTGCCCCCCTTCCCTCCCAGGGATTCCAGCCTCCCAGCCAGGAGCCCTGTGGGGCTGAGGTTCAGAGAGACACAGGCAGAGGGTCTGGGGGTGCTGAGACCCCTCTGTCCCACTGCCAGGGCGCGCATGGGCCAGGGTCTCCTTCAGCACCCTGGGGGCAGGGAGGGGAGAGGGGCCTGGAGAAGAGCCCTTGGGAGTCTGCAGGGAAGGAGGATGCGGCTCCAGGCTGGAGCAGGGCAGGCGAGGCACAGCCCTCCCCATGGGCACCTAGGGCAGCCCCCGTCCAGCCTGGCTCTGGGGTTTGGGGCTTGTCATAGAATCATAGAATCATAGAATGCTTTGGGTTGGAAGGGACCTTGAGAGATCATCGAGCCCAACCCCCGTGCAGTAAGCAGGGATTGAACCTGCAAACTTGGCGTTATTAGCGCCGTGTTCTAACCAACTGAGCTAACCCGGCTGGTCTGTCCTCACCAAGCCCTCTCCAGTCAGGCATGTCTGACCTGTCTCGGCCAGGTAGCTGAGCTTCCTCCACTGCAGCAGCTCTGCACAGGCGAGGAGAGTGTCCCTAGAGGCCTGCAGAAAAGCAGAGGCTGGGAGATGGCACCACAGCCCAGGCAAGGAGACCTGGCATTCTCCTGCTCTTGGCCAGGCTCCAGAGCTCTTCCCAGCCCCTTAGGAGAAGAGGCAGCGGGGCACAGAGTCTGAACTGGGTTCAGTGCCCAGGGCAGGGACACAGGGCAGCCACCACCTCACATATCTCATGCTGCTGGCCAGCAGAACAGAGATCCTCAAGCGCTGCTGAGCTGCTGCCAGGGATGGGGGCAGACTGAAGGGCAAAGCAGGTCTAGGCCCACGGCTGTAGGCAGCGAGGGCTGGGCTCCCAGAGACACCGGAGCAGGACAGCACCAGCAGCACCTCCCCATGGGAATCCCCCAGCAAGACGCTTGGCTCCCCAGCTGCGGCTGCCCCAGCTGCTTCACGCCCAGGCTCCGGGCAGGCAGAGCTTTGGTCCCAGCACGCAGGGCCGGTCCCCCTCTGGCTGCATCTCCCCTCCCACCGCTCTCCCTGCCCCAGGCTGGGGGACAAGCTGCCTCTCCACCCCTTGCAACTGCTGCACCCCTCTGTGCAGACCAAGTTCACTGGCCCAACGCAGGGGGACCTGGCGCAGCAGCGCTTTGTTCCTGGGGCTATCCTGCTCTCTGGGCGCTGGGACATGCCCTGGCCCAAACAGCGGGAGGTCTCTTGGGCACAGTCCGGGGGGACAGGGACTGGGGCTCAAAGCCCTGGCCTCCCACGCCTGCAGGGACAGCTGGGGAGCCTGTAGGGACTGGTGTGTTTGGTGGCCACGGGCTGCTGCTGAGTGCTGCTGGACCAGGCAGGGCAGCTCTGGGAAATGTCCGTGCCAGCTTCTCTGGCCCTGCTTGCACTGGCTCTGCAGGGACCTTTCCTACGGACTGCGCTGGAGGAGAGCTGAAAGGGTCGGCGGGGAGGAGGAAGGCAGCGGTGGGCCCAGTGCAGGGAAGGAGGGAAGCTCTGCCCTGTCCCCAGCGACTCAGGCACTGGGACCCCGAGGTGACACACATTCCAACAGTCCGACTGCCAACAGCCCTCGCCCCTGATGCCCAAGCCCCTCCCATGGTGTCAGCACACCCTTCCCCACACCACTGGTAGGGTTTCAAATCTGTACCTCGGCCACGCTCTCCATCTGGTCATTCATACGGAAGAAGAGTGGGATTGGGCTCTTCCACACATTCTTCTTTCTCTGTCTCCTGCTGTCCCTCACCACCAAACTCATCATTTCTCTGAGGCTGATGCAGAGCTGCTGCACCTGGCTGGACTTGTGGTAGGGAAGAGGACAGGAGGACTTCAGCAACAGCCGCTCCCGGCCCGCGGTGAGCAGGGGCATTAGTGTGGCCAGTGGGAAGGGACAGGCTCAGGGGCCGGCTCCTGAACACAGGAGCTGTGGGCCACATCTGCAGCCACAGCTGAACAGCCCTGGGCCCCTGAAAGGCCACACAAGAGGCGTGAGGAAGGGAGCAGCCCTGCCCGAGTGCTGCCCGCAGCGCTGGGCCCAACAGCAGCTGGCCTTGCAGAGTGCCCAGCACTGCGGCTCAGGCTCCCACAGCAGCCTTACATTGTCAAAGAGCTGCAGGAGCTCCTCAGAGAGTTTCGGAGCAATGGGGCTGGCCTCATGCCTCTTCATAACACCCAACACATTCCTGCAGACAGACAGGACCTTCCTCTTAACGTCAGCATTGGCATCCTGCAGGCTCTCCATGATGCCTGGCAGCAGGACCTGCATTGTTCTTGCCTGCATGAAAAGCACGGTTTCCTTTTTGTGAAGTGGTGAAAGACCACCCTGACCCCTGAGTCACATCACTGCGCCCTGCTCACCGTCTCGGGTTCCTCCGACAAGGTGACGAGGCCTCTGAGCATCACTGAGAGCATCACCACGCTTGGACACCTCAGAAACCTACAGACTTTGCACATGTCAGCAAAATCCTCTGCATCCATGTTAATGCGGGCCAGCAGCTGAAGGGAGACAGCAGTGAGAGAGTGGCAGAGCCCGCAGGGCTCCCTGCACCATGCAGCTCCTGGTTCCCACTGGCATCTCAGGGCAAGGGCACCGGGGCCACACAACCCATCCTGGGGGCAGCTCTGCCCGTGGGGGCCATGGGTCTGTGCCAGCTCCTCCTGCCCTCTGGCCACCAGCAGCCGCTTGTTCCCCAGCCTCTGAGAGCGAGCACAAAGGTGGCATGAGACGCGGGTGGTGACAACTGTCTCCTGTCCCCAGCCTTGCAGATTGCTCAGCCTGTGCAGACGCTGTGCCTCTGACCCAGAGCCAGCAATTGGTCTGTCCCTTCCCCTTCCCCTTCCCCTTCCCCTTCCCCTTCCCCTTCCCCTTCCCCTTCCCTTTCCCCTGCCCTGCCCTGCCCTGCCCTGCCCCGCCCCGCCCCAGTCCCAGGTTTCCAGCCTGCAGAGCAGGGCAGGGGGATGCAGGCGGGGGGAAGCAGTGTGCTGCCCGGGCAGGGGCAGGCTTCGTGCTTGTGCCTCAGGCACCTCCCTCACCTGGCCCTCAGCTCCCCGAGCAGAGGCCACCGTCCCCCCAGTCCCAGGGAGAGGCACTCCCTGCAGCTGAGGCCTGAGTGCCAGCATCCTCCCTGCGGAGCTCTGTCGCAGCCAGACCTCTCATGTGCCCAGGGCAGCTGACAAAGCCGTGCTGAGGATCAGCCACTGCAGTGCACAGGCGTCAGTGCTGTTTAGTCACACGCTGGCCCGAGCAGAGTTTCTTGGCCCCCTTTGCCCCGCTGCTGCAATGATTGATGGAACATGTGTGTGCTCCTCTCTGGGCATCAGCCCCATGGAGATGGAAGCCTGCCCTTCACCCCACCTCCAGGGATGCTGGCGGGAAGAGGGGTGCAGGAGGAGGCCCGGTACCAGGACGAGGGCGTGTGAGATTTCTGCCCCCATGTCCCCCCACCGCACACCCTGGGGTGCCATCAGAGCCTGGGGGCACCTCAGCCCAGCGAGGCCATTTCCCTCACCCTCTTGCTCTGCTCCTGCTGTGCAGCTGGCGACGTGTGTGGCACACAGGGCTGTAGCCCTGGGGGGCAGAGGAGGCTCAGGGGTTTTCTCCTCTCCATCGAGCCCTGAGTGGGTCAGGGCATGGGAGCAGTGCCTGCAGCAAGAGCCTCCTCCTGCCCATTGCCCTGCAGGGACGTTGAAGGGGCCGTGCTCTGCAGTGCAGCCCCGTGCCAGGGTCAGGCCCCAGTGGAGAGCTACTGCTGACTTCCCCCATCTTGGGAGGGTGCAAGGGCTGTTTTCTGCAGAGGGTGCCTGGGCACCCAGGGGACAAGAGGGCTCTGCTTGTCACAGATATGTCACGGAGGAGAGCGTCTCTGCTGCAGGCAGGTGTCAAGGGGATGTAGCTCAGTGGCAGAGCGCCTGCTTCGTGTGTGGGAGGTCCTGGGTTCAACCCCTGGCATCTCCAAGGGTGCTTTTTCCCTCCCTCCCTGGCCCATGCCAAGGATAATCCCTGGGAATCAGTGCCAGGGGCACAAGAAGCTGGGAGGGGGCACAGCCAGGACAGCTGACCCAAAGTGGCCAGAGGGACATTCCATACCATATGACGTCATGCTCAGTATAGAAACTGGGGGCAGTTGGGCGGGGGGAAGTGATCGCTGCTCGGGGACTGGCTGGGCATTGGTTGGTTGGTGGTGAGCTATTGCATTGTGCATCACTTGCTTTATATATTATTATTATTATTATTATCATTATTATTACTACTACTCTTCCTCTTTTACTTTATTTTATTTCAGTTATTAAACTGTTCTTATCTAACCCACGACTTTTCTCACTTTTGTCCTTCCAATTCTCTTCCCCAGCCCACCGAGGGGGAGGCTGAGCCAGCGGCTGTGTGGTGCTTGGCTGCTGACTGGGGCTAAACCACAACACCTGCCTAACGGTGGGACAAGGAAAGGCAATTCCCATGCCCAGTTTTTTTCCTGATATGAGAAATGCCACTGCTGGAATGAAATCTCTCTCCCTGGCTGAGGAAGGGAACATCAGTGGTTCCTTCAGCCTCTTTTCACAGCAGGTTCCCCTGGAGCCCCAGGGACACCTGAAGGGGGAAGGAAAAGCCACGCCTTGGGCTGGTCCTCTGCTGCTGAGCTGGGCTGGGCTCCTGGGAGCTCCTGGAAGCGGGCAGCGCTGCAGAGACAGCTCTGCCCAGGGGCAGCTCCTCTGCAAAGCACAGCAGGGCTGAGGGCACTGCCTGCAGGCACCAAAGGGAGAGGAGCGAGGCAGAGAGAGATTAAAGGCACTGTGGAGTAGGAGGATACCGAGAGCTGACGGCAGGGGAGAAATGTGGCAACCACAGAACTAGCTGAGACTGGCAGATGCAAGCAGAATGAAGAAGAAAAGGAGCAAGGAAACAATTCGTAGAGAATGAGGTAGCTTCAGAAGGCGGCCAGCCCAGCGACCAAGAAAAGCAATAGGAAATCAAGAGACCACCGACCAGAATTAAGTAATTGGACTTGGGTTCGGGTGATGGGTGGTACATTCTGGGAAAGCTGTCTGTAAGGGCATAACTGGGGTCTGCCATCTGCAGCAGGGGCTCCTTGCCTGGAGGCACCCAGCTCGAGCTGCTCTGCATGTCGGATAAATGAACCACGTATTTACTCAGCGGGCTGGCGACTCGTCTTCTGCGAGCAGGAACCTAGGGCCGAGCCCTGTTGCGGTGGCACCCGCGTAATTCCTACCATGGTCTAGGTGGCGGCTGCGTCATTCCTGAAACAGCAAGCCAGGTGCCTGCTCCTGCCCTATCACCTCCTCAGGCACCTGTGACATCACAAGAAGCTGCAGAAGCCAGGTGCGTGCTCCTGCCCTAAGAGCTACAGAGCCCCCTGTGACATCACAAGCACCTGCACGAGCCAGCTCCTGCTCCTGCCCTATCACTCCTCAGCCCCCTGTGACATCACAAGCACCTGCACGAGCCAGCTCCTGCTCCTGCCCTATCACTCCTCAGCCCCCTGTGACATCACAAGCACCTGCACAGCCCAGGAGCTTGCTCCTGCCACACCATCTACTCAGGCACTCCATGAGCAGCTGCGCAGAGAAGCTTCCTGCTCCAGCTTTGTCACCTACTCAGGCACACGTGACATCGCAAGCACATGAACAAGCCAAGTGCCCCCTTCTACCCTTTCACCTCCTCAACCACCTATGACCTCACAAGGGTCTGCAAGAGCCAGGAGCTTACTCCTGACCTAATAACGACACCCGCCATTGACATCACAAGCGTCTGCCCTAGCCAGGTGCCTCCTCCTGCCCTATCACATCTGCAGGGACAAATGACAACACAAGCTCCTCCACAAGCCAGGTGTCCTTTCATTCCCAAGCAGATACTCAGACAACAGTGACCTCAAAAGCCCCTTTGCAAGCCAGGGGCCTGCTTCTGCCCTCCCATCTAATCAGTCATCAGTGACGTCACAAGCATCTGCGCAAGCCAGCTGCCTTCTCTTGCTCCGTCAACTACTCAGGCACCTCTGACATCATAATGAGCTGCACAAGAAACGGTCCTGCTCCAGCCCTATCAGCTACACAGGTACGGGTGACATCACAAGCACCTGCACAAGCCAGCTGCATGCTCCTGGCCTATCAGTCACTCATCTACCTATGACATCACAAGCACCTGCACAAGCCAGGCACCTGCTCCTGCCCTGTCAGCTACTCAGCCATCAGTGACAACAGCAGCAGCTGCACAGGCCAGGGACCTGCTCCTGCCTTACACCTACCCAGGTGCCTATCACCTCACAAGAAGCTGCACAAGCCCTGGCCCTGCTCCTGCCCTATCACCTACTCAGGCCCAGCTGACATCACAAGCACCAGCACAAGCTAGGGGCTTGCTCGTGCACTATAACTACTCAGGCATGTTTGAGATCAAAAGGACCTTCACAGGCCAGCTGCATGCTCGTGCCCTACCAGCTCCTCAGCCACCACTGACATCACAAGCACCTGATAAGCCAGGTTTCCCTCCAGACCCAATCAGCTACTTGGACACCACTGACATCACAAGCAGCTGAACAAGCCAGGTTCTTGCTCCTGCTCTCTCAGCTACTCAGGCACCTGTGACACCATAAGCAGCTGCACACGCAAGGTTCCTGCTCCTGCTCTGTCACCTCCTTGGCATCATGCGACATCACGAGCACCTGCACAAACCAGGTGCATGCTCCTGCCCAAACACCTACAGAGCCACAAGTGACATCACAAGCAGCTTCACAAGCCAAGGGCCCGCTCCTGCCCTATCACCTCTTCAGGCACACGTGACACCACAAGCACATGAACAAGCCAGGTCCCTCCCACCCTATCATCGACTCATCCACCTATGACATCACAAGCACCAGCACAACTCAGGGGCCTGTTCCTCACCTACCACCTACTCTGGTGCCTATGACCTCAAAAACATCTGCGCAAGCCAGGGGGCTGCTCCTGCCCTAACACCTGCTCAGCCACCAGTGACCTCACAAGCACCTGCACAGCAGGAGCGTCCTCGCTGCCAACAGCCCGGCATTTTCACCTCCATCTCCTCCTCTGTCTCCCATCTCCCCGTGCTCTCCTCTCCCCCAGCCACCTTTCTCACCCTCTCCATGACCTCCCAATGCCTCTGCCTGTCTTTGTGACTGTCTGGCAGATGTTACCTCGGAAGCATTGTCCCAGCCAGGTCACCTGCACCTCCTTCCCCCTCTGCTCTCATCGTGTCTGATGCGCTTTTTGACCTCGTGAGTCCTCTTGTCCTGCCTCCCTTCTGCTGTTTCTGGGAAAATCCTGTTCCTGCAAGACAAGCGGCAACCAGGCAGTGCCCCCTCTGTGGCAACGTACCTGCCTTTCCAGAGCTGGACAGCTGGTGGGAACTGTCACCATCAGCAGTGCGTGAAGTCTTCTCCTGGCACAGGCACAGCTCTGGGTGTGCTTGCTGCGTTCCATGTTTCCTGAAGGAGAACAGCAACACTCAAAGTGGCTCCTGGGCAATGTTCTGCTGGGAGAGCTCATTGGAAGGCAGGTTTGCCGCAGGTCCCGAGGCCGGTCCGGGGCTTCTCCCTGTCCCCCAGCTCAGCCACAGGTCCCACAGCTGGCTTCACTTCTAAGAAAAGAAACCGTATCCCTCCAGATTAAGTAGTCAAAGACTTTTGGAGGGTGATTTGGGCTTCAAGTCCAGAACAAAAGAATTTCCAGTACAGAATCTCAGCCACTGCCTCCATGATCGTCTTGGCAGTGACCCACAAAGGCTGTGCTGTAAGAAATGTGACAGCTGATAAAAAGGACCCTGTCCTCCGCAAATCTTTGTTTCCCTCATACCCTCAGACTGCCGCAGTAATAATCAGACTATTACTCTGTAATTACTTCCCATCTGAAAGCCCTCCAAAGCATCATTCTCTGACTTGACTGACAGCACTGTGGATAAGGGAGAACCACCACTAACCACGCACCCACCCATTACTCCTTTTGCAGCATGGCCTCTGTGACCGAACACGTCTACATGGATATCTCTGCCTGACAGGACACGACCGGACCGAAAACAGTATCTTACCTTGTCTTGGCTCTAGTGAAAGCAAAGGATTGGAATAATGATACAAACCAGTTGAAGAGAAAGCAGGAGAGCAGAAGAGGCAGAAAAGGTGATGTGTCTCCCCCACCCCTAACTTCAGAGGAAGTTTTAAGTTTTTTTCTTTTCTGTTTTTTTTAATCACACACCTGCTGGTTAAGGAGAACTGAAAAGTATAAGACTAAGACTACCAAGTCTGTGGAATTACTCTTCTGTCCAGGACACATTGCTCTATTTTAGTTTAAATCTCGGTGGAGAGCTTTAACTTAAAATCATGGAGTTCTGATATGGGAAGAGCAAAACGTACTCTGTAAATCTTTGAAAAGAAGAGTATGTTGAAGGAAACCTGTTCATATAAACTATAAATGACACGTTTCCGCTGTCAGAGGTTATAACGCTTTTCAGTACCTTTGCCTGCCTCATCTTCCCTGTCTTCACTTTCTTCCAATGACACTAGAGCTCCTCTGTGTCAACAGAACATTAAACTGGTCAAGTACTCTTGCAAACCGTATAAAATCCAAAATGCCCTACACAGATGCCTGGAGGTTTTGCTGTTACCATCACGTTAACACCACCATTGGCCCTGCCAAACCTACAACCTCCAAAACCTGAAGACAATCAGCACACAGGCACATACATACCGATCTTGTTCTGTCCTTGCCAAAACTGCTGGTGACTTGCCATCAGCCTCAGTGACCAACAGCAGGCAAGTCTCTCTCATTTGGCTTTGCTCTGATGCAGCTCCTAGGAAAGCGGCTCTTTCAGAAAGTCATGTCTTCTTATGCTGGGAATGTGTTTCAAGGGAATGCTTTTAATACTCTAGGATGGTAAAACTAAGCATGGCAATCTCGCCCCAAGTCCCAGCTCTGCCACAGATAACCTACCTGCTCATTAACATGGATGAAATTCTAGTCATGGGAGAGCACTAAGCGCTATCTTTTTCCTTTCAACAAAAGAGTGGCACTTCTTCCCGAATGCAAGACGAGTCACGTGGGGTATACAGACAGCCCACGGAAAACTGAGAAATGAGTCTGTGATCACTGCCATCCCCATTCCTTGCCCCTCCAGCACTCCTGTCACGCTCCTGTCCTTGCCCGTGGTCAAGTCACGCAGTCTGCGCAACACGTACAAGACGCTGACTTTGCCAGGTATTGCCCAAATCACCTCTTATTCGAAATCTGATCAGCTCAACTACTTCACACACAGAGTCAATGCGGCCTTTCATGACTCAGCCTCCCTCCTCCTGTGATTTCCCACCAAGAACCAAGATGACAGCTCCTAATTACACGTCCTGCAAGCAGCTTCCACCCACCGTCCCCTGCTACACCCAACAGGACAGCACCGTCCTCTCCCCTGCCCGTCTCCACGCTCGGGAAGAGCTGTCCACACCCCTGGCAGCCGGCCTTGCTGCCTGGGAATTCCTGCTGCGCTGCTCAAGGCCATGGGAACTGTCACCTCGCGGCCGCATCCACATCACCGTGCTGCGTTCTGAGGGACACTGCCCATCTCTTTATAGTCCCCTCTGCCTACAGCCAGCTGCTGCCTTCTCCCTCGGAAACATTTGGGAAAAGCAACCTTTTTTTTCCTGAATGCCCGCTTTGACCTCCCCACAGGACAGGCCCACAGGCCATGGCTCTGGCCATTAAAGTCCGCAGCAATACAGACTTGTGCAGGGATGAAAAATACACGGTGGCTCAGCTCATTTCAATCGTTTCAGACAAGGCTTCTGGCCAGAACGCAGTCGAGAAAATGTAAAACCAGAAGCTACCGACACTGCCACCTCGACGGGCAGCTCGCTCTTCATCAGTTCTTTGCCTTCCTTTCTGTTCTCGGGAGTACGTACCACGATTTTCCTCATCCAAAGGAACCAGAAAGGTCAGTGCCGAGCCTGCAGAACCCCTGGCACCCACACGCTCGGTGCCTACGCAGCGGCATTAGGAGGGCCCTGCACCCGCAGCAGAGACCCAACGAATGCACCCTTCTCCCGCGCCGGCAGCAAGGAAGCTCCGCTGATTGCTCAGCCGTGGCCAATGGCGCGGCTGTTGCCAGGGGGGCAGGGGCAGCCTGGGCCTCCCCTCCCAGAGCTGCCCCCCAACACCGCAGCTGGCTCCTCAGCCAGCCGGGAGCCTGGGCCTGCCGAGAGACGGCCTTCAAGAAGGGCCATGTCACCTGGAGCTGCTCTCCCAGCAGCGCAAGGGCTGTGCACAGCTCTGCCCTCCCTCGCTCCGCTCAGGGGGGCTGGGCCTGCTCGGGGAGGGAGGGGAGGGCAAGGGAAAGGGGGGGAAGGGGAGGGGGCAGGGCAGGACAGGAGGGGAGGGGGCAGGA
The DNA here is from genome assembly GCF_030463565.1 of Pelecanus crispus. Taxonomy (NCBI): domain Eukaryota; kingdom Metazoa; phylum Chordata; class Aves; order Pelecaniformes; family Pelecanidae; genus Pelecanus; species Pelecanus crispus. The sequence goes on along the minus strand of NC_134667.1, from coordinate 1,212,401 downwards.
GGGGAGCTGCCCTGCATTTGCCCTGCATCAGCAAGGCTTTCCCGAAAGGCGGCTCTGTCTGTGCTGCCAGCCACAGCCCTGGGCAGGAGGAGCTGTGTGCCGGGAGCCGCTGGCGTCGGCCAGGCCGGCAGCAGGCCGGAGACGGGGGTCTGCCCCCGGTGCCAGCGCCCGTGCTGAGCCCAGCACCCAGGGCCTTCCTCAGGCCTCGCCTTCCCCCGGGCGGTGAGGAGGAGAGACGCCCTGCCCTGGCATGGCCCAGGGCATCCTCCTGTGGCCAGAAGGAAGGGCAGAGCCCCGTCGCTCTCCCCACGTCCTTCGCCTCTGTCCCCAGGGCTCCCCAGCGCTGGCAGGCCCCGCAGGGCTTCAGGGCCAGGCAAACGGGCAGGCGCCAGGGGCTGCTGGGGCTCAGGGCAGCTTTGGGCATCTCGGAAGCCGAGGCGCTGCTGCCCCTTTGCTTCTGCAGATGCAGGGACGTGCTACCCCCTTCATGGGCAAAGCTGCTTCTCCTCGTGGCACGGAGGCCGGACAGATGCCACGTGCCTGTCAGTCTGGGAGGACTTCAGGGAAAGGAGGAAGTCACAGCGTGCGCACAGGTAGAGGCACAGTGGAAAGGAGCCCTGTCAAGGTGGTTGTGCTCTTTTGCATCTGCACTCAGACATCTCTGTGCATCCCAGCACCAGCACAAGCTTTTTTTCCTCCAAGCTGCACAGCTTTTCACCAGCAATAGCAAGTTGGGCTGACCTGGTCTTTGGGATCACTCGGCTCCTTCCTTGTTTCATTGTGTGCCTCCACTTTTCCTTTAATCCACCAATGTCTGTCTTTCTCCCCACCCTTTCCCCCCAGGTGCCATCCTCTTTTAAGGGTAATTATGATTTGAGTTTCTAGACACATCACTGCGTAGGTAGACGCAGGCTAGAAGTATAGGCTGGTCTATACCTCCAGAGCTGTAGGCTGAGCTGTTCTGCCTTTAAAGGCGACACAGATCTGGGCTACAGGTAGAGTTACTGTTTGCTAATTATTACTTCTTTTGGGGTCCTGTCACAGTGACGGTAAGTTTGTCCGCCTGCAGCTCTGCAGCAGTTCAAACTACCGCTGAAGCCGTTTTGATGATGGATGCTGTTCTGTGTATTTTGGTTTTGGTACGTATTTCATTGAGCTACAATTATTTCTTTGTGATTGGGTGACGGGGATCTCCTTGCACTGATCTCCTCTTTCTGGAGTGTGTCCTGACAGCCTTTGTCACCCAGAGCTGTCCCCTCTGTTCCTGAAAGGAGCGATGGCAGCAACGTGGAACGACTTCTGGGAGTAATGGCTTCACCAGTAGGCTTGGATTTTGTGAATCCCCATGGATAAATGGATGTGGCAGGTGCTCCATTCCTTAATTTTGATGTGCTGACAATCTGGAGTGAATTTGGAGGCATTTCCTCTGCCTCCTCCTCCTCCTCCTATTCCTCCTCCTCCTTTTCCTGTTTGACCTTCCCCTTTTTCTTCCTCCTCTTCCTCCTCTTCTTTTTCCTGCTGCTCCTCCTCTGATTCTTCCTCCTCCTCCTCCTGTTCTTCCTCCTGTTCTTCCTCCTCATGTTCTTCTTTGTCTGTTCTTGTCTGTTCTTCCTCCTCCTCCTCCTCCTCCTCCTCCTCCTCCTCCTCCTTCTCCTGTTCTTTTTTGTCATGTTCCTCCTCTTGCTCCTCCTGTTCCTCCTCCTCCTCTTATTCCTCTTCCTCCTCTTTTTCCTCCTCTTCTTCCTTCTCCCCCTCCTCCTCCTTTGCTTGTACTACTTCCTGTTCTTACTCCTCTTCTTCCTCCTGTCACGAATGGGTGATTTAGACTGCTTAAGGAATCACCAACAAAGGGATTAGTCAAAGTGGTTTTAATATGGTGTTGTAAAAGAGCGACTTAACAAAGTTTGATGGCAAAAATCATACAAAGGAAAATTGAGTTACACTTGAGTCAGCATGATTCGCAGAGAGACCGGGGATGCAAAGAGTAAGGAGGACTGTCACAGGACCCCGAACGAAGTAATAATTAGCAAAGAGGAGCTTAGGTGCAGCTAGGTCCAAACTTAGTCTCAGACTTGGTCAAGGGTTTGTGTCTAAAGGATTGTACATGCAAAGTTTATGTAATGTTTCCTTAGCATCAATTCAGCATGCAATCAGTTACCAAGACAAAATCAAAGTTACCATACTACAAGGTTGTGCGCGACATTGGTCATTTACTAATGATCTACAGTTGGTAAGAGGTCTTTCAGCCTCCAGGAGCAACCCTGAGAGGTGTCCCAGCTCAATGGGAGGTCACCACCTTGCAGCCACCTGCCTAGCAGGGAGAGCTCAAAGAAGGCTCACTTAGGCTGTCGTATTTATAGGAGAAAGTGGTTGGCTCGTAGTCAAATGTGATGGAAAAGGTATGCAGGGGACTCCTTGTGCCCACAACTTCCTTTGTTCTTTGATAAATGAGTCTTGGAAAAGCCACCTGTTACTCATGTGTCTTTCGCAGGATCATTGTTCCAAGCTGAAACGCATCGATGCTCACTGTGGCACTCTTCTCCTCTGTGGGTTTTCAGAGAACAGATTGAAATGACAGGATTTCATGGCCTGGCTCCTCTTCTTCCTGTTCCCTTGTTTCTTTGTCTTCTTCCTCCTCTTCTTCCTGTTCCTCTTGTTCCCTCTCCTCCTTTTTCTTCCTCCTCTGCATGTTCTTCCTCTTCCTCTTTTTTCCTTTTCTTCTACCTCTTCCACCTCCTGTTCCTCCTCTTCCTTATCCTCCTCCTGTTGTCTTCTCCTCCATCTCATCCTACGCCTCCTTCGCCATTTCATCCTCATGTTAATGCTCTTCCTGTTTCTCCTCCTCCTGATCTTCTTCCTCCTTTTGTTATTCCTCCTCCTGAACTTTCTACTTCTTTCCCCTATTCTTCTTCCTCTTCCTGTCCTTCCTCTCCTTTTCTTCCGCCACCGATTCTTCCTTTTCCTCCTCCTCCACCTTCCCCATCTTCTGTTTATCATTCTCCTGTTCTTCCTCCTCATCATTTTTCTCCTCCTCCTCCTCCTCCTCCTCCTCTTCCTCCTCCTCCTCCTCCTCCTCCTCCTCCTTCTCCTCCTCCTCCTCCTCCTCCTCTTCTTCTTCTTCCTTTTCCTCCTCCTCATCCCCCACTAAATCTAGTTTAAAGCTCTCTGTATAAGCCTGGCCAGCATCTAGCCTAAGTAGCATTTACATACAGGAAGTAATCTGGATTGTTTCCCCCCTCCCCTCAGCCCAGACGATCCTACATGGTTGTCCTCAGGCTCAAAGGGACAGAGAAATCCACAGAAGAGCAGTGGCCAAACAGCAAGCACAGAAGCAACTGCAGCCAAAAGCGCCTGAGCCTGAGGATGGCAGGGAGTGTGCTGATGTGCAGACAGCTAGGATGCTGAAGGGCTTTTAATTTCAGCTGAAACCAACACTTGTGGACCTGGCTGCACCTACTACATTCAGTTCCTGGTGCAGCTGGGAACACCACCTCAGGCTAAGGCTCTCTAAGCCTTGCCATTAGAACACCCTTTAATTAGCTGCTTTGAACACTAACCAACGCAGCTAAGGAGGGTGACCTTCTCCAGATGTTCAGTGACCCTTCCTCCGGTTTCAGCGCGCACTCTGGGAAACAAGCCAGGGCTTCTTTCTGTACTCTTTCCAGATGCTCATGAGACATGGCCAGAGGGTTGTGACCACTGCCACAGCTTGGGCCCTGCTGAGCCTGCTGCACTGCTGCCCAGCTGCACAGAGGCGCTTCTGCACTGAGATAGCATTTGGCATGGTCTGCTGTGGAAATTTTGGTCTTGTGCCCTTCCCACTGACAAGTGCAGATCATCTTGTGTACTCAATAGCCCTTCTTTTATGATTCTGTGATGTTCTGAGGAAGCTATCTTAGCTCTGCTGTAGGAGGCAGGTACAATTCAAATCAAGTAGATGCGTTTCAGATGTGCTGTTTCCTCAGGGGCACTTCTGGCAGGGGGAGGAAGAGAAGATGGTTGTGCTGACCCAATAGATTGTGTGTTCCCTGTTCTGTGATGGTATCTGTACAAGTACCTGTAGGTGTAATAGTACCTGTATCTGCATCTGTGCTCGTATCTGCATTATGTACGCGTATCTGTATCTGCATCCACAACTGTATTTCTGTCAATGGCTTTATATGTAATGGTCTCTCTCTCTCTCTAATGGTATCAGTAATGGACTCAGCTTGTATCCATACTGCTAGGTGTAACTGAAGCTGGACTTGTAATTGTATCTGCCTGTATCTGTGTAATGATGCCTCAGATTGTACCTGGAAAAGTACGGTTAATTGTATATTTACAGGTCATTGTCTCTGGAACTATACAGATCCGGTGCCTGTATCCGGTGCAAAGAAATAGCTTGGGTGTTTGCACTTTGGGAGGTGGTCTGTGCCGGTAGTGAGAGCGAGCTTGAGAATGTGTGTGCTTGCTAGTACTGGGAGGCAAAGCCAGGGAAGATGGGAAGAGTGTGTTTGGCTGTGAAAGCGGTGTCAAGGGAAGGTGACGACCATCAACAGCTCTAAGGCTTTAGATATAGCGTGTGTCAGAAATCGCTTGGGTGTTTGCACTTTGGGATGTGGGCTGTGCCGGGAGTGAGAGTGAGATTGAACCTGAGAATGTGTGTTGGGAGTGCTGGGAGGCAAAGCCAGGGTAGATGGCCAGGGTGTGTTTGGCTGTGAAAGCGGTGTCAAGGGAAGGTGAGGGCCAGCAACAGCTCTAAGCCCTTAGGCCTATCGTATGGGAGAAATGGCTTGGACGATTGCACTTTGTGAGGTGGTCTGTGCCGGGAGTGAGAGTGAGATTGAACCTGAGAATGTGTGTTGGGGGTGCTGTGAGGCAAGGCAAAGGCAGATGTGCAGAGTGTGTTTGGCTGTGAAAGCGGTGTCAAGGGAAGGTGAGGACCAGCAACAGCTCTAAGCCCATAAGCCAATCGTATGGGAGAAATGGCTTGGACGTTTGCACTTTGGGAGGTGGTCTGTTTCGGGAGTGAGAGTGAAACTGAACCTGAGAATGTGTGCTGGAGTGCCGGGAGGCAAATCCAGGGTAGATGGGCAGAGTGAGTTTGGCTGTGAAAGAGGTGTCAAGGGAAGGTGAGGACCAGCAACAGCTCTAAGCCCTTAGATGTAGCGTGTGTCAGAAATGGCTTGGACGTTTCCACTTTGGGAGGTGGTCTGTGCCGGGAGTGAGAGTGAGATTGAGCCTGAGAATGTGTATTGGGAGTGCTGGGAGGCAAAGCCAGGGCAGATGGGCAAAGTGTGTTTGGCTGTGAAAGCGGTGTCAAGGGAAGGTGAGGACCAGCAACAGCTCTAAGCCCTTAGGCCTATCGTATGTCAGAAATGGCTTGGCCGTTTGCACTTTGGGAGGTGGTCTGTGCCAGGAGTGAGAGTGAGATTGAACCTGAGAGTGTGTGTTGGGAGTGCTGTGAGGCAAGGCAAAGGCGGATGGCCAGAGTGTGTTTGGCTGTGAAAGCGGTGTGAAGGGAAGGTGAGGACCAGCAACAGCTCTAAGCCCTTAGGCCTATCGTAGGGGAGAAATGGCTTGGACGTTTGCACTTTGGGAGGTGGTGTGTGCCGGGAGTGAGAGTGAGATTGAGCCTGAGAATGTGTGTTCGGCGTGCTGGGAGGTAGGCAAAGGCAGATGGCCAGAGTGTGTTTGGCTGTGAAAGCGGTGTGAAGGGAAGGTGAGGACCAGCAACAGCTCTAAGCCCTTAGGCCTATCGTATGGGAGAAATGGCTTGGGTGTTGGCACTTTGGTTGCTGGTCTGTGCCGGGAGTGAGAATGAGACTGAGCCTGAGAATGTGTGTTGGGAGTGCTGGGAGGCAAGAAAAGACAGATGGGCAGAGTGTGTTTGGCTGTGAAAGCGGTGTCAAGGGAAGCTGAGGACCAGCAACAGCTCTAAGCCCTTAAGCCTATCGTAGGGGAGAAATGGCTTGGACGTTTGCACTTTGGGAGGTGGTCTGTGCCGGGAGTGAGAGTGAGATTGAACCTGAGAATGTGCGTTGAGAGTGCTGGGAGGCAAGGCAAAGGCAGATGGCCAGAGTGTGTTTGGCTGTGAAAGCGGTGTCAAGGGAAGGTGAGGACCAGCATTAGGTCTAAGCCCTTAAGCCTATTGTAGGGGAGAAATGGCGTTGACGTTTGCACTTTGGGAGGTGGTGTGTGCCGGGAGTGAGAGTGAAATTGAACCTGAGAATGTGTGTTGGGAGTGCTGGGAGGCAAGGCAAATGCAGATGGGCAGAGTGTGTTTGGCTGTGAACGCGGTGTGAAGTGAAGGTGAGGACCAGCAACAGCTCTAAGCCCTTAAATGTAGCGTGTGTCAGAAATGGCTTGGGTGTTGGCACTTTGGGAGGTGGTCTGTGCCGGGTGTGAGAGCGTGTTGGGAGTGCTGGGAGGCAAGGCAAAGGCAGATGGCAGGAGTGTGTTTGTCTGTGAAAGCGGTGTCAAGGGAAGGTGAGGACCAGCAACAGCTCTAAGCCCTTAGATGTAGGATGCGGCAGAAATCGCTTGGGTGTTTGCACCTTGTGAGGTGGTCTGTGCCGAGAGTGAGAATGTGTGTTGGGAGTGCAGGAGGCAAAGGCAGGGTAGATGGCCAGAGTGTGTTTGGCTGTGAAAGCGGTTTGAAGGGAAGGTGAGGACCAGCAACAGCTCTAAGCGCTTAGATGTAGCGTGTGTCAGAAATCGCTTGGGTGTTTGCACTTTGGGAGGTGGTCTGTGCCGGGAGTGAGAGTCTGTTGGGAGTGCTGGGAGGCAAGGCAACGGCAGATGGGCAGAGTGTGTTTGGCTGTGAAAGCGGTGTGAAGGGAAGGTGAGGACCAGCAACAGCTCTAAGCCCTTAGGCCTATCGTAGGGGAGAAATGGCTTGGACGTTTGCACTTTGGTTGCTGGTTTGTGCCGGGAGAGAGAGTGAGAGTGAGCCTGAGAATGTGTGTTGGGAGTGCTGGGAGGCAAAGCCAGGGTAGATGGGCAGAGTGTGTTTCGCTGTGAAAGCGGTGTCAAGGGAAGGTGAGGACCAGCAACAGCTCTAAGCCCTTAGGCCTATCGTATGGGAGAAATGGCTTGGCCGTTTGCACTTTGGGAGGTGGTCTGTGCCAGGAGTGAGAGTGAGATTGAACCTGAGAATGTGTGTTGGGAGTGCTGTGAGGCAAGGCAAAGGCGGATGGCCAGAGTGTGTTTGTCTGTGAAAGCGGTGTCAAGGGAAGGTGAGGACCAGCAACAGCTCTAAGCCCTTACATGTAGGATGCAGCAGAAATCGCTTGGGTGTTTGCACCTTGTGAGGTGGTCTGTGCCGAGAGTGAGAATGTGTCTTGGGAGTGCTGGGAGGCAAAGGCAGGGTAGATGGCCAGAGTGTGTTTGGCTGTGAACGCGGTGTCAAGGGAAGGTGAGGACCAGCAACAGCTCTAAGCCCTTAGATGTAGCGTGTGTCAGAAATCGCTTGGGTGTTGGCACTTTGGGAGGTGGTCTGTGCCGGGAGTGAGAGTGTGTTGGGAGTGCTGGGAGGCAAGCAAAGGCTGATGGGCAGAGTGTGTTTGGCTGTGGAAGCGGTGTCAAGGGAAGGTGAGGACCAGCAGCAGCTCTAAGCCCTTAGGCCTATCGTAGGGGAGAAATAGCTTGGAGGTTTGCACTTTGGGAGGTGGTCTGTGCCGGGAGTGAGAGTGAGATTGAACCTGAGAATGTGTGTTGGGAGTGCTGGGAGGCAAAGGCAGGGTAGATGGCCAGAGTGTGTTTGGCTGTGAAAGCGGTGTCAAGGGAAGGTGAGGACCAGCAACAGCTCTAAGCCCTTAGATATAGCGTGCGTCAGAAATCGCTTGGGTGTTGGCAGTTTGGGAGGTGGTCTGTGCCAGTAGTGAGAGTGTGTTGGGAGTGCTGGGAGGCAAAGCCAGGGTAGATGGCCAGAGTGTGTTTGGCTGTGAAAGCGGTGTCAAGGGAAGGTGAGGACCAGCAACAGCTCTAAGCCCTTAGATGTAGCTTGAGGGATAAATGGCTTGGACGTTTGCACTTTGGGAGGTGGTGTGTGCCGGGAGTGAGAGTGAGATTGAGCCTGAGAATGTGTGTTGGGAGTGCAGGGAGGCAAAGCCAGGGTAGATGGGCAGAGTGTGTTTGGCTGTGAAAGTGGTGTCAAGGGAAGGTGAGGACCAGCAACAGCTCTAAGCCCTTAGAGGTAGCGTGCGTCAGAAATCGCTTGGTTGTTGGCACTTTGGGAGGTGGTGTGTGCCGAGAGTGAGAGTGTGTTGGGAGTGCTGGGAGTTGAGGCAAAGGCAGATGGGCAGAGTGTGTTTGGCTGTGAAAGCGGTGTCAAGGGAAGGTGAAGACCAGCAACAGCTCTAAGCCCTTACATGTAGCGTGTGTCAGAAATCTCTGGGATGTTTGCACTTTGGGAGGTGGTCTGTGCCGGGAGTGAGAGTGAGATTGAGCCTGAGAATGTGTGTTGGGAGTGCTGGGAGTTGAGGCAAAGGCAGATGGGCAGAGTGCGTTTGGCTGTGAATGCGGTGTGAAGGGAAGGTGAGGACCAGCAACAGCTCTAAGCCCTTAGATGTAGCGTGCGTCAGAAATCGCTTGGGTGTTGGCACTTTGGGATTTGGCCTGTGCCAAGAGTAAGATGGAGAGCGTGAGTGAGCCTGCGAATGTGTGTTGGGAGTGCTAGGAGGCAAGGAAAATATCAGATGGCAGGAGTGTGTTTGGCTGTGAAAGCGGTGTCAAGGGAAGCTGAGGACCAGCAACAGCTCTACGCCCTTAGATGTAGCGTGCATCAGAAATCGCTTGGGTGTTGGCACTTTGGGAAGTGGTCTGTGCCGGGAGTGAGAGTGTGTTGGGAGTGCTGGGAGGCAAGGCAAAGGGAGATGGCCAGCGTGTGTTTGGCTGTGAAAGCGGTGTCAAGGGAAGGTGAGGACCAGCAACAGCTCTAAGCCCTTAGGCCTATCGTATGGGAGAAATGGCTTGGGTGTTGGCACTTTGGGAGGTGGTCTGTGCCGGGAGTGAGAGTGTGTTGGGAGTGCGGGGAGGAAAGGCAAAGGGAGATGGCGAGAGTGTGTTTGGCTGTGAAAGCGGTGTCAAGGGAAGGTGAGGACCAGCAACAGCTCTAAGCCCTTATTTATAGCGTGCGTCAGAAATAACTTGGGTGTTGGCAGTTTGGGAGGTGGTCTGTGCCAGTAGTGAGAGTGTGTTGGGAGTGCTGGGAGGCAAAGCCAGGGTAGATGGGCAGAGTGTGTTTGGCTGTGAAAGCGGTGTCAAGGGAAGGTGAGGACCAGCAACAGCTCTAAGCCCTTAGATGTACCGTGTGTCAGAAATCGCTTGGTGTTTGCACTTGGGGAGGTGGTCTGTGCCGGGAGTGAGAGTGAGATTGAGCCTGAGAATTTGTGTTGGGAGTGCTGGGAGACAAAGCCAGGGTAGATGGGCAGAGTGTGTTTGGCTGTGAAAGCGGTGTCAAGGGAAGGTGAGGACCAGCAACAGCTCTAAGCCCTTAGAGGTAGCTTGTGTCAGAAATCGCTTGGGTGTTGGCACTTTGGGAGGTGGTGTGTGCCGAGAGTGTGTTGGGAGTGCTGGGAGGCAAGGCAAAGGCAGATGCGCAGAGTGTGTTTGGCTGTGAAAGCGGTGTCAAGGGAAGGTGAGGACCAGCAACAGCTCTAAGCCCTTACAGGTAGTATGCGGCACAAATCGCTTGGTATTTGAACTTTGGGAGGTGGTCTGTACCAGTAGTGAGAGTGTGTTTGGAGTGGTGGGAGTTGAGGCAAAGGCAGATGGCCAGAGTGTGTTTCGCTGTGAAAGCGGTGTCAAGGGAAGGTGAGGACCAGCAACAGCTCTAAGCCCTTAGATGTTGCGTGCGTCAGAAATCGCTGGGTGTTGGCACTTTGGGAGGTGGTCTGTGCCAAGAGTGAGAGTGTGTTGGGAGTGCTGGGACGAAAGGCAAAGGGAGATGGCTAGAGTGTGTTTGGCTGTGAAAGCGGTGTCAAGGGAAGGTGAGGACCAGCAACAGCTCTAAGCCCTTAGATATAGCGTGCGTCAGAAATAACTTGGGTGTTGGCAGTTTGGGAGGTGGTCTGTGCCAGTAGTGAGAGTGTGTTGGGAGTGCTGGGAGGCAAAGCCAGGGTAGATGGGCAGAGTGTGTTTGGCTGTGAAAGCGGTGTCAAGGGAAGGTGAGGACCAGCAACAGCTCTAAGCCCTTAGGCCTATCGTATGGGAGAAATGGCTTGGGTGTTGGCACTTTGGGAGGTGGTCTGTGCCGGGAGTTAGACTGAGATTTAGCCAGTGACTGTGTGTTGGGAGTGCAGGGAGGGAAAGGCAGGGTAGATGGCCAGAGTGTGTTTGGCTGTGAAAGCGGTTTGAAGGGAAGGTGAGGACCAGCAACAGCTCTAAGCGCTTAGATGTAGCGTGTGTCAGAAATCGCTTGGGTGTTTGCACTTTGGGAGGTGGTCTGTGCCGGGAGTGAGAGTCTGTTGGGAGTGCTGGGAGGCAAGGCAACGGCAGATGGGCAGAGTGTGTTTGGCTGTGAAAGCGGTGTGAAGGGAAGGTGAGGACCAGCAACAGCTCTAAGCCCTTAGGCCTATCGTAGGGGAGAAATGGCTTGGACGTTTGCACTTTGGTTGCTGGTTTGTGCCGGGAGAGAGAGTGAGAGTGAGCCTGAGAATGTGTGTTGGGAGTGCTGGGAGGCAAAGCCAGGGTAGATGGGCAGAGTGTGTTTCGCTGTGAAAGCGGTGTCAAGGGAAGGTGAGGACCAGCAACAGCTCTAAGCCCTTAGGCCTATCGTAGGGGAGAAATGGCTTGGCCGTTTGCACTTTGGCAGGTGGTCTGTGCCAGGAGTGAGAGTGAGATTGAACCTGAGAATGTGTGTTGGGAGTGCTGGGAGGCAAATCCAGGGTAGATGGGCAGAGTGTGTTTGGCTGTGAAAGCGGTGTGAAGGGAAGGTGAGGACCAGCAACAGCTCGAAGCCCTTAGGCCTATCGTGTGGGAGAAATGGCTTGGGTGTTGGAACTTTGGGAGGTGGTGTGTGCCGGGAGTGAGAGTGAGATTGAACCTGAGAATGTGTGTTGGGAGTGCTGTGAGGCAAGGCAAAGGCGGATGGCCAGAGTGTGTTTGTCTGTGAAAGCGGTGTCAAGGGAAGGTGAGGACCAGCAACAGCTCTAAGCCCTTACATGTAGGATGCATCAGAAATCGCTTGGGTGTTTGCACCTTGTGAGGTGGTCTGTGCCGAGAGTGAGAATGTGTCTTGGGAGTGCTGGGAGGCAAAGGCAGGGTAGATGGCCAGAGTGTGTTTGGCTGTGAACGCGGTGTCAAGGGAAGGTGAGGACCAGCAACAGCTCTAAGCCCTTAGATGTAGCGTGTGTCAGAAATCGCTTGGGTGTTGGCACTTTGGGAGGTGGTCTGTGCCGGGAGTGAGAGTGTGTTGGGAGTGCTGGGAGGCAAGCAAAGGCTGATGGGCAGAGTGTGTTTGGCTGTGGAAGCGGTGTCAAGGGAAGGTGAGGACCAGCAGAAGCTCTAAGCACTTAGGCCTATCGTAGGGGAGAAATGGCTTGGACGTTTGCACTTTGGGAGGTGGTCTGTGCCGGGAGTGAGAGTGAGGTTGAACCTGAGAATGTGTGTTGGGAGTGCTGGGAGGCAAAGCCAGGGTAGATGGGCAGAGTGTGTTTGGCTGTGAAAGCGGTGTCAAGGGAAGGTGAGGACCAGCAACAGCTCTAAGCCCTTACATTAGCGTGCCTCAGAAATAGCTTGGGTGTTTGCACTTTGGGAGGCGGTCTGTGCTAAGAGTGAGAGTGTGTTCGGAGTGCTGGGAGGCAAGGCAAAGGCAGATGGCCAGAGTGGGTTTGGCTGCGAATGCGCTGTCAAGAGAAGGGGAGGACCAGCAACAGCTCTAAGCCCTTAGAGGTAGCATGCGGCACAAATCGCTTGGTGTTTGAAATTTGGGAGGTGGTCTGTGCCATTAGTGAGAGTGTGTTGAGAGTGCTGGGATTTGAGGAAAAGGCAGATGGCCAGAGTGTGTTTGGCTGTGGAAGCGGTGTCAAGGGAAGGTGAGGAACAGCACCTGCTCTAAGCGCTTATGCCTATCGCCTGGGAGAAATGGCTTGTGTGTTGGCACTTTGGGAGGTGGTCTGTGCCTGGAGTGAGAGGGATATTGAGCCTGAGAATGTGTGTTGGGAGTGCTGGGAGGCAAAGCCAGGGTAGATGGGCAGAGTGTGTTTGGCTGTGAAAGCGGTGTCAAGGGAAGGTGAGGACCAGCAACAGCTCTAAGACCTTAGAGGTAGCGTGCGTCAGAAATGGCTTGGGTGTTGGCACGTTGGGAGGTGGTCTGTACCGACAGTGAGAGTGTGTTGGGAGTGGTGGGAGTTGAGGCAAAGGCAGATGGCCAGAGTGTGTTTGGCTGTGAAAGCGGTGTCAAGGGAAGGTGAGGACCAGCAACAGCTCTAAGCCCTTAGATGTAGCGTGTGTCAGAAATCGCTGGGTGTTTGCACTTTGTGAGGTGGTGTGTGCCAAGAGTGAGAGTGTGTTGGGAGTGCTGGGAGGCAAGGCCAAGGCAGATGGCCAGAGTGTGTTTGGCTGTGAAAGCGGTGTCAAGGGAAGGTGAGGACCAGCAACAGCTCTAAGCCCTTAGAGGTAGCTTGCGGCAGAAATCGCTTGGGCGTTTGGACTTTGGGAGGTGGTCTGTGCCCAGAGTGAGAATGTGTGTTGGGAGTGCTGGGAGTTGAGGTAAAGGCAGATGGGCAGAGTGCGTTTGGCTGTGAATACGGTGTCAAGGGAAGGTGAGGACCAGCCACAGCTCTAAGGCCTTAGATGTAGCTTGCGTCAGAAATCGCTTGGTGTTTGCACTTTGGGAGGTGGTCTGTACCGACAGTGAGAGTGTGTTGGGAGTGGTGGGAGTTTAGGAAAAGGCAGATGGGCAGAGTGTGTTTGGCTGTGAAAGCGGTGTCAAGGGAAGGTGAAGACCAGCAACAGCTCTAAGCCCTTAGATGTAGCGTGTGTCAGAAATCTCTGGGATGTTTGCACTTTGGGAGGTGGTCTGTACCGACAGTGAGAGTGTGTTGGGAGTGGTGGGAGTTGAGGAAAAGGCAGATGGGCAGAGTGTGTTTGGCTGTGAAAGCGGTGTCAAGGGAAGGTGAAGACCAGCAACAGCTCTAAGCCCTTAGATGTAGCGTGTGTCAGAAATCTCTGGGATGTTTGCACTTTGGGAGGTGGTCTGTGCCGGGAGTGAGAGTGAGATTGAGCCTGAGAATGTGTGTTGGGAGTGCTGGGAGTTGAGGCAAAGGCAGATGGGCAGAGTGCGTTTGGCTGTGAATGCGGTGTGAAGGGAAGGTGAGGGCCAGCAACAGCTCTAAGCCCTTAGGCCTATCGTAGGGGAGAAATGGCTTGGAGGTTTGCACTTTGGGAGGTGGTGTGTGTCGGGAGTGACAGTGAGATTGAACCTGAGAATGTGTGTTGGGAGTGCTGGGAGGCAAGTTAAAGGCAGATGGGCAGAGTGTGTTTGGCTGTGAAAGCGGTGTCAAGGGAAGGTGAGGACCAGCAACAGCTCTAAGGCCTTAGAGGTAGCGTGCGTCAGAAATCGCTTGGTTGTTGGCACTTTGGGAGCTGGTGTGTGCCGAGAGTGAGAGTGTGTTGGGAGTGCTGGGAGGCAAGGCAAAGGCAGATGTGCAGAGTGTGTTTGGCTGTGAAAGCGGTGTCAAGGTGAGGACCAGCAACAGCTCTAAGCCCTTAGGCCTATCGTAGGGGAGAAATGGCTTGGACGTTTGCACTTTGGGAGGTGGTGTGTGCCGGGAGAGAGAGTGAGATTGAGCCTGAGAATGTGTGTTGGGAGTGCTGGGAGGCAAAGCCAGGGTAGATGGGCAGAGAGTGTTTGGCTGTGGAAGCGGTGTCAAGGGAAGGTGAGGACCAGCAACAGCTCTAAGCCCTTAGATGTAGCGTGTGTCACAAATCTCTGGGATGTTTGCACTTTGGGAGGTGGTCTGTGCCGGGAGAGAAAGTGAGATTGAGCCTGAGAATGTGTGTTGGGAGTGCTGGGAGGCAAACCAGGGTAGATGGGCAGAGTGTGTTTGGCTGTGAAAGCGGTGTCAAGGGAAGGTGAGGACCAGCAACAGCTCTAAGCCCCTACAGGTAACATGCAGCACAAATCGCTGGGATGTTTGCACTTTGGGAGTTGGTTTGTGCCGGGAGTGAGAGTGTGTACGGAGTTCTGGGAGGCAAGGCAAAGGCAAATGGCCAGAGTGTGTTTGGCTGTGAAAGCGTTGTCAAGGGAAGGTGAGGACCAGCATCTGCTCTAAGCGCTTCGGCCTATCGTATGGGAGAAATGGCTTGGACGTTTGCACTTTGGGAGGTGGTCTGTGCCGGGAGTGAGAGTGAGATTGAGCCTGAGAATGTGTGTTGGGAGTGCTGGGAGGCAACGCCGGTGCAGATGGACCGAGGGTGTTTGACTGTGAACGCAGTGTCAAGGGAAGGTGAGGACCAGCAACAGCTCTAAGTCCTTAGAGGTAGCGTGCGTCAGAAATCGCTTGGGTGTTGTCACTTTGGGATGTGGTCTGTGCCGGGAGTGAGAGTGTGTTGAGAGTGGTGGCAGTTGAGGCAAGGGCAGATGGGCAGAGTGTGTTTGGCTGTGAAAGCGGTTTGAAGGGAAGGTGAGGACCAGCAAAAGCTCTAAGCCCTTAGAGGTAGCGAGTGTCAGAAATCGCTTGGTGTTTGCACTTTGGGAGGTGGTCTGTGCCGGGAGTGAGAGTGTGCTGGGAGTGGTGGGATTTGAGGCAAAGGCAGATGGGCAGAGTGTGTTTGGCTGTGAAATCGGTGTCAAGGGAAGGTGAGGACCAGCATCTGCTCTAAGCGCTTCGGCCTATCGTATGGGAGAAACGGCTTGGACGTTTGCACTTTGGGAGGTGGTCTGTGCCGGGAGTCAGAGTGAGATTGAGCCTGAGAATGTGTGTTGGGAGTGCTGGGAGGCAAAGCCAGGGTAGATGGGCAGAGTGTGTTTGTCTGTGAAAGCGCTGTCAAGGGAAGGTGAGGACCAGCAACAGCTCTAAGCCCCTAGAGGTAACATGCGGCACAAATCGCTGGGATGTTTGCACTTTGGGAGGTGGTCTGTGCCGAGAGTGAGAGTGTGTTCGGAGAGCTGGGAGGCAAGGCAAAGGCAGATGGGCAGAGTGTGTTTGGCTGCGAATACGCTGTCAAGGTAAGGTGAGGACCAGCAACAGCTCTAAGCCCTTAGGCCTATCGTATGGGAGAAATGTCTTGGACGTTTGCACTTTGGGAGGTGGTGTGTGCCGGGAGTGAGAGTGAGATTGAACCTGAGAATGTGTGTTGGGAGTGCTGGGAGTTGAGGCAAAGGCAGATGGGCAGAGTGTGTTTGTCTGTGAAAGCGGTGTCAAGGGAAGGTGATGACCAGCCACAGCTCTAAGCCCTTAGATGTAGCTTGCGTCAGAAATCGCTTGGTGTTTGCACGTTGGGAGGTGGTCTGTACCGACAGTGAGAGTGTGTTGGGAGTGGTGGGAGTTGAGGCAAAGGCAGATGGGCAGAGTGTGTTTGGCTGTGAAAGCGGTGTCAAGGGAAGGTGAGGACCAGCAACAGCTCTAAGCCCTTAGGCCTATCGTAGGGGAGAAATGGCTTGGACGTTTGCACTTTGGGAGGTGGTCTGTGCCGGGAGTGAGAGTGAGATTGAGCCTGAGAATGTGTGTTGGGAGTGCTGGGCGTTGAGGCAAAGGCAGATGGGCAGAGTGTGTTTGTCTGTGAAAGCGGTGTCAAGGGAAGGTGAGGACCAGCCACAGCTCTAAGCCCTTAGATGTAGCATGCGTCAGAAAATGCTTGGACGTTTGCACTTTGGGAGGTGTTGTGTGCCGTGAGTGAGAGTGAGATTGAGCCTGAGAATATGTATTGGGAGTGCTGGCAGGCAAAGCCAGGGTAGATGGCCAGGGTGTGTTTGGCTGTAAAAGCGGTGTCAAGGGAAGGTGAAGACCAGCAACAGCTCTAAGCCCTTAGGCCTATCGTAGGGGAGAAATGGCTTGGAAGTTTGCACGTTGGGAGGTTGTCTGTGCCGGGAGTGAGAGTGAGAGTGAGCCTGAGAATGTGTGTTGGGAGTGCTGGGAGGCAAAGGCAGGGTAGATGGGCAGAGTGTGTTTGGCTGTGAAATCGGTGTCAAGGGAAGGTGAGGACCAGTCACAGCTCTAAGCCCGTAGATGTAGCGTGTGTCAGAAATGATTGGGTATTTGCACTTTGGGAGGTGGTCTGTGCTGGGAGTCAGAGTGAGAGCGTGAGCGTGCCTGAGAATGTGTGTTGGGAGGGCTGGGAGGCAAGGGCAGCGCAGATGGGCAGAGTGCGTTTGGCTGTGAAAGCGGTGTCAAGGGAAGGTGAGGACCAGCAACAGCTCTAAGCCCTTAGATGTAGCGTGTGTCAGAAATCGGTTTGGTGGTGGCATTTTGGGAGGTGGTCTGTGCTGGTAGTGAGAGTGTGTTGGGATTGCTGGGAGGCAAGGCAAAGGCGGATGGCCAGAGTGTGTTTGGCTGTGAAAGCGGTGTCAAGGGAAGGTGAGGACCAGCAACAGCTCTAAGCCCTTAGGCCTATCGTATGGGAGAAATGGCTTGGAGGTTTGCACTTTGGGAGGTGGTGTGTGCCGGGAGTGAGAGTGAGATTGAGCCTGAGAATGTGTGTTGGGAGTGCTGGGAGGCAAAGGCAGGGTAGATGGGCAGAGTGTGTTTGGCTGTGAAAGCGGTGTCAAGGGAAGGTGAAGACCAGCAACAGCTCTAAGCCCTTAGATGTAGCGTGTGTCAGAAATCGGTTTGGTGGTGGCATTTTGGGAGGTGGTCTGTGCTGGTAGTGAGAGTGTGTTGGGATTGCTGGGAGGCAAGGCAAAGGCGGATGGCCAGAGTGTGTTTGGCTGTGAAAGCGGTGTCAAGGGAAGGTGAGGACCAGCAACAGCTCTAAGCCCTTAGGTCTATCGTATGGGAGAAATGGCTTGGAGGTTTGCACTTTGGGAGGTGGTGTGTGCCGGGAGTGCGAGTGAGATTGAGCCTGAGAATGTGTGTTGGGAGTGCTGGGAGGCAAAGGCAGGGTAGATGGGCAGAGTGTGTTTGGCTGTGAAAGCGGTGTCAAGGGAAGGTGAGGACCAGCCACAGCTCTAAGCCCTTAGATGTAGCGTATGTCAGAAATCGGTTGGGTGTTTGCACTTTGGGAGGTGGTCTGTGTCGGGAGTGAGAGTGAGAGTGAGCCTGAGAATGTGTGTTGGGAGTGCTGGGAGGCAATGCCAGGGTAGATGGCCAGAGTGTGTTTGGCTGTGAAAGCGGTGTCAAGGGAAGGTGAGGACCAGCCACAGCTCTAAGCCCTTAGATGTAGCGTATGTCAGAAATCGGTTGGGTGTTTGCACTTTCGGAGGTGGTCTGTGCCAGGAGTGAGAGAGAGATTGAACTTGAGAATGTGTGTTGGGAGTGCTGGGAGGCAAGGGCAGCACAGATGGGCAGAGTGTGTTTGGCTGTGAAAGCGGTGTGAAGGGAAGGTGCGGACCAGCAACAGCTCTAAGCCCTTAGATGTAGCATGCGTCAGAAAATGCTTGGACGTTTGCACTTTGGGAGGTGGTCTGTGCCGGGAGTGAGAGTGAGATTGAACCTGAGAATGTGCGTTGAGAGTGCTGGGAGGAAAGGCAAAGGCAGATGGGCAGAGTGTGTTTTCCTGTGAAAGCGGTGTCAAGGGAAGGTGAGGACCAGCAACAGCTCTAAGCCCTTAGGCCTATCGTAGGGGAGAAATGGCTTGGACGTTTGCACTTTGGGAGGTGGTGTGTGCCGGGAGTGAGAGTGAGATTGAGCCTGAGAATGTGTGTTGGGAGTGCTGGGCGTTGAGGCAAAGGCAGATGGGCAGAGTGTGTTTGGCTGTGAAAGCGGTGTCAAGGGAAGGTGAGGGCCAGCAACAGCTCTAAGCCCTTAGATGTAGCATGCGGCAGAAAATGCTTGGACGTTTGCACTTTGGGAGGTGTTGTGTGCCGGGAGTGAGAGTGAGATTGAACCTGAGAATGTGCGTTGAGAGTGCTGGGAGGCAAGGCAAAGGCAGATGGGCAGAGTGTGTTTTCCTGTGAAAGCGGTGTCAAGGGAAGGTGAGGACCAGCAACAGCTCTAAGCCCTTAGGCCTATCGTAGGGGAGAAATGGCTTGGACGTTTGCACTTTGGGAGGTGGTGTGTGCCGGGAGTGAGAGTGAGATTGAGCCTGAGAATGTGTGTTGGGAGTGCTGGGAGGCAAAGCCAGGGTAGATGGCCAGAGTGTGTTTGGCTGTGAAAGCGGAGTCAAGGGAAGGTGAGGACCAGCAACAGCTCTAAGCCCTTAGATGTAGCGTATGTCAGAAATCGGTTGGGTGTTTGCACTTTGGGAGGTGGTCTGTGCCGGGAGTGAGAGTGAGATTGAGCCTGAGAATGTGTGTTGGGAGTGCTGGGAGGCAAAGCCAGGGTAGATGGCCAGAGTGTGTTTGGCTGTGAAAGCGGTGTGAAGGGAAGGTGAGGACCAGCAACAGCTCTAAGCTCTTAGATGTAGCGTGTGTCAGAAATCGCTTGGGTGTTTGCACTTTGGGAGGTGGTCTGTGCCGATAGTGAGAGTGTGTTGGGAGTGCTGGGCGGCAAGGCAAAGGCAGATGGGCAGAGTGTGTTTGGCTGTGAAAGCGGTGTCAAGGGAAGGTGAAGACCAGCAACAGCTCTAAGCCCTTAGATGTAGCATGCGGCAGAAATCGCTTGGGTGTTTTGACTTTGTGAGGTGGTGTGTGCCGGGAGAGAGAGTGATTTGGGAGTGCTGGGAGGCAAGGCAAAGGCGGATGGCCAGAGTGTGTTTGGCTGTGAAAGCGGTGTCAAGGGAAGGTGAGGACCAGCAACAGCTCTAAGCCCTTAGGCCTATCGTAGGGGAGAAATGGCTTGGAGGTTTGCACTTTGGGAGGTGGTCTGTGTCGGGAGTGAGAGTGAGATTGAACCTGAGAATGTGTGTTGGGAGTGCTGGGAGGCAAGTTAAAGGCAGATGGCCAGAATGTGTTTGGCTGTGAAAGCGGAGTCAAGGGAAGGTGAGGACCAGCAACAGCTCTAAGCCCTTAGGCCTATCGTAGGGGAGAAATGGCTTGGACGTTTGCACTTTGGGAGGTGGTGTGTGCCGGGAGTGAGAGTGAGATTGAGCCTGAGAATGTGTGTTGGGAGTGCTGGGCGTTGAGGCAAAGGCAGATGGGCAGAGTGTGTTTGGCTGTGAAAGCGGTGTCAAGGGAAGGTGAGGGCCAGCAACAGCTCTAACCCCTTAGATGTAGCATGCGGCAGAAAATGCTTGGACGTTTGCACTTTGGGAGGTGTTGTGTGCCGGGAGTGAGAGTGAGATTGAGCCTGAGAATATGTATTGGGAGTGCTGGCAGGCAAAGGTAGGGTAGATGGGCAGAGTGTGTTTGGCTGTAAAAGCAGTGTCAAGGGAAGGTGAAGACCAGCAACAGCTCTAAGCCCTTAGGCCTATCGTAGGGGAGAAATGGCTTGGAGGTTTGCACGTTGGGAGGTGGTCTGTGCTGGGAGTGAGAGTGAGAGTGAGCCTGAGAATGTGTGTTGGGAGTGCTGGGAGGCAAAGGCAGGGTAGATGGGCAGAGTGTGTTTGGCTCTGAAAGCGGTGTCAAGGGAAGGTGAGGACCAGTCACAGCTCTAAGCCCGTAGATGTAGCGTGTGTCAGAAATCGCTTGGGTATTTGCACTTTGGGAGGTGGTCTGTGCTGGGAGTCAGAGTGAGAGCGTGAGCGTGCCTGAGAATGTGTGTTGGGAGTGCTGGGAGGCAAGGGCAGCGCAGATGGGCAGAGTGCGTTTGGCTGTGAAAGCGGTGTCAAGGGAAGGTGAGGACCAGCAACAGCTCTAAGCCCTTAGATGTAGCGTGTGTCAGAAATCGGTTTGGTGGTGGCATTTTGGGAGGTGGTCTGTGCTGGTAGTGAGAGTGTGTTGGGATTGCTGGGAGGCAAGGCAAAGGCGGATGGCCAGAGTGTGTTTGGCTGTGAAAGCGGTGTCAAGGGAAGGTGAGGACCAGCAACAGCTCTAAGCCCTTAGGCCTATCGTATGGGAGAAATGGCTTGGAGATTTGCACTTTGGGAGGTGGTGTGTGCCGGGAGTGAGAGTGAGATTGAGCCTGAGAATGTGTGTTGGGAGTGCTGGGAGGCAAAGGCAGGGTAGATGGGCAGAGTGTGTTTGGCTGTGAAAGCGGTGTCAAGGGAAGGTGAGGACCAGCAACAGCTCTAAACCCTTAGATGTAGCGTGTGTCAGAAATCGGTTTGGTGGTGGCATTTTGGGAGGTGGTCTGTGCTGGTAGTGAGAGTGTGTTGGGATTGCTGGGAGGCAAGGCAAAGGCGGATGGCCAGAGTGTGTTTGGCTGTGAAAGCGGTGTCAAGGGAAGGTGAGGGCCAGCAACAGCTCTAACCCCTTAGGCCTATCGTATGGGAGAAATGGCTTGGACGTTTGCACTTTGGGAGGTGTTGTGTGCCGGGAGTGAGAGTGAGATTGAGCCTGAGAATATGTATTGGGAGTGCTGGGAGGCAAAGGCAGGGTAGATGGGCAGAGTGTGTTTGGCTGTGAAAGCGGTGTCAAGGGAAGGTGAGGACCAGCAACAGCTCTAAACCCTTAGATGTAGCGTGTGTCAGAAATCGGTTTGGTGGTGGCATTTTGGGAGGTGGTCTGTGCTAGTAGTGAGAGTGTGTTGGGATTGCTGGGAGGCAAGGCAAAGGCGGATGGCCAGAATGTGTTTGGCTGTGAAAGCGGAGTCAAGGGAAGGTGAGGACCAGCAACAGCTCTAAGCCCTTAGGCCTATCGTAGGGGAGAAATGGCTTGGACGTTTGCACTTTGGGAGGTGGTGTGTGCCGGGAGTGAGAGTGAGATTGAGCCTGAGAATGTGTGTTGGGAGTGCTGGGCGTTGAGGCAAAGGCAGATGGGCAGAGTGTGTTTGGCTGTGAAAGCGGTGTCAAGGGAAGGTGAGGGCCAGCAACAGCTCTAACCCCTTAGATGTAGCATGCGGCAGAAAATGCTTGGACGTTTGCACTTTGGGAGGTGTTGTGTGCCGGGAGTGAGAGTGAGATTGAGCCTGAGAATATGTATTGGGAGTGCTGGCAGGCAAAGCCAGCGTAGATGGCCAGGGTGTGTTTGGCTGTGAAAGCGGTGTCAAGGGAAGGTGAAGACCAGCAACACCTCTAAGCCCTTAGATGTAGCGTGTGTCAGAAATGATTGGGTATTTGCACTTTGGGAGGTGGTCTGTGCTGGGAGTCAGATTGAGAGCGTGAGCGTGCCTGAGAATGTGTGTTGGGAGTGCTGGGAGGCAAGGGCAGCGCAGATGGGCAGAGTGCGCTTGGCTGTGAAACTGGTGTCAAGGGAAGATGAGGACCAGCAACAGCTCTAAGCCCTTAGATGTAGCGTGTGTCAGAAATCGCTTGGGAGTTTGCACTTTGGGAGGTGGTCTGTGCCGATAGTGAGAGTGTGTTGGGATTGCTGGGAGGCAAGGCAAAGGCAGATGGGCAGAGTGTGTTTGGCTGTGAAAGCGGTGTCAAGGGAAGGTGAGGACCAGCAACAGCTCTAAGCCCTTAGGCCTATCGTAGGGGAGAAATGGCTTGGACGTTTGCACTTTGGGAGGTGGTGTGTGCCGGGAGTGAGAGTGAGATTGAGCCTGAGAATGTGTGTTGGGAGTGCTGGGAGGCAAAGGCAGGGTAGATGGCCAGAGTGTGTTTGGCTGTGAAAGCGGTGTCAAGGGAAGGTGAGGGCCAGCAACAGCTCTAAGCCCTTAGGCCTATCGTAGAGGAGAAATGGCTTGGAGGTTTGCACTTTGGGAGGTGGTGTGTGCCGGGAGTGAGAGTGAGCTTGAACCTGAGAATGTGTGTTGGGAGTGCTGGGAGGCAAGTTAAAGGCAGATGGGCAAAGTGTGTTTGGCTGTGAAAGCGGTGTCAAGGGAAGGTGAGGACCAGCAACAGCTCTAAGCCCTTAGGCCTATCGTCTGGGAGAAATGGCTTGGACGTTTGCACTTTGGGAGGTGGTGTGTGCCGGGAGAGAGAGTGAGATTGAGCCTGAGAATGTGTGTTGGGAGTGCTGGGAGGCAAAGGCAGGGTAGATGGGCAGAGAGTGTTTGGCTGTGGAAGCGATGTCAAGGGAAGGTGAGGACCAGCAACAGCTCTAAGCCCTTAGATGTAGCGTGTGTCAGAAATCTCTGGGATGTTTGCACTTTGGGAGGTGGTCTGTGCCGGGAGTGAGAGTGAGATTGAGCCTGAGAATGTGTGTTGGGAGTGCTGGGAGGCAAAGGCAGGGTAGATGGGCAGAGTGTGTTTGGCTGTGAAAGCGGTGTCAAGGGAAGGTGAGGACCAGCAACAGCTCTAAGCCCTTAGATGTAGCGTGTGTCAGAAATCGGTTTGGTGGTGGCATTTTGGGAGGTGGTCTGTGCTGGTAGTGAGAGTGTGTTGGGATTGCTGGGAGGCAAGGCAAAGGCGGATGGCCAGAGTGTGTTTGGCTGTGAAAGCGGTGTCAAGGGAAGGTGAGGACCAGCAACAGCTCTAAGCCCTTAGGCCTATCGTATGGGAGAAATGGCTTGGAGGTTTGCACTTTGGGAGGTGGTGTGTGCCGGGAGTGCGAGTGAGATTGAGCCTGAGAATGTGTGTTGGGAGTGCTGGGAGGCAAAGGCAGGGTAGATGGGCAGAGTGTGTTTGGCTGTGAAAGCGGTGTCAAGGGAAGGTGAGGACCAGCCACAGCTCTAAGCCCTTAGATGTAGCGTATGTCAGAAATCGGTTGGGTGTTTGCACTTTGGGAGGTGGTCTGTGTCGGGAGTGAGAGTGAGAGTGAGCCTGAGAATGTGTGTTGGGAGTGCTGGGAGGCAATGCCAGGGTAGATGGCCAGAGTGTGTTTGGCTGTGAAAGCGGTGTCAAGGGAAGGTGAGGACCAGCCACAGCTCTAAGCCCTTAGATGTAGCGTATGTCAGAAATCGGTTGGGTGTTTGCACTTTGGGAGGTGGTCTGTGCCAGGAGTGAGAGAGAGATTGAACTTGAGAATGTGCGTTGAGAGTCCTGGGAGGAAAGGCAAAGGCAGATGGGCAGAGTGTGTTTTCCTGTGAAAGCGGTGTCAAGGGAAGGTGAGGACCAGCAACAGCTCTAAGCCCTTAGGCCTATCGTAGGGGAGAAATGGCTTGGACGTTTGCACTTTGGGAGGTGGTGTGTGCCGGGAGTGAGAGTGAGATTGAGCCTGAGAATGTGTGTTGGGAGTGCTGGGCGTTGAGGCAAAGGCAGATGGGCAGAGTGTGTTTGGCTGTGAAAGCGGTGTCAAGGGAAGGTGAGGGCCAGCAACAGCTCTAAGCCCTTAGATGTAGCATGCGGCAGAAAATGCTTGGACGTTTGCACTTTGGGAGGTGTTGTGTGCCGGGAGTGAGAGTGAGATTGAACCTGAGAATGTGCGTTGAGAGTGCTGGGAGGCAAGGCAAAGGCAGATGGGCAGAGTGTGTTTTCCTGTGAAAGCGGTGTCAAGGGAAGGTGAGGACCAGCAACAGCTCTAAGCCCTTAGGCCTATCGTAGGGGAGAAATGGCTTGGACGTTTGCACTTTGGGAGGTGGTGTGTGCCGGGAGTGAGAGTGAGATTGAGCCTGAGAATGTGTGTTGGGAGTGCTGGGAGGCAAAGGCAGGGTAGATGGCCAGAGTGTGTTTGGCTGTGAAAGCGGTGTCAAGGGAAGGTGAAGACCAGCAACAGCTCTAAGCCCTTAGATGTAGCGTATGTCAGAAATCGGTTGGGTGTTTGCACTTTGGGAGGTGGTGTGTGCCGGGAGTGAGAGTGAGATTGAGCCTGAGAATGTGTGTTGGGAGTGCTGGGAGGCAAAGCCAGGGTAGATGGCCAGAGTGTGTTTGGCTGTGAAAGCGGTGTGAAGGGAAGGTGAGGACCAGCAACAGCTCTAAGCTCTTAGATGTAGCGTGTGTCAGAAATCGCTTGGGTGTTTGCACTTTGGGAGGTGGTCTGTGCCGATAGTGAGAGTGTGTTGGGAGTGCTGGGCGGCAAGGCAAAGGCAGATGGGCAGAGTGTGTTTGGCTGTGAAAGCGGTGTCAAGGGAAGGTGAAGACCAGCAACAGCTCTAAGCCCTTAGATGTAGCATGCGGCAGAAATCGCTTGGGTGTTTTGACTTTGTGAGGTGGTGTGTGCCGGGAGAGAGAGTGATTTGGGAGTGCTGGGAGGCAAGGCAAAGGCGGATGGCCAGAGTGTGTTTGGCTGTGAAAGCGGTGTCAAGGGAAGGTGAGGACCAGCAACAGCTCTAAGCCCTTAGGCCTATCGTAGGGGAGAAATGGCTTGGAGGTTTGCACTTTGGGAGGTGGTCTGTGTCGGGAGTGAGAGTGAGATTGAACCTGAGAATGTGTGTTGGGAGTGCTGGGAGGCAAGTTAAAGGCAGATGGCCAGAATGTGTTTGGCTGTGAAAGCGGAGTCAAGGGAAGGTGAGGACCAGCAACAGCTCTAAGCCCTTAGGCCTATCGTAGGGGAGAAATGGCTTGGACGTTTGCACTTTGGGAGGTGGTGTGTGCCGGGAGTGAGAGTGAGATTGAGCCTGAGAATGTGTGTTGGGAGTGCTGGGCGTTGAGGCAAAGGCAGATGGGCAGAGTGTGTTTGGCTGTGAAAGCGGTGTCAAGGGAAGGTGAGGGCCAGCAACAGCTCTAACCCCTTAGATGTAGCATGCGGCAGAAAATGCTTGGACGTTTGCACTTTGGGAGGTGTTGTGTGCCGGGAGTGAGAGTGAGATTGAGCCTGAGAATATGTATTGGGAGTGCTGGCAGGCAAAGGTAGGGTAGATGGGCAGAGTGTGTTTGGCTGTAAAAGCAGTGTCAAGGGAAGGTGAAGACCAGCAACAGCTCTAAGCCCTTAGGCCTATCGTAGGGGAGAAATGGCTTGGAGGTTTGCACGTTGGGAGGTGGTCTGTGCTGGGAGTGAGAGTGAGAGTGAGCCTGAGAATGTGTGTTGGGAGTGCTGGGAGGCAAAGGCAGGGTAGATGGGCAGAGTGTGTTTGGCTCTGAAAGCGGTGTCAAGGGAAGGTGAGGACCAGTCACAGCTCTAAGCCCGTAGATGTAGCGTGTGTCAGAAATCGCTTGGGTATTTGCACTTTGGGAGGTGGTCTGTGCTGGGAGTCAGAGTGAGAGCGTGAGCGTGCCTGAGAATGTGTGTTGGGAGTGCTGGGAGGCAAGGGCAGCGCAGATGGGCAGAGTGCGTTTGGCTGTGAAAGCGGTGTCAAGGGAAGGTGAGGACCAGCAACAGCTCTAAGCCCTTAGATGTAGCGTGTGTCAGAAATCGGTTTGGTGGTGGCATTTTGGGAGGTGGTCTGTGCTGGTAGTGAGAGTGTGTTGGGATTGCTGGGAGGCAAGGCAAAGGCGGATGGCCAGAGTGTGTTTGGCTGTGAAAGCGGTGTCAAGGGAAGGTGAGGACCAGCAACAGCTCTAAGCCCTTAGGCCTATCGTATGGGAGAAATGGCTTGGAGATTTGCACTTTGGGAGGTGGTGTGTGCCGGGAGTGAGAGTGAGATTGAGCCTGAGAATGTGTGTTGGGAGTGCTGGGAGGCAAAGGCAGGGTAGATGGGCAGAGTGTGTTTGGCTGTGAAAGCGGTGTCAAGGGAAGGTGAGGACCAGCAACAGCTCTAAACCCTTAGATGTAGCGTGTGTCAGAAATCGGTTTGGTGGTGGCATTTTGGGAGGTGGTCTGTGCTGGTAGTGAGAGTGTGTTGGGATTGCTGGGAGGCAAGGCAAAGGCGGATGGCCAGAGTGTGTTTGGCTGTGAAAGCGGTGTCAAGGGAAGGTGAGGGCCAGCAACAGCTCTAACCCCTTAGGCCTATCGTATGGGAGAAATGGCTTGGACGTTTGCACTTTGGGAGGTGTTGTGTGCCGGGAGTGAGAGTGAGATTGAGCCTGAGAATATGTATTGGGAGTGCTGGGAGGCAAAGGCAGGGTAGATGGGCAGAGTGTGTTTGGCTGTGAAAGCGGTGTCAAGGGAAGGTGAGGACCAGCAACAGCTCTAAACCCTTAGATGTAGCGTGTGTCAGAAATCGGTTTGGTGGTGGCATTTTGGGAGGTGGTCTGTGCTAGTAGTGAGAGTGTGTTGGGATTGCTGGGAGGCAAGGCAAAGGCGGATGGCCAGAATGTGTTTGGCTGTGAAAGCGGAGTCAAGGGAAGGTGAGGACCAGCAACAGCTCTAAGCCCTTAGGCCTATCGTAGGGGAGAAATGGCTTGGACGTTTGCACTTTGGGAGGTGGTGTGTGCCGGGAGTGAGAGTGAGATTGAGCCTGAGAATGTGTGTTGGGAGTGCTGGGCGTTGAGGCAAAGGCAGATGGGCAGAGTGTGTTTGGCTGTGAAAGCGGTGTCAAGGGAAGGTGAGGGCCAGCAACAGCTCTAACCCCTTAGATGTAGCATGCGGCAGAAAATGCTTGGACGTTTGCACTTTGGGAGGTGTTGTGTGCCGGGAGTGAGAGTGAGATTGAGCCTGAGAATATGTATTGGGAGTGCTGGCAGGCAAAGCCAGCGTAGATGGCCAGGGTGTGTTTGGCTGTGAAAGCGGTGTCAAGGGAAGGTGAAGACCAGCAACACCTCTAAGCCCTTAGATGTAGCGTGTGTCAGAAATGATTGGGTATTTGCACTTTGGGAGGTGGTCTGTGCTGGGAGTCAGATTGAGAGCGTGAGCGTGCCTGAGAATGTGTGTTGGGAGTGCTGGGAGGCAAGGGCAGCGCAGATGGGCAGAGTGCGCTTGGCTGTGAAACTGGTGTCAAGGGAAGATGAGGACCAGCAACAGCTCTAAGCCCTTAGATGTAGCGTGTGTCAGAAATCGCTTGGGAGTTTGCACTTTGGGAGGTGGTCTGTGCCGATAGTGAGAGTGTGTTGGGATTGCTGGGAGGCAAGGCAAAGGCAGATGGGCAGAGTGTGTTTGGCTGTGAAAGCGGTGTCAAGGGAAGGTGAGGACCAGCAACAGCTCTAAGCCCTTAGGCCTATCGTAGGGGAGAAATGGCTTGGACGTTTGCACTTTGGGAGGTGGTGTGTGCCGGGAGTGAGAGTGAGATTGAGCCTGAGAATGTGTGTTGGGAGTGCTGGGAGGCAAAGGCAGGGTAGATGGCCAGAGTGTGTTTGGCTGTGAAAGCGGTGTCAAGGGAAGGTGAGGGCCAGCAACAGCTCTAAGCCCTTAGGCCTATCGTAGAGGAGAAATGGCTTGGAGGTTTGCACTTTGGGAGGTGGTGTGTGCCGGGAGTAAGAGTGAGCTTGAACCTGAGAATGTGTGTTGGGAGTGCTGGGAGGCAAGTTAAAGGCAGATGGGCAAAGTGTGTTTGGCTGTGAAAGCGGTGTCAAGGGAAGGTGAGGACCAGCAACAGCTCTAAGCCCTTAGGCCTATCGTCTGGGAGAAATGGCTTGGACGTTTGCACTTTGGGAGGTGGTGTGTGCCGGGAGAGAGAGTGAGATTGAGCCTGAGAATGTGTGTTGGGAGTGCTGGGAGGCAAAGGCAGGGTAGATGGGCAGAGAGTGTTTGGCTGTGGAAGCGATGTCAAGGGAAGGTGAGGACCAGCAACAGCTCTAAGCCCTTAGATGTAGCGTGTGTCAGAAATCTCTGGGATGTTTGCACTTTGGGAGGTGGTCTGTGCCGGGAGTGAGAGTGAGATTGAGCCTGAGAATGTGTGTTGGGAGTGCTGGGAGGCAAAGGCAGGGTAGATGGGCAGAGTGTGTTTGGCTGTGAAAGCGGTGTCAAGGGAAGGTGAGGACCAGCCACAGCTCTAAGCCCTTAGATGTAGCGTATGTCAGAAATCGGTTGGGTGTTTGCACTTTGGGAGGTGGTCTGTGCCAGGAGTGAGAGAGAGATTGAACTTGAGAATGTGCGTTGAGAGTCCTGGGAGGAAAGGCAAAGGCAGATGGGCAGAGTGTGTTTTCCTGTGAAAGCGGTGTCAAGGGAAGGTGAGGACCAGCAACAGCTCTAAGCCCTTAGGCCTATCGTAGGGGAGAAATGGCTTGGACGTTTGCACTTTGGGAGGTGGTGTGTGCCGGGAGTGAGAGTGAGATTGAGCCTGAGAATGTGTGTTGGGAGTGCTGGGCGTTGAGGCAAAGGCAGATGGGCAGAGTGTGTTTGGCTGTGAAAGCGGTGTCAAGGGAAGGTGAGGGCCAGCAACAGCTCTAAGCCCTTAGATGTAGCATGCGGCAGAAAATGCTTGGACGTTTGCACTTTGGGAGGTGTTGTGTGCCGGGAGTGAGAGTGAGATTGAACCTGAGAATGTGCGTTGAGAGTGCTGGGAGGCAAGGCAAAGGCAGATGGGCAGAGTGTGTTTTCCTGTGAAAGCGGTGTCAAGGGAAGGTGAGGACCAGCAACAGCTCTAAGCCCTTAGGCCTATCGTAGGGGAGAAATGGCTTGGACGTTTGCACTTTGGGAGGTGGTGTGTGCCGGGAGTGAGAGTGAGATTGAGCCTGAGAATGTGTGTTGGGAGTGCTGGGAGGCAAAGGCAGGGTAGATGGCCAGAGTGTGTTTGGCTGTGAAAGCGGTGTCAAGGGAAGGTGAAGAC
Organism: Pelecanus crispus; assembly: GCF_030463565.1. Lineage (NCBI taxonomy): Eukaryota > Metazoa > Chordata > Aves > Pelecaniformes > Pelecanidae > Pelecanus > Pelecanus crispus. Next base: position 1,183,935 of record NC_134667.1, on the reverse strand, counting down.
CAGCAACAGCTCTAAGCCCTTAGATGTAGCGTATGTCAGAAATCGGTTGGGTGTTTGCACTTTGGGAGGTGGTGTGTGCCGGGAGTGAGAGTGAGATTGAGCCTGAGAATGTGTGTTGGGAGTGCTGGGAGGCAAAGCCAGGGTAGATGGCCAGAGTGTGTTTGGCTGTGAAAGCGGTGTGAAGGGAAGGTGAGGACCAGCAACAGCTCTAAGCTCTTAGATGTAGCGTGTGTCAGAAATCGCTTGGGTGTTTGCACTTTGGGAGGTGGTCTGTGCCGATAGTGAGAGTGTGTTGGGAGTGCTGGGCGGCAAGGCAAAGGCAGATGGGCAGAGTGTGTTTGGCTGTGAAAGCGGTGTCAAGGGAAGGTGAAGACCAGCAACAGCTCTAAGCCCTTAGATGTAGCATGCGGCAGAAATCGCTTGGGTGTTTTGACTTTGTGAGGTGGTGTGTGCCGGGAGAGAGAGTGATTTGGGAGTGCTGGGAGGCAAGGCAAAGGCGGATGGCCAGAGTGTGTTTGGCTGTGAAAGCGGTGTCAAGGGAAGGTGAGGACCAGCAACAGCTCTAAGCCCTTAGGCCTATCGTAGGGGAGAAATGGCTTGGAGGTTTGCACTTTGGGAGGTGGTCTGTGTCGGGAGTGAGAGTGAGATTGAACCTGAGAATGTGTGTTGGGAGTGCTGGGAGGCAAGTTAAAGGCAGATGGCCAGAATGTGTTTGGCTGTGAAAGCGGAGTCAAGGGAAGGTGAGGACCAGCAACAGCTCTAAGCCCTTAGGCCTATCGTAGGGGAGAAATGGCTTGGACGTTTGCACTTTGGGAGGTGGTGTGTGCCGGGAGTGAGAGTGAGATTGAGCCTGAGAATGTGTGTTGGGAGTGCTGGGCGTTGAGGCAAAGGCAGATGGGCAGAGTGTGTTTGGCTGTGAAAGCGGTGTCAAGGGAAGGTGAGGGCCAGCAACAGCTCTAACCCCTTAGATGTAGCATGCGGCAGAAAATGCTTGGACGTTTGCACTTTGGGAGGTGTTGTGTGCCGGGAGTGAGAGTGAGATTGAGCCTGAGAATATGTATTGGGAGTGCTGGCAGGCAAAGGTAGGGTAGATGGGCAGAGTGTGTTTGGCTGTAAAAGCAGTGTCAAGGGAAGGTGAAGACCAGCAACAGCTCTAAGCCCTTAGGCCTATCGTAGGGGAGAAATGGCTTGGAGGTTTGCACGTTGGGAGGTGGTCTGTGCTGGGAGTGAGAGTGAGAGTGAGCCTGAGAATGTGTGTTGGGAGTGCTGGGAGGCAAAGGCAGGGTAGATGGGCAGAGTGTGTTTGGCTCTGAAAGCGGTGTCAAGGGAAGGTGAGGACCAGTCACAGCTCTAAGCCCGTAGATGTAGCGTGTGTCAGAAATCGCTTGGGTATTTGCACTTTGGGAGGTGGTCTGTGCTGGGAGTCAGAGTGAGAGCGTGAGCGTGCCTGAGAATGTGTGTTGGGAGTGCTGGGAGGCAAGGGCAGCGCAGATGGGCAGAGTGCGTTTGGCTGTGAAAGCGGTGTCAAGGGAAGGTGAGGACCAGCAACAGCTCTAAGCCCTTAGATGTAGCGTGTGTCAGAAATCGGTTTGGTGGTGGCATTTTGGGAGGTGGTCTGTGCTGGTAGTGAGAGTGTGTTGGGATTGCTGGGAGGCAAGGCAAAGGCGGATGGCCAGAGTGTGTTTGGCTGTGAAAGCGGTGTCAAGGGAAGGTGAGGACCAGCAACAGCTCTAAGCCCTTAGGCCTATCGTATGGGAGAAATGGCTTGGAGATTTGCACTTTGGGAGGTGGTGTGTGCCGGGAGTGAGAGTGAGATTGAGCCTGAGAATGTGTGTTGGGAGTGCTGGGAGGCAAAGGCAGGGTAGATGGGCAGAGTGTGTTTGGCTGTGAAAGCGGTGTCAAGGGAAGGTGAGGACCAGCAACAGCTCTAAACCCTTAGATGTAGCGTGTGTCAGAAATCGGTTTGGTGGTGGCATTTTGGGAGGTGGTCTGTGCTGGTAGTGAGAGTGTGTTGGGATTGCTGGGAGGCAAGGCAAAGGCGGATGGCCAGAGTGTGTTTGGCTGTGAAAGCGGTGTCAAGGGAAGGTGAGGGCCAGCAACAGCTCTAACCCCTTAGGCCTATCGTATGGGAGAAATGGCTTGGACGTTTGCACTTTGGGAGGTGTTGTGTGCCGGGAGTGAGAGTGAGATTGAGCCTGAGAATATGTATTGGGAGTGCTGGGAGGCAAAGGCAGGGTAGATGGGCAGAGTGTGTTTGGCTGTGAAAGCGGTGTCAAGGGAAGGTGAGGACCAGCAACAGCTCTAAACCCTTAGATGTAGCGTGTGTCAGAAATCGGTTTGGTGGTGGCATTTTGGGAGGTGGTCTGTGCTAGTAGTGAGAGTGTGTTGGGATTGCTGGGAGGCAAGGCAAAGGCGGATGGCCAGAATGTGTTTGGCTGTGAAAGCGGAGTCAAGGGAAGGTGAGGACCAGCAACAGCTCTAAGCCCTTAGGCCTATCGTAGGGGAGAAATGGCTTGGACGTTTGCACTTTGGGAGGTGGTGTGTGCCGGGAGTGAGAGTGAGATTGAGCCTGAGAATGTGTGTTGGGAGTGCTGGGCGTTGAGGCAAAGGCAGATGGGCAGAGTGTGTTTGGCTGTGAAAGCGGTGTCAAGGGAAGGTGAGGGCCAGCAACAGCTCTAACCCCTTAGATGTAGCATGCGGCAGAAAATGCTTGGACGTTTGCACTTTGGGAGGTGTTGTGTGCCGGGAGTGAGAGTGAGATTGAGCCTGAGAATATGTATTGGGAGTGCTGGCAGGCAAAGCCAGCGTAGATGGCCAGGGTGTGTTTGGCTGTGAAAGCGGTGTCAAGGGAAGGTGAAGACCAGCAACACCTCTAAGCCCTTAGATGTAGCGTGTGTCAGAAATGATTGGGTATTTGCACTTTGGGAGGTGGTCTGTGCTGGGAGTCAGATTGAGAGCGTGAGCGTGCCTGAGAATGTGTGTTGGGAGTGCTGGGAGGCAAGGGCAGCGCAGATGGGCAGAGTGCGCTTGGCTGTGAAACTGGTGTCAAGGGAAGATGAGGACCAGCAACAGCTCTAAGCCCTTAGATGTAGCGTGTGTCAGAAATCGCTTGGGAGTTTGCACTTTGGGAGGTGGTCTGTGCCGATAGTGAGAGTGTGTTGGGATTGCTGGGAGGCAAGGCAAAGGCAGATGGGCAGAGTGTGTTTGGCTGTGAAAGCGGTGTCAAGGGAAGGTGAGGACCAGCAACAGCTCTAAGCCCTTAGGCCTATCGTAGGGGAGAAATGGCTTGGACGTTTGCACTTTGGGAGGTGGTGTGTGCCGGGAGTGAGAGTGAGATTGAGCCTGAGAATGTGTGTTGGGAGTGCTGGGAGGCAAAGGCAGGGTAGATGGCCAGAGTGTGTTTGGCTGTGAAAGCGGTGTCAAGGGAAGGTGAGGGCCAGCAACAGCTCTAAGCCCTTAGGCCTATCGTAGAGGAGAAATGGCTTGGAGGTTTGCACTTTGGGAGGTGGTGTGTGCCGGGAGTAAGAGTGAGCTTGAACCTGAGAATGTGTGTTGGGAGTGCTGGGAGGCAAGTTAAAGGCAGATGGGCAAAGTGTGTTTGGCTGTGAAAGCGGTGTCAAGGGAAGGTGAGGACCAGCAACAGCTCTAAGCCCTTAGGCCTATCGTCTGGGAGAAATGGCTTGGACGTTTGCACTTTGGGAGGTGGTGTGTGCCGGGAGAGAGAGTGAGATTGAGCCTGAGAATGTGTGTTGGGAGTGCTGGGAGGCAAAGGCAGGGTAGATGGGCAGAGAGTGTTTGGCTGTGGAAGCGATGTCAAGGGAAGGTGAGGACCAGCAACAGCTCTAAGCCCTTAGATGTAGCGTGTGTCAGAAATCTCTGGGATGTTTGCACTTTGGGAGGTGGTCTGTGCCGGGAGTGAGAGTGAGATTGAGCCTGAGAATGTGTGTTGGGAGTGCTGGGAGGCAAAGGCAGGGTAGATGGGCAGAGTGTGTTTGGCTGTGAAAGCGGTGTCAAGGGAAGGTGAGGACCAGCAACAGCTCTAAGCCCTTAGATGTAGCGTGTGTCAGAAATCGGTTTGGTGGTGGCATTTTGGGAGGTGGTCTGTGCTGGTAGTGAGAGTGTGTTGGGATTGCTGGGAGGCAAGGCAAAGGCGGATGGCCAGAGTGTGTTTGGCTGTGAAAGCGGTGTCAAGGGAAGGTGAGGACCAGCAACAGCTCTAAGCCCTTAGGCCTATCGTATGGGAGAAATGGCTTGGAGGTTTGCACTTTGGGAGGTGGTGTGTGCCGGGAGTGCGAGTGAGATTGAGCCTGAGAATGTGTGTTGGGAGTGCTGGGAGGCAAAGGCAGGGTAGATGGGCAGAGTGTGTTTGGCTGTGAAAGCGGTGTCAAGGGAAGGTGAGGACCAGCCACAGCTCTAAGCCCTTAGATGTAGCGTATGTCAGAAATCGGTTGGGTGTTTGCACTTTGGGAGGTGGTCTGTGTCGGGAGTGAGAGTGAGAGTGAGCCTGAGAATGTGTGTTGGGAGTGCTGGGAGGCAATGCCAGGGTAGATGGCCAGAGTGTGTTTGGCTGTGAAAGCGGTGTCAAGGGAAGGTGAGGACCAGCCACAGCTCTAAGCCCTTAGATGTAGCGTATGTCAGAAATCGGTTGGGTGTTTGCACTTTGGGAGGTGGTCTGTGCCAGGAGTGAGAGAGAGATTGAACTTGAGAATGTGCGTTGAGAGTCCTGGGAGGAAAGGCAAAGGCAGATGGGCAGAGTGTGTTTTCCTGTGAAAGCGGTGTCAAGGGAAGGTGAGGACCAGCAACAGCTCTAAGCCCTTAGGCCTATCGTAGGGGAGAAATGGCTTGGACGTTTGCACTTTGGGAGGTGGTGTGTGCCGGGAGTGAGAGTGAGATTGAGCCTGAGAATGTGTGTTGGGAGTGCTGGGCGTTGAGGCAAAGGCAGATGGGCAGAGTGTGTTTGGCTGTGAAAGCGGTGTCAAGGGAAGGTGAGGGCCAGCAACAGCTCTAAGCCCTTAGATGTAGCATGCGGCAGAAAATGCTTGGACGTTTGCACTTTGGGAGGTGTTGTGTGCCGGGAGTGAGAGTGAGATTGAACCTGAGAATGTGCGTTGAGAGTGCTGGGAGGCAAGGCAAAGGCAGATGGGCAGAGTGTGTTTTCCTGTGAAAGCGGTGTCAAGGGAAGGTGAGGACCAGCAACAGCTCTAAGCCCTTAGGCCTATCGTAGGGGAGAAATGGCTTGGACGTTTGCACTTTGGGAGGTGGTGTGTGCCGGGAGTGAGAGTGAGATTGAGCCTGAGAATGTGTGTTGGGAGTGCTGGGAGGCAAAGGCCGGGTAGATGGCCAGAGTGTGTTTGGCTGTGAAAGCGGTGTCAAGGGAAGGTGAAGACCAGCAACAGCTCTAAGCCCTTAGATGTAGCGTATGTCAGAAATCGGTTGGGTGTTTGCACTTTGGGAGGTGGTGTGTGCCGGGAGTGAGAGTGAGATTGAGCCTGAGAATGTGTGTTGGGAGTGCTGGGAGGCAAAGCCAGGGTAGATGGCCAGAGTGTGTTTGGCTGTGAAAGCGGTGTGAAGGGAAGGTGAGGACCAGCAACAGCTCTAAGCTCTTAGATGTAGCGTGTGTCAGAAATCGCTTGGGTGTTTGCACTTTGGGAGGTGGTCTGTGCCGATAGTGAGAGTGTGTTGGGAGTGCTGGGCGGCAAGGCAAAGGCAGATGGGCAGAGTGTGTTTGGCTGTGAAAGCGGTGTCAAGGGAAGGTGAAGACCAGCAACAGCTCTAAGCCCTTAGATGTAGCATGCGGCAGAAATCGCTTGGGTGTTTTGACTTTGTGAGGTGGTGTGTGCCGGGAGAGAGAGTGATTTGGGAGTGCTGGGAGGCAAGGCAAAGGCGGATGGCCAGAGTGTGTTTGGCTGTGAAAGCGGTGTCAAGGGAAGGTGAGGACCAGCAACAGCTCTAAGCCCTTAGGCCTATCGTAGGGGAGAAATGGCTTGGAGGTTTGCACTTTGGGAGGTGGTCTGTGTCGGGAGTGAGAGTGAGATTGAACCTGAGAATGTGTGTTGGGAGTGCTGGGAGGCAAGTTAAAGGCAGATGGCCAGAATGTGTTTGGCTGTGAAAGCGGAGTCAAGGGAAGGTGAGGACCAGCAACAGCTCTAAGCCCTTAGGCCTATTGTAGGGGAGAAATGGCTTGGACGTTTGCACTTTGGGAGGTGGTGTGTGCCGGGAGTGAGAGTGAGATTGAGCCTGAGAATGTGTGTTGGGAGTGCTGGGCGTTGAGGCAAAGGCAGATGGGCAGAGTGTGTTTGGCTGTGAAAGCGGTGTCAAGGGAAGGTGAGGGCCAGCAACAGCTCTAACCCCTTAGATGTAGCATGCGGCAGAAAATGCTTGGACGTTTGCACTTTGGGAGGTGTTGTGTGCCGGGAGTGAGAGTGAGATTGAGCCTGAGAATATGTATTGGGAGTGCTGGCAGGCAAAGGTAGGGTAGATGGGCAGAGTGTGTTTGGCTGTAAAAGCAGTGTCAAGGGAAGGTGAAGACTAGCAACAGCTCTAAGCCCTTAGGCCTATCGTAGGGGAGAAATGGCTTGGAGGTTTGCACGTTGGGAGGTGGTCTGTGCTGGGAGTGAGAGTGAGAGTGAGCCTGAGAATGTGTGTTGGGAGTGCTGGGAGGCAAAGGCAGGGTAGATGGGCAGAGTGTGTTTGGCTCTGAAAGCGGTGTCAAGGGAAGGTGAGGACCAGTCACAGCTCTAAGCCCGTAGATGTAGCGTGTGTCAGAAATCGCTTGGGTATTTGCACTTTGGGAGGTGGTCTGTGCTGGGAGTCAGAGTGAGAGCGTGAGCGTGCCTGAGAATGTGTGTTGGGAGTGCTGGGAGGCAAGGGCAGCGCAGATGGGCAGAGTGCGTTTGGCTGTGAAAGCGGTGTCAAGGGAAGGTGAGGACCAGCAACAGCTCTAAGCCCTTAGATGTAGCGTGTGTCAGAAATCGGTTTGGTGGTGGCATTTTGGGAGGTGGTCTGTGCTGGTAGTGAGAGTGTGTTGGGATTGCTGGGAGGCAAGGCAAAGGCGGATGGCCAGAGTGTGTTTGGCTGTGAAAGCGGTGTCAAGGGAAGGTGAGGACCAGCAACAGCTCTAAGCCCTTAGGCCTATCGTATGGGAGAAATGGCTTGGAGATTAGCACTTTGGGAGGTGGTGTGTGCCGGGAGTGAGAGTGAGATTGAGCCTGAGAATGTGTGTTGGGAGTGCTGGGAGGCAAAGGCAGGGTAGATGGGCAGAGTGTGTTTGGCTGTGAAAGCGGTGTCAAGGGAAGGTGAGGACCAGCAACAGCTCTAAACCCTTAGATGTAGCGTGTGTCAGAAATCGGTTTGGTGGTGGCATTTTGGGAGGTGGTCTGTGCTGGTAGTGAGAGTGTGTTGGGATTGCTGGGAGGCAAGGCAAAGGCGGATGGCCAGAGTGTGTTTGGCTGTGAAAGCGGTGTCAAGGGAAGGTGAGGGCCAGCAACAGCTCTAACCCCTTAGGCCTATCGTATGGGAGAAATGGCTTGGACGTTTGCACTTTGGGAGGTGTTGTGTGCCGGGAGTGAGAGTGAGATTGAGCCTGAGAATATGTATTGGGAGTGCTGGGAGGCAAAGGCAGGGTAGATGGGCAGAGTGTGTTTGGCTGTGAAAGCGGTGTCAAGGGAAGGTGAGGACCAGCAACAGCTCTAAACCCTTAGATGTAGCGTGTGTCAGAAATCGGTTTGGTGGTGGCATTTTGGGAGGTGGTCTGTGCTAGTAGTGAGAGTGTGTTGGGATTGCTGGGAGGCAAGGCAAAGGCGGATGGCCAGAATGTGTTTGGGTGTGAAAGCGGAGTCAAGGGAAGGTGAGGACCAGCAACAGCTCTAAGCCCTTAGGCCTATCGTAGGGGAGAAATGGCTTGGACGTTTGCACTTTGGGAGGTGGTGTGTGCCGGGAGTGAGAGTGAGATTGAGCCTGAGAATGTGTGTTGGGAGTGCTGGGCGTTGAGGCAAAGGCAGATGGGCAGAGTGTGTTTGGCTGTGAAAGCGGTGTCAAGGGAAGGTGAGGGCCAGCAACAGCTCTAACCCCTTAGATGTAGCATGCGGCAGAAAATGCTTGGACGTTTGCACTTTGGGAGGTGTTGTGTGCCGGGAGTGAGAGTGAGATTGAGCCTGAGAATATGTATTGGGAGTGCTGGCAGGCAAAGCCAGCGTAGATGGCCAGGGTGTGTTTGGCTGTGAAAGCGGTGTCAAGGGAAGGTGAAGACCAGCAACACCTCTAAGCCCTTAGATGTAGCGTGTGTCAGAAATGATTGGGTATTTGCACTTTGGGAGGTGGTCTGTGCTGGGAGTCAGATTGAGAGCGTGAGCGTGCCTGAGAATGTGTGTTGGGAGTGCTGGGAGGCAAGGGCAGCGCAGATGGGCAGAGTGCGCTTGGCTGTGAAACTGGTGTCAAGGGAAGATGAGGACCAGCAACAGCTCTAAGCCCTTAGATGTAGCGTGTGTCAGAAATCGCTTGGGAGTTTGCACTTTGGGAGGTGGTCTGTGCCGATAGTGAGAGTGTGTTGGGATTGCTGGGAGGCAAGGCAAAGGCAGATGGGCAGAGTGTGTTTGGCTGTGAAAGCGGTGTCAAGGGAAGGTGAGGACCAGCAACAGCTCTAAGCCCTTAGGCCTATCGTAGGGGAGAAATGGCTTGGACGTTTGCACTTTGGGAGGTGGTGTGTGCCGGGAGTGAGAGTGAGATTGAGCCTGAGAATGTGTGTTGGGAGTGCTGGGAGGCAAAGGCAGGGTAGATGGCCAGAGTGTGTTTGGCTGTGAAAGCGGTGTCAAGGGAAGGTGAGGGCCAGCAACAGCTCTAAGCCCTTAGGCCTATCGTAGAGGAGAAATGGCTTGGAGGTTTGCACTTTGGGAGGTGGTGTGTGCCGGGAGTGAGAGTGAGCTTGAACCTGAGAATGTGTGTTGGGAGTGCTGGGAGGCAAGTTAAAGGCAGATGGGCAAAGTGTGTTTGGCTGTGAAAGCGGTGTCAAGGGAAGGTGAGGACCAGCAACAGCTCTAAGCCCTTAGGCCTATCGTCTGGGAGAAATGGCTTGGACGTTTGCACTTTGGGAGGTGGTGTGTGCCGGGAGAGAGAGTGAGATTGAGCCTGAGAATGTGTGTTGGGAGTGCTGGGAGGCAAAGGCAGGGTAGATGGGCAGAGAGTGTTTGGCTGTGGAAGCGATGTCAAGGGAAGGTGAGGACCAGCAACAGCTCTAAGCCCTTAGATGTAGCGTGTGTCAGAAATCTCTGGGATGTTTGCACTTTGGGAGGTGGTCTGTGCCGGGAGTGAGAGTGAGATTGAGCCTGAGAATGTGTGTTGGGAGTGCTGGGAGGCAAAGGCAGGGTAGATGGGCAGAGTGTGTTTGGCTGTGAAAGCGGTGTCAAGGGAAGGTGAGGACCAGCAACAGCTCTAAGCCCTTAGATGTAGCGTGTGTCAGAAATCGGTTTGGTGGTGGCATTTTGGGAGGTGGTCTGTGCTGGTAGTGAGAGTGTGTTGGGATTGCTGGGAGGCAAGGCAAAGGCGGATGGCCAGAGTGTGTTTGGCTGTGAAAGCGGTGTCAAGGGAAGGTGAGGACCAGCAACAGCTCTAAGCCCTTAGGCCTATCGTATGGGAGAAATGGCTTGGAGGTTTGCACTTTGGGAGGTGGTGTGTGCCGGGAGTGCGAGTGAGATTGAGCCTGAGAATGTGTGTTGGGAGTGCTGGGAGGCAAAGGCAGGGTAGATGGGCAGAGTGTGTTTGGCTGTGAAAGCGGTGTCAAGGGAAGGTGAGGACCAGCCACAGCTCTAAGCCCTTAGATGTAGCGTATGTCAGAAATCGGTTGGGTGTTTGCACTTTGGGAGGTGGTCTGTGTCGGGAGTGAGAGTGAGAGTGAGCCTGAGAATGTGTGTTGGGAGTGCTGGGAGGCAATGCCAGGGTAGATGGCCAGAGTGTGTTTGGCTGTGAAAGCGGTGTCAAGGGAAGGTGAGGACCAGCCACAGCTCTAAGCCCTTAGATGTAGCGTATGTCAGAAATCGGTTGGGTGTTTGCACTTTGGGAGGTGGTCTGTGCCAGGAGTGAGAGAGAGATTGAACTTGAGAATGTGCGTTGAGAGTCCTGGGAGGAAAGGCAAAGGCAGATGGGCAGAGTGTGTTTTCCTGTGAAAGCGCTGTCAAGGGAAGGTGAGGACCAGCAACAGCTCTAAGCCCTTAGGCCTATCGTAGGGGAGAAATGGCTTGGACGTTTGCACTTTGGGAGGTGGTGTGTGCCGGGAGTGAGAGTGAGATTGAGCCTGAGAATGTGTGTTGGGAGTGCTGGGCGTTGAGGCAAAGGCAGATGGGCAGAGTGTGTTTGGCTGTGAAAGCGGTGTCAAGGGAAGGTGAGGGCCAGCAACAGCTCTAAGCCCTTAGATGTAGCATGCGGCAGAAAATGCTTGGACGTTTGCACTTTGGGAGGTGTTGTGTGCCGGGAGTGAGAGTGAGATTGAACCTGAGAATGTGCGTTGAGAGTGCTGGGAGGCAAGGCAAAGGCAGATGGGCAGAGTGTGTTTTCCTGTGAAAGCGGTGTCAAGGGAAGGTGAGGACCAGCAACAGCTCTAAGCCCTTAGGCCTATCGTAGGGGAGAAATGGCTTGGACGTTTGCACTTTGGGAGGTGGTGTGTGCCGGGAGTGAGAGTGAGATTGAGCCTGAGAATGTGTGTTGGGAGTGCTGGGAGGCAAAGGCCGGGTAGATGGCCAGAGTGTGTTTGGCTGTGAAAGCGGTGTCAAGGGAAGGTGAAGACCAGCAACAGCTCTAAGCCCTTAGATGTAGCGTATGTCAGAAATCGGTTGGGTGTTTGCACTTTGGGAGGTGGTGTGTGCCGGGAGTGAGAGTGAGATTGAGCCTGAGAATGTGTGTTGGGAGTGCTGGGAGGCAAAGGCAGGGTAGATGGGCAGAGTGTGTTTGGCTGTGAAAGCGGTGTCAAGGGAAGGTGAGGACCAGCCACAGCTCTAAGCCCTTAGATGTAGCGTATGTCAGAAATCGGTTGGGTGTTTGCACTTTGGGAGGTGGTCTGTGTCGGGAGTGAGAGTGAGAGTGAGCCTGAGAATGTGTGTTGGGAGTGCTGGGAGGCAATGCCAGGGTAGATGGCCACAGTGTGTTTGGCTGTGAAAGCGGTGTCAAGGGAAGGTGAGGACCAGCCACAGCTCTAAGCCCTTAGATGTAACATGCGTCAGAAAATGCTTGGACGTTTGCACTTTGGGAGGTGGTCTGTGCCGGGAGTGAGAGAGAGATTGAACTTGAGAAGGTGTGTTGGGAGTGCTGGGAGGCAAGGGCAGCACAGATGGGCAGAGTGTGTTTGGCTGTGAAAGCGGTGTGAAGGGAAGGTGCGGACCAGCAACAGCTCTAAGCCCTTAGATGTAGCATGCGTCAGAAAATGCTTGGACGTTTGCACTTTGGGAGGTGGTGTGTGCCGGGAGTGAGAGTGAGATTGAGCCTGAGAATGTGTGTTGGGAGTGCTGGGCGTTGAGGCAAAGGCAGATGGCCAGAGTGTGTTTGGCTGTGAAAGCGGTGTCAAGGGAAGGTGAGGGCCAGCAACAGCTCTAAGCCCTTAGATGTAGCATGCGGCAGAAAATGCTTGGACGTTTGCACTTTGGGAGGTGTTGTGTGCCGGGAGTGAGAGTGAGATTGAACCTGAGAATGTGCGTTGAGAGTGCTGGGAGGCAAGGCAAAGGCAGATGGCCAGAGTGTGTTTTCCTGTGAAAGCGGTGTCAAGGGAAGGTGAGGACCAGCAACAGCTCTAAGCCCTTAGGCCTATCGTAGGGGAGAAATGGCTTCGACGTTTGCACTTTGGGAGGTGGTGTGTGCCGGGAGTGACAGTGAGATTGAGCCTGAGAATGTGTGTTGGGAGTGCTGGGAGGCAAAGACCGGGTAGATGGCCAGAGTGTGTTTGGCTGTGAAAGCGGTGTCAAGGGAAGGTGAAGACCAGCAACAGCTCTAAGCCCTTAGATGTAGCGTATGTCAGAAATCGGTTGGGTGTTTGCACTTTGGGAGGTGGTCTGTGCCGGGAGTGAGAGTGAGATTGAGCCTGAGAATGTGTGTTGGGAGTGCTGGGAGGCAAAGCCAGGGTAGATGGCCAGAGTGTGTTTGGCTGTGAAAGCGGTGTCAAGGGAAGGTGAGGACCAGCAACAGCTCTAAGCTCTTAGATGTAGCGTGTGTCAGAAATCGCTTGGGTGTTTGCACTTTGGGAGGTGGTCTGTGCCGATAGTGAGAGTGTGTTGGGAGTGCTGGGCGGCAAGGCAAAGGCAGATGGGCAGAGTGTGTTTGGCTGTGAAAGCGGTGTCAAGGGAAGGTGAAGACCAGCAACAGCTCTAAGCCCTTAGATGTAGCATGCGGCAGAAATCGCTTGGGTGTTTTGACTTTGTGAGGTGGTGTGTGCCGGGAGAGAGAGTGATTTGGGAGTGCTGGGAGGCAAGGCAAAGGCAGATGGGCAGAGTGTGTTTGGCTGTGAAAGCGGTGTCAAGGGAAGGTGAGGACCAGCAACAGCTCTAAGCCCTTAGGCCTATCGTAGGGGAGAAATGGCTTGGAGGTTTGCACTTTGGGAGGTGGTCTGTGCCCGGAGTGAGAGTGAGATTGAACCTGAGAATGTGTGTTGGGAGTGCTGGGAGGCAAGTTAAAGGCAGATGGCCAGAATGTGTTTGGCTGTGAAAGCGGAGTCAAGGGAAGGTGAGGACCAGCAACAGCTCTAAGCCCTTAGGCCTATCGTAGGGGAGAAATGGCTTGGACGTTTGCACTTTGGGAGGTGGTGTGTGCCGGGAGTGAGAGTGAGATTGAGCCTGAGAATGTGTGTTGGGAGTGCTGGGAGTTGAGGCAAAGGCAGATGGGCAGAGTGTGTTTGGCTGTGAAAGCGGTGTCAAGGGAAGGTGAGGGCCAGCAACAGCTCTAAGCTCTTAGATGTAGCGTGTGTCAGAAATCGCTTGGGTATTTGCTCTTTGGGAAGTGGTCTGTGCCGGGAGTGAGAGTGAGATTGAGCCTGAGAATGTGTGTTGGGAGTGCTGGGAGGCAAAGGCCGGGTAGATGGCCAGAGTGTGTTTGGCTGTGAAAGCGGTGTCAAGGGAAGGTGAAGACCAGCAACAGCTCTAAGCCCTTAGATGTAGCGTATGTCAGAAATCGGTTGGGTGTTTGCACTTTGGGAGGTGGTCTGTGCCGGGAGTGAGAGTGAGATTGAGCCTGAGAATGTGTGTTGGGAGTGCTGGGAGGCAAAGCCAGGGTAGATGGCCAGAGTGTGTTTGGCTGTGAAAGCGGTGTCAAAGGAAGGTGAGGACCAGCAACAGCTCTAAGCTCTTAGATGTAGCGTGTGTCAGAAATCGCTTGGGTGTTTGCACTTTGGGAGGTGGTCTGTGCCGATAGTGAGAGTGTGTTGGGAGTGCTGGGCGGCAAGGCAAAGGCAGATGGGCAGAGTGTGTTTGGCTGTGAAAGCGGTGTCAAGGGAAGGTGAAGACCAGCAACAGCTCTAAGCCCTTAGATGTAGCATGCGGCAGAAATCGCTTGGGTGTTTTGACTTTGTGAGGTGGTGTGTGCCGGGAGAGAGAGTGATTTGGGAGTGCTGGGAGGCAAGGCAAAGGCAGATGGGCAGAGTGTGTTTGGCTGTGAAAGCGGTGTCAAGGGAAGGTGAGGACCAGCAACAGCTCTAAGCCCTTAGGCCTATCGTAGGGGAGAAATCGCTTGGATGTTTGCACTTTGGGAGGTGGTCTGTGCCGGGAGTGAGAGTGATAGTGAGCCTGAGAATATGTATTGGGAGTGCTGGGAGGGAAAGCCAGGGTAGATGGGCAGAGTGTGTTTGGCTGTGAAAGCGGTGTCAAGGGAAGGTGAGGACCAGTCACAGCTCTAAGCCCGTAGATGTAGCGTGTGTCAGAAATGATTGGGTATTTGCACTTTGGGAGGTGGTCTGTGCTGGGAGTCAGATTGAGAGCGTGAGCGTGCCTGAGAATGTGTGTTGGGAGTGCTGGGAGGCAAGTTAAAGGCAGATGGCCAGAGTGTGTTTGGCTGTGAAACTGGTGTCAAGGGAAGATGAGGACCAGCAACAGCTCTAAGCCCTTAGATGTAGCGTGTGTCAGAAATCGCTTGGGGGTTTGCACTTTGGGAGGTGGTCTGTGCCGATAGTGAGAGTGTGTTGGGATTGCTGGGAGGCAAGGCAAAGGCAGATGGCCAGAGTGTGTTTGGCTGTGAAAGCGGTGTCAAGGGAAGGTGAGGACCAGCAACAGCTCTAAGCCCTTAGGCCTATCGTAGGGGAGAAATGGCTTGGACGTTTGCACTTTGGGAGGTGGTGTGTGCCGGGAGTGAGAGTGAGATTGAGCCTGAGAATGTGTGTTGGGAGTGCTGGGAGGCAAAGGCAGGGTAGATGGGCAGAGTGTGTTTGGCTGTGAAAGCGGTGTCAAGGGAAGGTGAGGGCCAGCAACAGCTCTAAGCCCTTAGGCCTATCGTAGAGGAGAAATGGCTTGGAGGTTTGCACTTTGGGAGGTGGTGTGTGCCGGGAGTGAGAGTGAGCTTGAACCTGAGAATGTGTGTTGGGAGTGCTGGGAGGCAAGTTAAAGGCAGATGGGCAAAGTGTGTTTGGCTGTGAAAGCGGTGTCAAGGGAAGGTGAGGACCAGCAACAGCTCTAAGCCCTTAGGCCTATCGTCTGGGAGAAATGGCTTGGACGTTTGCACTTTGGGAGGTGGTGTGTGCCGGGAGAGAGAGTGAGATTGAGCCTGAGAATGTGTGTTGGGAGTGCTGGGAGGCAAAGGCAGGGTAGATGGGCAGAGAGTGTTTGGCTGTGGAAGCGATGTCAAGGGAAGGTGAGGACCAGCAACAGCTCTAAGCCCTTAGATGTAGCGTGTGTCAGAAATCTCTGGGATGTTTGCACTTTGGGAGGTGGTCTGTGCCGGGAGTGAGAGTGAGATTGAGCCTGAGAATGTGTGTTGGGAGTGCTGGGAGGCAAAGGCAGGGTAGATGGGCAGAGTGTGTTTGGCTGTGAAAGCGGTGTCAAGGGAAGGTGAGGACCAGCAACAGCTCTAAGCCCTTAGATGTAGCGTATGTCAGAAATCGGTTGGGTGTTTGCACTTTGGGAGGTGGTCTGTGTCGGGAGTGAGAGTGAGAGTGAGCCTGAGAATGTGTGTTGGGAGTGCTGGGAGGCAATGCCAGGGTAGATGGCCAGAGTGTGTTTGGCTGTGAAAGCGGTGTCAAGGGAAGGTGAGGACCAGCCACAGCTCTAAGCCCTTAGATGTAGCGTATGTCAGAAATCGGTTGGGTGTTTGCACTTTGGGAGGTGGTCTGTGCCAGGAGTGAGAGAGAGATTGAACTTGAGAATGTGTGTTGGGAGTGCTGGGAGGCAAGGGCAGCACAGATGGCCAGAGTGTGTTTGGCTGTGAAAGCGGTGTGAAGGGAAGGTGAGGGCCAGCAACAGCTCTAAGCCCTTAGATGTAGCATGCGTCAGAAAATGCTTGGACGTTTGCACTTTGGGAGGTGGTCTGTGCAGGGAGTGAGAGTGAGATTGAACCTGAGAATGTGCGTTGAGAGTGCTGGGAGGCAAGGCAAAGGCAGATGGGCAGAGTGTGTTTTCCTGTGAAAGCGGTGTCAAGGGAAGGTGAGGACCAGCAACAGCTCTAAGCCCTTAGGCCTATCGTAGGGGAGAAATGGCTTGGACGTTTGCACTTTGGGAGGTGGTGTGTGCCGGGAGTGAGAGTGAGATTGAGCCTGAGAATGTGTGTTGGGAGTGCTGGGAGGCAAAGGCCGGGTAGATGGGCAGAGTGTGTTTGGCTGTGAAAGCGGTGTCAAGGGAAGGTGAAGACCAGCAACAGCTCTAAGCCCTTAGATGTAGCGTATGTCAGAAATCGGTTGGGTGTTTGCACTTTGGGAGGTGGTCTGTGCCGGGAGTGAGAGTGAGATTGAGCCTGAGAATGTGTGTTGGGAGTGCTGGGAGGCAAAGGCCGGGTAGATGGCCAGAGTGTGTTTGGCTGTGAAAGCGGTGTCAAGGGAAGGTGAAGACCAGCAACAGCTCTAAGCCCTTAGATGTAGCGTATGTCAGAAATCGGTTGGGTGTTTGCACTTTGGGAGGTGGTCTGTGCTGGGAGTGAGAGTGAGAGTGAGCCTGAGAATGTGTGTTGGGAGTGCTGGGAGGCAAAGCCAGGGTAGATGGCCAGAGTGTGTTTGGCTGTGAAAGCGGTGTCAAGGGAAGGTGAGGACCAGCAACAGCTCTAAGCTCTTAGATGTAGCGTGTGTCAGAAATCGCTTGGGTGTTTGCACTTTGGGAGGTGGTCTGTGCCGATAGTGAGAGTGTGTTGGGAGTGCTGGGCGGCAAGGCAAAGGCAGATGGGCAGAGTGTGTTTGGCTGTGAAAGCGGTGTCAAGAGAAGGTGAGGACCAGCAACAGCTCTAAGCCCTTAGATGTAGCGTGTGTTATGAAATCGGTTGGGTATTTGCTCTTTGGGAAGTGGTCTGTGCCGGCAGTGATACTGAGATTCAACCTGAGAATGTGTTTTGGGAGTGCTGGGATGCAAAACCAGCGTAGATGGGCAGAGTGTGTTTGGCTGTGAAAGCGGTGTCAAGGGAAGGTGAGGACCAGCAACAGCTCTAAGCCCTTAGGCCTATCGTATGGGAGAAATGGCTTGGACGTTTGCACTTTGGGAGGTGGTGTGTGCCGGGAGTGAGAGTGAGATTGAGCCTGAGAATGTGTTTTGGGAGTGCTGGGAGGCAAAGCCAGGGTAGATGGGCAGAGGATGTTTGGCTGTGAAAGCGGTGTCAAGGGAAGGTGAGGACCAGCAACAGCTCTAAGCCCTTAGATGTAGCGTATGTCAGAAATCGGTTGGGTGTTTGCACTTTGGGAGGTGGTCTGTGCCGGGAGTGAGAGTGAGAGTGAGCCTGAGAATGTGCGTTGAGAGTGCTGGGAGGCAAGGCAAAGGCAGATGGGCAGAGTCTGTTTTCCTGTGAAAGCGGTGTCAAGGGAAGGTGAGGACCAGCAACAGCTCTAAGCCCTTAGGACTATCGTAGGGGAGAAATGGCTAGGACGTTTGCACTTTGGGAGGTGGTGTGTGCCGGGAGTGAGAGTGAGATTGAGCCTGAGAATGTGTGTTGGGAGTGCTGGGCGTTGAGGCAAAGGCAAATGGGCAGAGTGTGTTTGGCTGTGAAAGCGGTGTCAAGGGAAGGTGAAGACCAGCAACAGCTCTAAGCCCTTAGGCCTATCGTAGGGGAGAAATGGCTTGGAGGTTTGCACGTTGGGAGGTGGTCTGTGCTGGGAGTGAGAGTGAGAGTGAGCCTGAGAATGTGTGTTGGGAGTGCTGGGAGGCAAAGCCAGGGTAGATGGGCAGAGTGTGTTTGGCTGTGAAAGCGGTGTCAAGGGAAGGTGAGGACCAGTCACAGCTCTAAGCCCGTAGATGTAGCGTGTGTCAGAAATCGCTTGGGTATTTGCACTTTGGGAGGTGGTCTGTGCTGGGAGTCAGAGTGAGAGCGTGAGCGTGCCTGAGAATGTGTGTTGGGAGTGCTGGGAGGCAAGGGCAGCGCAGATGGGCAGAGTGCGTTTGGCTGTGAAAGCGGTGTCAAGGGAAGGTGAGGACCAGCAACAGCTCTAAGCCCTTAGATGTAGCGTGTGTCAGAAATCGGTTTGGTGGTGGCATTTTGGGAGGTGGTCTGTGCTGGTAGTGAGAGTGTGTTGGGATTGCTGGGAGGCAAGGCAAAGGCGGATGGCCAGAGTGTGTTTGGCTGTGAAAGCGGTGTCAAGGGAAGGTGAGGACCAGCAACAGCTCTAAGCCCTTAGGCCTATCGTAGGGGAGAAATGGCTTGGACGTTTGCACTTTGGGAGGTGGTCTGTGCCGGGAGTGAGAGTGAGATTGAGCCTGAGAATGTGTGTTGGGAGTGCTGGGAGGCAAAGGCAGGGTAGATGGGCAGAGTGTGTTTGGCTGTGAAAGCGGTGTCAAGGGAAGGTGAAGACCAGCAACAGCTCTAAGCCCTTAGATGTAGCGTATGTCAGAAATCGGTTGGGTTTTTGCACTTTGGGAGGTGGTCTGTGCCGGGAGTGAGAGTGAGAGTGAGCCTGAGAATGTGTGTTGGGAGTGCTGGGAGGCAATGCCAGGGTAGATGGCCAGAGTGTGTTTGGCTGTGAAAGCGGAGTCAAGGGAAGGTGAGGACCAGCCACAGCTCTAAGCCCTTAGATGTAGCGTATGTCAGAAATCGGTTGGGTGTTTGCACTTTGGGAGGTGGTCTGTGCCAGGAGTGAGAGAGAGATTGACTTGAGAATGTGTGTTGGGAGTGCTGGGAGGGAAAGCCAGGGTAGATGGGCAGAGTGTGTTTGGCTGTGAAAGCGGTGTCAAGGGAAGGTGAGGACCAGCAACATCTCTAAGCCCTTAGATGTAGCATGCGGCAGAAATCGCTTGGGTGTTTTGACTTTGTGAGGTGGTGTGTGCCGGGAGAGAGAGTGATTTGGGAGTGCTGGTATGCAAGGCAAAGGCAGATGGGCAGAGTGTGTTTGGCTGTGAAAGCGGAGTCAAGAGAAGGTGAGGACCAGCAACAGCTCTAAGCCCTTAGGCCTATCGTAGGGGAGAAATGGCTTGGAGGTTTGCACTTTGGGAGGTGGTCTGTGCCGGGAGTGAGAGTGAGATTGAACCTGAGAATGTGTGTTGGGAGTGCTGGGCGTTGAGGCAAAGGCAGATGGGCAGAGTGTGTTTGGCTGTGAAAGCGGTGTCAAGGGAAGGTGAGGACCAGCAACAGCTCTAAGCCCTTAGATGTAGCATGCGGCAGAAAATGCTTGGACGTTTGCACTTTGGGAGGTGGTCTGTGCCGGGAGTGAGAGTGAGATTGAACCTGAGAATGTGCGTTGAGAGTGCTGGGAGGCAAGGCAAAGGCAGATGGGCAGAGTGTGTTTTCCTGTGAAAGCGGTGTCAAGGGAAGGTGAGGACCAGCAACAGCTCTAAGCCCTTAGGCCTATCGTAGGGGAGAAATGGCTTGGACGTTTGCACTTTGGGAGGTGGTGTGTGCCGGGAGTGAGAGTGAGATTGAGCCTGAGAATGTGTGTTGGGAGTGCTGGGAGGCAAAGGCCGGGTAGATGGCCAGAGTGTGTTTGGCTGTGAAAGCGGTGTCAAGGGAAGGTGAAGACCAGCAACAGCTCTAAGCCCTTAGATGTAGCGTATGTCAGAAATCGGTTGGGTGTTTGCACTTTGGGAGGTGGTCTGTGCCGGGAGTGAGAGTGAGATTGAGCCTGAGAATGTGTGTTGGGAGTGCTGGGAGGCAAAGCCAGGGTAGATGGCCAGAGTGTGTTTGGCTGTGAAAGCGGTGTCAAGGGAAGGTGAGGACCAGCAACAGCTCTAAGCTCTTAGATGTAGCGTGTGTCAGAAATCGCTTGGGTGTTTGCACTTTGGGAGGTGGTCTGTGCCGATAGTGAGAGTGTGTTGGGAGTGCTGGGCGGCAAGGCAAAGGCAGATGGGCAGAGTGTGTTTGGCTGTGAAAGCGGTGTCAAGGGAAGGTGAAGACCAGCAACAGCTCTAAGCCCTTAGATGTAGCATGCGGCAGAAATCGCTTGGGTGTTTTGACTTTGTGAGGTGGTGTGTGCCGGGAGAGAGAGTGATTTGGGAGTGCTGGGAGGCAAGGCAAAGGCAGATGGGCAGAGTGTGTTTGGCTGTGAAAGCGGTGTCAAGGGAAGGTGAGGACCAGCAACAGCTCTAAGCCCTTAGGCCTATCGTAGGGGAGAAATCGCTTGGATGTTTGCACTTTGGGAGGTGGTCTGTGCCGGGAGTGAGAGTGATAGTGAGCCTGAGAATATGTATTGGGAGTGCTGGGAGGGAAAGCCAGGGTAGATGGGCAGAGTGTGTTTGGCTGTGAAAGCGGTGTCAAGGGAAGGTGAGGACCAGTCACAGCTCTAAGCCCGTAGATGTAGCGTGTGTCAGAAATGATTGGGTATTTGCACTTTGGGAGGTGGTCTGTGCTGGGAGTCAGATTGAGAGCGTGAGCGTGCCTGAGAATGTGTGTTGGGAGTGCTGGGAGGCAAGTTAAAGGCAGATGGGCAGAGTGTGTTTGGCTGTGAAACTGGTGTCAAGGGAAGATGAGGACCAGCAACAGCTCTAAGCCCTTAGATGTAGCGTGTGTCAGAAATCGCTTGGGGGTTTGCACTTTGGGAGGTGGTCTGTGCCGATAGTGAGAGTGTGTTGGGATTGCTGGGAGGCAAGGCAAAGGCAGATGGCCAGAGTGTGTTTGGCTGTGAAAGCGGTGTCAAGGGAAGGTGAGGACCAGCAACAGCTCTAAGCCCTTAGGCCTATCGTAGGGGAGAAATGGCTTGGACGTTTGCACTTTGGGAGGTGGTGTGTGCCGGGAGTGAGAGTGAGATTGAGCCTGAGAATGTGTGTTGGGAGTGCTGGGAGGCAAAGGCAGGGTGGATGGGCAGAGTGTGTTTGGCTGTGAAAGCGGTGTCAAGGGAAGGTGAGGACCAGCAACAGCTCTAAGCCCTTAGGCCTATCGTAGGGGAGAAATGGCTTGGAGGTTTGCACTTTGGGAGGTGGTGTGTGCCGGGAGTGAGAGTGAGATTGAACCTGAGAATGTGTGTTGGGAGTGCTGGGAGGCAAGTTAAAGGCAGATGGGCAGAGTGTGTTTGGCTGTGAAAGCGGTGTCAAGGGAAGGTGAGGACCAGCAACAGCTCTAAGGCCTTAGAGGTAGCGTGCGTCAGAAATCGCTTGGTTGTTGGCACTTTGGGAGCTGGTGTGTGCCGAGAGTGAGAGTGTGTTGGGAGTGCTGGGAGGCAAGGCAAAGGCAGATGTGCAGAGTGTGTTTGGCTGTGAAAGCGGTGTCAAGGGAAGGTGAGGACCAGCAACAGCTCTAAGCCCTTAGGCCTATCGTCTGGGAGAAATGGCTTGGACGTTTGCACTTTGGGAGGTGGTGTGTGCCGGGAGAGAGAGTGAGATTGAGCCTGAGAATGTGTGTTGGGAGTGCTGGGAGGCAAAGGCAGGGTAGATGGGCAGAGAGTGTTTGGCTGTGGAAGTGGTGTCAAGGGAAGGTGAGGACCAGCAACAGCTCTAAGCCCTTAGATGTAGCGTGTGTCAGAAATCTCTGGGATGTTTGCACTTTGGGAGGTGGTCTGTGCCGGGAGAGAGAGTGAGATTGAGCCTGAGAATGTGTGTTGGGAGTGCTGGGAGGCAAAGGCAGGGTAGATGGCCAGAGTGTGTTTGGCTGTGAAAGCGGTGTCAAGGGAAGGTGAGGACCAGCAACAGCTCTAAGCCCTTAGATGTAGCGTGTGTCAGAAATCGGTTTGGTGGTGGCATTTTGGGAGGTGGTCTGTGCTGGTAGTGAGAGTGTGTTGGGATTGCTGGGAGGCAAGGCAAAGGCGGATGGCCAGAGTGTGTTTGGCTGTGAAAGCGGTGTCAAGGGAAGGTGAGGACCAGCAACAGCTCTAAGCCCTTAGGCCTATCGTATGGGAGAAATGGCTTGGACGTTTGCACTTTGGGAGGTGGTGTGTGCCGGGAGTGAGAGTGAGATTGAGCCTGAGAATGTGTGTTGGGAGTGCTGGGAGGCAAAGGCAGGGTAGATGGGCAGAGTGTGTTTGGCTGTGAAAGCGGTGTCAAGGGAAGGTGAGGACCAGCCACAGCTCTAAGCCCTTAGATGTAGCGTATGTCAGAAATCGGTTGGGTGTTTGCACTTTGGGAGGTGGTCTGTGTCGGGAGTGAGAGTGAGAGTGAGCCTGAGAATGTGTGTTGGGAGTGCTGGGAGGCAATGCCAGGGTAGATGGCCAGAGTGTGTTTGGCTGTGAAAGCGGTGTCAAGGGAAGGTGAGGACCAGCCACAGCTCTAAGCCCTTAGATGTAGCATATGTCAGAAATCGGTTGGGTGTTTGCACTTTGGGAGGTGGTCTGTGCCAGGAGTGAGGGAGAGATTGAACTTGAGAATGTGTGTTGGGAGTGCTGGGAGGCAAGGGCAGCACAGATGGGCAGAGTGTGTTTGGCTGTGAAAGCGGTGTGAAGGGAAGGTGAGGGCCAGCAACAGCTCTAAGCCCTTAGATGTAGCATGCGTCAGAAAATGCTTGGACGTTTGCACTTTGGGAGGTGGTCTGTGCCGGGAGTGAGAGTGAGATTGAACCTGAGAATGTGCGTTGAGAGTGCTGGGAGGAAAGGCAAAGGCAGATGGGCAGAGTGTGTTTTCCTGTGAAAGCGGTGTCAAGGGAAGGTGAGGACCAGCAACAGCTCTAAGCCCTTAGGCCTATCGTAGGGGAGAAATGGCTTGGACGTTTGCACTTTGGGAGGTGGTGTGTGCCGGGAGTGAGAGTGAGATTGAGCCTGAGAATGTGTGTTGGGAGTGCTGGGAGGCAAAGGCCGGGTAGATGGCCAGAGTGTGTTTGGCTGTGAAAGCGGTGTCAAGGGAAGGTGAAGACCAGCAACAGCTCTAAGCCCTTAGATGTAGCGTATGTCAGAAATCGGTTGGGTGTTTGCACTTTGGGAGGTGGTCTGTGCCGGGAGTGAGAGTGAGATTGAGCCTGAGAATGTGTGTTGGGAGTGCTGGGAGGCAAAGGCCGGGTAGATGGCCAGAGTGTGTTTGGCTGTGAAAGCGGTGTCAAGGGAAGGTGAAGACCAGCAACAGCTCTAAGCCCTTAGATGTAGCGTATGTCAGAAATCGGTTGGGTGTTTGCACTTTGGGAGGTGGTCTGTGCCGGGAGTGAGAGTGAGAGTGAGCCTGAGAATGTGTGTTGGGAGTGCTGGGAGGCAAAGCCAGGGTAGATGGGCAGAGTGTGTTTGGCTGTGAAAGCGGTGTCAAGGGAAGGTGAGGACCAGCAACAGCTCTAAGCTCTTAGATGTAGCGTGTGTCAGAAATCGCTTGGGTGTTTGCACTTTGGGAGGTGGTCTGTGCCGATAGTGAGAGTGTGTTGGGAGTGCTGGGCGGCAAGGCAAAGGCAGATGGGCAGAGTGTGTTTGGCTGTGAAAGCGGTGTCAAGAGAAGGTGAGGACCAGCAACAGCTCTAAGCCCTTAGATGTAGCGTGTGTTATGAAATCGGTTGGGTATTTGCTCTTTGGGAAGTGGTCTGTGCCGGCAGTGATAGTGAGATTCAACCTGAGAATGTGTTTTGGGAGTGCTGGGATGCAAAACCAGCGTAGATGGGCAGAGTGTGTTTGGCTGTGAAAGCGGTGTCAAGGGAAGGTGAGGACCAGCAACAGCTCTAAGCCCTTAGGCCTATCGTATGGGAGAAATGGCTTGGACGTTTGCACTTTGGGAGGTGGTGTGTGCCGGGAGTGAGAGTGAGATTGAGCCTGAGAATGTGTTTTGGGAGTGCTGGGAGGCAAAGCCAGGGTAGATGGGCAGAGGATGTTTGGCTGTGAAAGCGGTGTCAAGGGAAGGTGAGGACCAGCAACAGCTCTAAGCCCTTAGATGTAGCGTATGTCAGAAATCAGTTGGGTGTTTGCACTTTGGGAGGTGGTCTGTGCCGGGAGTGAGAGTGAGAGTGAGCCTGAGAATGTGCGTTGAGAGTGCTGGGAGGCAAGGCAAAGGCAGATGGGCAGAGTCTGTTTTCCTGTGAAAGCGGTGTCAAGGGAAGGTGAGGACCAGCAACAGCTCTAAGCCCTTAGGCCTATCGTAGGGGAGAAATGGCTAGGACGTTTGCACTTTGGGAGGTGCTGTGTGCCGGGAGTGAGAGTGAGATTGAGCCTGAGAATGTGTGTTGGGAGTGCTGGGCGTTGAGGCAAAGGCAGATTGGCAGAGTGTGTTTGGCTGTGAAAGCGGTGTCAAGGGAAGGTGAAGACCAGCAACAGCTCTAAGCCCTTAGGCCTATCGTAGGGGAGAAATGGCTTGGAGGTTTGCACGTTGGGAGGTGGTCTGTGCTGGGAGTGAGAGTGAGAGTGAGCCTGAGAATGTGTGTTGGGAGTGCTGGGAGGCAAAGCCAGGGTAGATGGGCAGAGTGTGTTTGGCTCTGAAAGCGGTGTCAAGGGAAGGTGAGGACCAGTCACAGCTCTAAGCCCGTAGATGTAGCGTGTGTCAGAAATCGCTTGGGTATTTGCACTTTGGGAGGTGGTCTGTGCTGGGAGTCAGAGTGAGAGCGTGAGCGTGCCTGAGAATGTGTGTTGGGAGTGCTGGGAGGCAAGGGCAGCGCAGATGGGCAGAGTGCGTTTGGCTGTGAAAGCGGTGTCAAGGGAAGGTGAGGACCAGCAACAGCTCTAAGCCCTTAGATGTAGCGTGTGTCAGAAATCGGTTTGGTGGTGGCATTTTGGGAGGTGGTCTGTGCTGGTAGTGAGAGTGTGTTGGGATTGCTGGGAGGCAAGGCAAAGGCGGATGGCCAGAGTGTGTTTGGCTGTGAAAGCGGTGTCAAGGGAAGGTGAGGACCAGCAACAGCTCTAAGCCCTTAGGCCTATCGTATGGGAGAAATGGCTTGGACGTTTGCACTTTGGGAGGTGGTGTGTGCCGGGAGTGAGAGTGAGATTGAGCCTGAGAATGTGTGTTGGGAGTGCTGGGAGGCAAAGGCAGGGTAGATGGGCAGAGTGTGTTTGGCTGTGAAAGCGGTGTCAAGGGAAGGTGAAGACCAGCAACAGCTCTAAGCCCTTAGATGTAGCGTATGTCAGAAATCGGTTGGGTTTTTGCACTTTGGGAGGTGGTCTGTGCCGGGAGTGAGAGTGAGAGTGAGCCTGAGAATGTGTGTTGGGAGTGCTGGGAGGCAATGCCAGGGTAGATGGCCAGAGTGTGTTTGGCTGTGAAAGCGGAGTCAAGGGAAGGTGAGGACCAGCCACAGCTCTAAGCCCTTAGATGTAGCGTATGTCAGAAATCGGTTGGGTGTTTGCACTTTGGGAGGTGGTCTGTGCCAGGAGTGAGAGAGAGATTGACTTGAGAATGTGTGTTGGGAGTGCTGGGAGGGAAAGCCAGGGTAGATGGGCAGAGTGTGTTTGGCTGTGAAAGCGGTGTCAAGGGAAGGTGAGGACCAGCAACATCTCTAAGCCCTTAGATGTAGCATGCGGCAGAAATCGCTTGGGTGTTTTGACTTTGTGAGGTGGTGTGTGCCGGGAGAGAGAGTGATTTGGGAGTGCTGGTATGCAAGGCAAAGGCAGATGGGCAGAGTGTGTTTGGCTGTGAAAGCGGAGTCAAGAGAAGGTGAGGACCAGCAACAGCTCTAAGCCCTTAGGCCTATCGTAGGGGAGAAATGGCTTGGAGGTTTGCACTTTGGGAGGTGGTCTGTGCCGGGAGTGAGAGTGAGATTGAACCTGAGAATGTGTGTTGGGAGTGCTGGGAGGCAAGTTAAAGGCAGATGGCCAGAGTGTGTTTGGCTGTGAAAGCGGAGTCAAGGGAAGGTGAGGACCAGCAACAGCTCTAAGCCCTTAGATGTCGCGTGTGTCAGAAATCGCTTGGGTGTTGGCATTTTGGGAGGTGGTCTGTGCCGCGAGTGAGAATGAGATTCAACCTGAGAATGTGTGTTGGGAGTGCTGGGAGGCAAAGCCAGGGTAGATGGGCAGAGTGTGTTTGGCTGTGAAAGCGGTGTCAAGGGAAGGTGAGGACCAGCAACAGCTCTAAGCCCTTAGGCCTATTGTAGGGGAGAAATCGCTTGGAGGTTTGCACTTTAGGAGGTGGTCTGTGCCGGGAGTGAGAGTGAGAGTGAGCCTGAGAATGTGTGTTGGGAGTGCTGGGAGTTGAGGCAAAGGCAGATGGGCAGAGTGTGTTTGTCTGTGAAAGCGGTGTCAAGAGAAGGTGAGGACCAGCAACAGCTCTAAGCTCTTAGATGTAGCGTATGTCAGAATTCGGTTGGGTGTTTGCACTTTGGGAGGTGGTGTGTGCCGGCAGTGAGAGTGTGTTGGGAGTGGTGGGCGGCAAGGTAAGGGCAGTTGGCCAGAGTGTGTTTGACTGTGAAAGCAGTGTCAAGGGAAGGTGAGGACCAGCAACAGCTCTAAGCCCTTAGATGTAGCGTATGTCAGAAATCGCTTGGGTGTTTTGACTTTGGGAGGTGGTGTGTGCCGGGAGAGAGAGTGATTTGGGAGTGCTGGGAGGCAAGGCAAAGGCAGATGGGCAGAGTGTGTTTGGCTGTGAAAGCGGTGTCAAGGGAAGGTCAGGACCAGCAACAGCTCTAAGCCCTTAGGCCTATCGTAGGGGAGAAATGGCTTGGGTGTTTTGACTTTGTGAGGTGGTGTGTGTCGGGATTGAGAGTGAGATTGAGCCTGAGAATATGTATTGGGAGTGCTGGGAGGCAAAGCCAGGGTAGATGGCCAGGGTGTGTTTGGCTGTAAAAGCGGTGTCAAGGGAAGGTGAGGACCAGCAACAGCTCTAAGCCCTTAGATGTAGCGTATGTCAGAAATCAGTTGGGTGTTTGCACTTTGGGAGGTGGTCTGTGCCGGGAGTGAGAGTGAGAGTGAGCCTGAGAATGTGCGTTGAGAGTGCTGGGAGGCAAGGCAAAGGCAGATGGGCAGAGTCTGTTTTCCTGTGAAAGCGGTGTCAAGGGAAGGTGAGGACCAGCAACAGCTCTAAGCCCTTAGGCCTATCGTAGGGGAGAAATGGCTAGGACGTTTGCACTTTGGGAGGTGCTGTGTGCCGGGAGTGAGAGTGAGATTGAGCCTGAGAATGTGTGTTGGGAGTGCTGGGCGTTGAGGCAAAGGCAGATTGGCAGAGTGTGTTTGGCTGTGAAAGCGGTGTCAAGGGAAGGTGAAGACCAGCAACAGCTCTAAGCCCTTAGGCCTATCGTAGGGGAGAAATGGCTTGGAGGTTTGCACGTTGGGAGGTGGTCTGTGCTGGGAGTGAGAGTGAGAGTGAGCCTGAGAATGTGTGTTGGGAGTGCTGGGAGGCAAAGCCAGGGTAGATGGGCAGAGTGTGTTTGGCTCTGAAAGCGGTGTCAAGGGAAGGTGAGGACCAGTCACAGCTCTAAGCCCGTAGATGTAGCGTGTGTCAGAAATCGCTTGGGTATTTGCACTTTGGGAGGTGGTCTGTGCTGGGAGTCAGAGTGAGAGCGTGAGCGTGCCTGAGAATGTGTGTTGGGAGTGCTGGGAGGCAAGGGCAGCGCAGATGGGCAGAGTGCGTTTGGCTGTGAAAGCGGTGTCAAGGGAAGGTGAGGACCAGCAACAGCTCTAAGCCCTTAGATGTAGCGTGTGTCAGAAATCGGTTTGGTGGTGGCATTTTGGGAGGTGGTCTGTGCTGGTAGTGAGAGTGTGTTGGGATTGCTGGGAGGCAAGGCAAAGGCGGATGGCCAGAGTGTGTTTGGCTGTGAAAGCGGTGTCAAGGGAAGGTGAGGACCAGCAACAGCTCTAAGCCCTTAGGCCTATCGTATGGGAGAAATGGCTTGGACGTTTGCACTTTGGGAGGTGGTGTGTGCCGGGAGTGAGAGTGAGATTGAGCCTGAGAATGTGTGTTGGGAGTGCTGGGAGGCAAAGGCAGGGTAGATGGGCAGAGTGTGTTTGGCTGTGAAAGCGGTGTCAAGGGAAGGTGAAGACCAGCAACAGCTCTAAGCCCTTAGATGTAGCGTATGTCAGAAATCGGTTGGGTTTTTGCACTTTGGGAGGTGGTCTGTGCCGGGAGTGAGAGTGAGAGTGAGCCTGAGAATGTGTGTTGGGAGTGCTGGGAGGCAATGCCAGGGTAGATGGCCAGAGTGTGTTTGGCTGTGAAAGCGGAGTCAAGGGAAGGTGAGGACCAGCCACAGCTCTAAGCCCTTAGATGTAGCGTATGTCAGAAATCGGTTGGGTGTTTGCACTTTGGGAGGTGGTCTGTGCCAGGAGTGAGAGAGAGATTGACTTGAGAATGTGTGTTGGGAGTGCTGGGAGGGAAAGCCAGGGTAGATGGGCAGAGTGTGTTTGGCTGTGAAAGCGGTGTCAAGGGAAGGTGAGGACCAGCAACATCTCTAAGCCCTTAGATGTAGCATGCGGCAGAAATCGCTTGGGTGTTTTGACTTTGTGAGGTGGTGTGTGCCGGGAGAGAGAGTGATTTGGGAGTGCTGGTATGCAAGGCAAAGGCAGATGGGCAGAGTGTGTTTGGCTGTGAAAGCGGAGTCAAGAGAAGGTGAGGACCAGCAACAGCTCTAAGCCCTTAGGCCTATCGTAGGGGAGAAATGGCTTGGAGGTTTGCACTTTGGGAGGTGGTCTGTGCCGGGAGTGAGAGTGAGATTGAACCTGAGAATGTGTGTTGGGAGTGCTGGGAGGCAAGTTAAAGGCAGATGGCCAGAGTGTGTTTGGCTGTGAAAGCGGAGTCAAGGGAAGGTGAGGACCAGCAACAGCTCTAAGCCCTTAGATGTCGCGTGTGTCAGAAATCGCTTGGGTGTTGGCATTTTGGGAGGTGGTCTGTGCCGCGAGTGAGAATGAGATTCAACCTGAGAATGTGTGTTGGGAGTGCTGGGAGGCAAAGCCAGGGTAGATGGGCAGAGTGTGTTTGGCTGTGAAAGCGGTGTCAAGGGAAGGTGAGGACCAGCAACAGCTCTAAGCCCTTAGGCCTATTGTAGGGGAGAAATCGCTTGGAGGTTTGCACTTTAGGAGGTGGTCTGTGCCGGGAGTGAGAGTGAGAGTGAGCCTGAGAATGTGTGTTGGGAGTGCTGGGAGTTGAGGCAAAGGCAGATGGGCAGAGTGTGTTTGTCTGTGAAAGCGGTGTCAAGAGAAGGTGAGGACCAGCAACAGCTCTAAGCCCTTAGATGTAGCGTATGTCAGAATTCGGTTGGGTGTTTGCACTTTGGGAGGTGGTGTGTGCCGGCAGTGAGAGTGTGTTGGGAGTGGTGGGCGGCAAGGTAAGGGCAGTTGGCCAGAGTGTGTTTGACTGTGAAAGCAGTGTCAAGGGAAGGTGAGGACCAGCAACAGCTCTAAGCCCTTAGATGTAGCGTATGTCAGAAATCGCTTGGGTGTTTTGACTTTGGGAGGTGGTGTGTGCCGGGAGAGAGAGTGATTTGGGAGTGCTGGGAGGCAAGGCAAAGGCAGATGGGCAGAGTGTGTTTGGCTGTGAAAGCGGTGTCAAGGGAAGGTCAGGACCAGCAACAGCTCTAAGCCCTTAGGCCTATCGTAGGGGAGAAATGGCTTGGGTGTTTTGACTTTGTGAGGTGGTGTGTGTCGGGATTGAGAGTGAGATTGAGCCTGAGAATATGTATTGGGAGTGCTGGGAGGCAAAGCCAGGGTAGATGGCCAGGGTGTGTTTGGCTGTAAAAGCGGTGTCAAGGGAAGGTGAGGACCAGCAACAGCTCTAAGCTCTTAGATGTATCATGTGTCAGAAATCGCTTGGGTGTTTGCACTTTGGGAGGTGGTCTGTGCTGGGAGTGAGAGTGAGAGCGTGACTGTGCCTGAGATGTGTGTTGGGAGTGCTGGGAGGCAAGGGCAGCACAGATGGGCAGAGTGTGTTTGGCTGTGAAAGCGGTGTCAAGGGAAGGTGAGGGCCAGCAACAGCTCTAAGCTTTTAGGCCTATTGTATGGAAGAAATGGCTTCTGTGTTGGCACTTTGTTTGCTGGTCTCTGCCGGGAGTGAGAGTGAGAGTGAGCCTTTGAATGTGTGTTGGGAGTGCTGGGAGGCAAAGCCAGGGTAGATGGGCAGAGTGTGTTTGGCTGTGAAAGCGGTGTCAAGGGAAGGTGAGGACCAGCAACAGCTCTAAGCCCTTAGGACTATCGTAGGGGAGAAATGGCTAGGACGTTTGCACTTTGGGAGGTGGTGTGTGCCGGGAGTGAGAGTGAGATTGAGCCTGAGAATGTGCGTTGAGAGTGCTGGGAGGCAAGGCAAAGGCAGATGGGCAGAGTCTGTTTTCCTGTGAAAGCGGTGTCAAGGGAAGGTGAGGACCAGCAACAGCTCTAAGCCCTTAGGCCTATCGTAGGGGAGAAATGGCTTGGAGGTTTGCACTTTGGGAGGTGGTCTGTGCCGGGAGTGAGAGTGAGATTGAGCCTGAGAATGTGTGTTGGGAGTGCTGGGAGGCAAGTTAAAGGCAGATGGCCAGAGTGCGTTTGGCTGTGAAAGCGGAGTCAAGGGAAGGTGAGGACCAGCAACTGCTCTAAGCCCTTAGATGTAGCGTGTGTCAGAAATCGCTTGGGTGTTGGCATTTTGGGAGGTGGTCTGTGCCGCGAGTGAGAATGAGATTCAACCTGAGAATGTGTGTTGGGAGTGCTGGGAGGCAAAGCCAGGGTAGATGGGCAGAGTGTGTTTGGCTGTGAAACTGGTGTCAAGGGAAGATGAGGACCAGCAACAGCTCTAAGCCCTTAGATGTAGCGTGTGTCAGAAATCGCTTGGGGGTTTGCACTTTGGGAGGTGGTCTGTGCCGATAGTGAGAGTGTGTTGGGAGTGCTGGGAGGCAAGGCAAAGGCGGATGGCCAGAGTGTGTTTGGTTTTGAAAGCGGTGTCAAGGGAAGGTGAGGACCAGCCACAGCTCTAAGCCCTTAGATGTAGCGTATGTCAGAAATCGGTTGGGTGTTTGCACTTTGTGAGGTGGTCTGTGCCAGGAGTGAGAGAGAGATTGAACTTGAGAATGTGTGTTGGGAGTGCTGGGAGGCAAGGGCAGCACAGATGGGCAGAGTGTGTTTGGCTGTGAAAGCGGTGTGAAGGGAAGGTGCGGACCAGCAACAGCTCTAAGCCCTTAGGCCTATCGTAGGGGAGAAATGGCTTGGACGTTTGCACTTTGGGAGGTGGTGTGTGCCGGGAGTGAGAGTGAGAGTGAGCCTGAGAATGTGTGTTGGGAGTGCTGGGAGGCAAAGGCAAGGTAGATGGCCAGAGTGTGTTTGGCTGTGAAAGCGGTGTCAAGGGAAGGTGAGGACCAGCAACTGCTCTAAGCTCTTAGATGTAGCGTGTGTCAGAAATCGCTTGGAGGTTTGCACTTTGGGAGGTGGTCTGTGCCGATAGTGAGAGTGTGTTGGGAGTGGTGGGCGGCAAGGCAAAGGCAGATGGGCAGAGTGTGTTTGGCTGTGAAAGCGGTGTCAAGAGAAGGTGAGGACCAGCAACAGCTCTAAGGCCTTAGATGTAGCGTGTGTCAGAAATCGCTTAGGTATTTGCTCTTTGGGAAGTGGTCTGTGCCGGCAGTGATAGTGAGATTCAACCTGAGAATGTGTTTTGGGAGTGCTGGGAGGCAAAACCAGCGTAGATGGCCAGAGTGTGTTTGGCTGTGAAAGCGGTGTCAAGGGAAGGTGAGGACCAGCCACAGCTCTAAGCCCTTAGATGTAGCGTATGTCAGAAATCGCTTGGAGGTTTGCACTTTGGGAGGTGGTCTGTGCCGATAGTGAGAGTGTGTTGGGAGTTGTGGGCGGCAAGGCAAAGGCAGATGGGCAGAGTGTGTTTTCCTGTGAAAGCGGTGTCAAGGGAAGGTGAGGACCAGCAACAGCTCTAAGCCCTTAGGCCTATCGTACGGGAGAAATGGCTTGGACGTTTGCACTTTGGGAGGTGGTGTGTGCCGGGAGTGAGAGTGAGATTGAGCCTGAGAATGTGTGTTGGGAGTGCTGGGCGTTGAGGCAAAGGCAGATGGGCAGAGTGTGTTTGGCTGTGAAAGCGGTGTCAAGGGAAGGTGAGGGCCAGCAACAGCTCTAAGCCCTTAGATGTAGCATGCGGCAGAAAATGCTTGGACGTTTGCACTTTGGGAGGTGTTGTGTGCCAGGAGTGAGAGTGAGATTGAGCCTCAGAATATGTATTGGGAGTGCTGGCAGGCAAAGCCAGGGTAGATGGCCAGGGTGTGTTTGGCTGTAAAAGCAGTGTCAAGGGAAGGTGAAGACCAGCAACAGCTCTAAGCCCTTAGGCCTATCGTAGGGGAGAAATGGCTTGGACGTTTGCACGTTGGGAGGTGGTCTGTGCTGGGAGTGAGAGTGAGAGTGAGCCTGAGAATGTGTGTTGGGAGTGCTGGGAGGCAAGGGCAGCGCAGATGGGCAGAGTGCGTTTGGCTGTGAAAGCGGTGTCAAGGGAAGGTGAGGACCAGCAACAGCTCTAAGCCTTTAGATGTAGCGTGTGTCAGAAATCGGTTTGGTGTTGGCATTTTGGGAGGTGGTCTGTGCTGGTAGTGACAGTGTGTTGGGATTGCTGGGAGGCAAGGCAAAGGCGGATGGCCAGAGTGTGTTTGGCTGTGAAAGCGGTGTCAAGGGAAGGTGAGGGCCAGCAACAGCTCTAAGCCCTTAGGCCTATCGTATGGGAGAAATGGCTTGGAGGTTTGCACTTTGGGAGGTGGTCTGTGCCGGGAGTGAGAGTGAGATTGAGCCTGAGAATGTGTGTTGGGAGTGCTGGGAGGCAAGGGCAGCGCAGATGGGCAGAGTGCGTTTGGCTGTGAAAGCGGTGTCAAGGGAAGGTGAGGACCAGCAACAGCTCTAAGCCCTTAGATGTAGCGTGTGTCAGAAATCGGTTTGGTGGTGGCATTTTGGGAGGTGGTCTGTGCTGGTAGTGAGAGTGTGTTGGGATTGCTGGGAGGCAAGGCAAAGGCGGATGGCCAGAGTGTGTTTGGCTGTGAAAGCGGTGTCAAGGGAAGGTGAGGACCAGCAACAGCTCTAAGCCCTTAGGCCTATCGTATGGGAGAAATGGCTTGGACGTTTGCACTTTGGGAGGTGGTGTGTGCCGGGAGTGAGAGTGAGATTGAGCCTGAGAATGTGTGTTGGGAGTGCTGGGAGGCAAAGGCAGGGTAGATGGGCAGAGTGTGTTTGGCTGTGAAAGCGGTGTCAAGGGAAGGTGAGGACCAGCCACAGCTCTAAGCCCTTAGATGTAGCGTATGTCAGAAATCGGTTGGGTGTTTGCACTTTGGGAGGTGGTCTGTGTCGGGAGTGAGAGTGAGAGTGAGCCTGAGAATGTGTGTTGGGAGTGCTGGGAGGCAATGCCAGGGTAGATGGCCAGAGTGTGTTTGGCTGTGAAAGCGGAGTCAAGGGAAGGTGAGGACCAGCCACAGCTCTAAGCCCTTAGATGTAGCGTATGTCAGAAATCGGTTGGGTGTTTGCACTTTGGGAGGTGGTCTGTGCCAGGAGTGAGGGAGAGATTGAACTTGAGAATGTGTGTTGGGAGTGCTGGGAGGCAAGGGCAGCACAGATGGGCAGAGTGTGTTTGGCTGTGAATGCGGTGTGAAGGGAAGGTGCGGACCAGCAACAGCTCTAAGCCCTTAGATGTAGCATGCGTCAGAAAATGCTTGGACGTTTGCACTTTGGGAGGTGGTCTGTGCCGGGAGTGAGAGTGAGATTGAACCTGAGAATGTGCGTTGAGAGTCCTGGGAGGAAAGGCAAAGGCAGATGGGCAGAGTGTGTTTTCCTGTGAAAGCGCTGTCAAGGGAAGGTGAGGACCAGCAACAGCTCTAAGCCCTTAGGCCTATCGTAGGGGAGAAATGGCTTGGACGTTTGCACGTTGGGAGGTGGTGTGTGCCGGGAGTGAGAGTGAGATTGAGCCTGAGAATGTGTGTTGGGAGTGCTGGGCGTTGAGGCAAAGGCAGATGGGCAGAGTGTGTTTGGCTGTGAAAGCGGTGTCAAGGGAAGGTGAGGGCCAGCAACAGCTCTAAGCCCTTAGATGTAGCATGCGGCAGAAAATGCTTGGACGTTTGCACTTTGGGAGGTGTTGTGTGCCGGGAGTGAGAGTGAGATTGAACCTGAGAATGTGCATTGAGAGTGCTGGGAGGCAAGGCAAAGGCAGATGGGCAGAGTGTGTTTTCCTGTGAAAGCGGTGTCAAGGGAAGGTGAGGACCAGCAACAGCTCTAAGCCCTTAGGCCTATCGTAGGGGAGAAATGGCTTGGACGTTTGCACTTTGGGAGGTGGTGTGTGCCGGGAGTGAGAGTGAGATTGAGCCTGAGAATGTGTGTTGGGAGTGCTGGGAGGCAAAGGCAGGGTGGATGGGCAGAGTGTGTTTGGCTGTGAAAGCGGTGTCAAGGGAAGGTGAAGACCAGCAACAGCTCTAAGCCCTTAGATGTAGCGTATGTCAGAAATCGGTTGGGTGTTTGCACTTTGGGAGGTGGTGTGTGCCGGGAGTGAGAGTGAGATTGAGCCTGAGAATGTGTGTTGGGAGTGCTGGGAGGCAAAGGCAGGGTAGATGGGCAGAGTGTGTTTGGCTGTGAAAGCGGTGTCAAGGGAAGGTGAGGACCAGCAACAGCTCTAAGCCCTTAGATGTAGCGTATGTCAGAAATCGGTTGGGTGTTTGCACTTTGGGAGGTGGTCTGTGTCGGGAGTGAGAGTGAGAGTGAGCCTGAGAATGTGTGTTGGGAGTGCTGGGAGGCAATGCCAGGGTAGATGGCCAGAGTGTGTTTGGCTGTGAAAGCGGTGTCAAGGGAAGGTGAGGACCAGCCACAGCTCTAAGCCCTTAGATGTAGCGTATGTCAGAAATCGGTTGGGTGTTTGCACTTTGGGAGGTGGTCTGTGTCGGGAGTGAGAGTGAGAGTGAGCCTGAGAATGTCTGTTGGGAGTGCTGGGAGGCAATGCCAGGGTAGATGGCCAGAGTGTGTTTGGCTGTGAAAGCGGTGTCAAGGGAAGGTGAGGACCAGCCACAGCTCTAAGCCCTTAGATGTAGCGTATGTCAGAAATCGGTTGGGTGTTTGCACTTTGGGAGGTGGTCTGTGCCAGGAGTGAGGGAGAGATTGAACTTGAGAATGTGTGTTGGGAGTGCTGGGAGGCAAGGGCAGCACAGATGGGCAGAGTGTGTTTGGCTGTGAAAGCGGTGTCAAGGGAAGGTGAGGACCAGCAACATCTCTAAGCCCTTAGATGTAGCATGCGGCAGAAATCGCTTGGGTGTTTTGACTTTGTGAGGTGGTGTGTGACGGGAGAGAGAGTGATTTGGGAGTGCTGGGATGCAAGGCAAAGGCAGATGGGCAGAGTGTGTTTGGCTGTGAAAGCGGAGTCAAGAGAAGGTGAGGACCAGCAACAGCTCTAAGCCCTTAGATGTAGCGTGTGTCAGAAATCGGTTTGGTGGTGGCATTTTGGGAGGTGGTCTCTGCTGGTAGTGAGAGTGTGTTGGGATTGCTGGGAGGCAAGGCAAAGGCGGATGGCCAGAGTGTGTTTGGCTGTGAAAGCGGTGTCAAGGGAAGGTGAGGACCAGCAACAGCTCTAAGCCCTTAGGCCTATCGTAGGGGAGAAATGGCTTGGACGTTTGCACTTTGGGAGGTGTTGTGTGCCGGGAGTGAGAGTGAGATTGAGCCTGAGAATGTGTGTTGGGAGTGCTGGGCGTTGAGGCAAAGGCAGATGGGCAGAGTGTGTTTGGCTGTGAAAGCGGTGTCAAGGGAAGGTGAGGGCCAGCAACAGCTCTAAGCCCTTAGATGTAGCATGCGGCAGAAAATGCTTGGACGTTTGCACTTTGGGAGGTGTTGTGTGCCGGGAGTGAGAGTGAGATTGAACCTGAGAATGTGCGTTGAGAGTGCTGGGAGGCAAGGCAAAGGCAGATGGGCAGAGTGTGTTTTCCTGTGAAAGCGGTGTCAAGGGAAGGTGAGGACCAGCAACAGCTCTAAGCCCTTAGGCCTATCGTAGGGGAGAAATGGCTTGGACGTTTGCACTTTGGGAGGTGTTGTGTGCCGGGAGTGAGAGTGAGATTGAGCCTGAGAATGTGTGTTGGGAGTGCTGGGAGGCAAAGGCAGGGTAGATGGGCAGAGTGTGTTTGGCTGTGAAAGCGGTGTCAAGGGAAGGTGAGGACCAGCCACAGCTCTAAGCCCTTAGATGTAGCGTATGTCAGAAATCGGTTGGGTGTTTGCACTTTGGGAGGTGGTCTGTGTCGGGAGTGAGAGTGAGAGTGAGCCTGAGAATGTGTGTTGGGAGTGCTGGGAGGCAATGCCAGGGTAGATGGCCAGAGTGTGTTTGGCTGTGAAAGCGGTGTCAAGGGAAGGTGAGGACCAGCCACAGCTCTAAGCCCTTAGATGTAGCGTATGTCAGAAATCGGTTGGGTGTTTGCACTTTGGGAGGTGGTCTGTGCCAGGAGTGAGGGAGAGATTGAACTTGAGAATGTGTGTTGGGAGTGCTGGGAGGCAAGGGCAGCACAGATGGGCAGAGTGTGTTTGGCTGTGAATGCGGTGTGAAGGGAAGGTGCGGACCAGCAACAGCTCTAAGCCCTTAGATGTAGCATGCGTCAGAAAATGCTTGGACGTTTGCACTTTGGGAGGTGGTCTGTGCCGGGAGTGAGAGTGAGATTGAGCCTGAGAATGTGTGTTGGGAGTGCTGGGAGGCAAAGGCCGGGTAGATGGGCAGAGTGTGTTTGGCTGTGAAAGCGGTGTCAAGGGAAGGTGAAGACCAGCAACAGCTCTAACCCCTTAGATGTAGCGTATGTCAGAAATCGGTTGGGTGTTTGCACTTTGGGAGGTGGTGTGTGCCGGGAGTGAGAGTGAGATTGAGCCTGAGAATGTGTGTTGGGAGTGCTGGGAGGCAAAGGCAGGGTAGATGGCCAGAGTGTGTTTGGCTGTGAAAGCGGTGTCAAGGGAAGGTGAGGACCAGCCACAGCTCTAAGCCCTTAGATGTAGCGTATGTCAGAAATCGGTTGGGTGTTTGCACTTTGGGAGGTGGTCTGTGTCGGGAGTGAGAGTGAGAGTGAGCCTGAGAATGTGTGTTGGGAGTGCTGGGAGGCAATGCCAGGGTAGATGGCCAGAGTGTGTTTGGCTGTGAAAGCGGTGTCAAGGGAAGGTGAGGACCAGCCACAGCTCTAAGCCCTTAGATGTAGCGTATGTCAGAAATCGGTTGGGTGTTTGCACTTTGGGAGGTGGTCTGTGCCAGGAGTGAGAGAGAGATTGAACTTGAGAATGTGTGTTGGGAGTGCTGGGAGGCAAGGGCAGCACAGATGGGCAGAGTGTGTTTGGCTGTGAAAGCGTTGTGAAGGGAAGGTGCGGACCAGCAACAGCTCTAAGCCCTTAGATGTAGCATGCGTCAGAAAATGCTTGGACGTTTGCACTTTGTGAGGTGGTCTGTGCCGGGAGTGAGAGTGAGATTGAACCTGAGAATGTGCGTTGAGAGTGCTGGGAGGCAAGGCAAAGGCAGATGGGCAGAGTGTGTTTTCCTGTGAAAGCGGTGTCAAGGGAAGGTGAGGACCAGCAACAGCTCTAAGCCCTTAGGCCTATCGTAGGGGAGAAATGGCTTGGACGTTTGCACTTTGGGAGGTGTTGTGTGCCGGGAGTGAGAGTGAGATTGAGCCTGAGAATATGTATTGGGAGTGCTGGGAGGCAAAGGCCGGGTAGATGGCCAGCGTGTGTTTGGCTGTGAAAGCGGTGTCAAGGGAAGGTGAAGACCAGCAACAGCTCTAAGCCCTTAGATGTAGCGTATGTCAGAAATCGGTTGGGTGTTTGCACTTTGGGAGGTGGTCTGTGCCGGGAGTGAGAGTGAGATTGAGCCTGAGAATGTGTGTTGGGAGTGCTGGGAGGCAAAGGCCGGGTAGATGGCCAGAGTGTGTTTGGCTGTGAAAGCGGTGTCAAGGGAAGGTGAAGACCAGCAACAGCTCTAAGCCCTTAGATGTAGCGTATGTCAGAAATCGGTTGGGTGTTTGCACTTTGGGAGGTGTTGTGTGCCGGGAGTGAGAGTGAGAGTGAGCCTGAGAATGTGTGTTGGGAGTGCTGGGAGGCAAAGCCAGGGTAGATGGCCAGAGTGTGTTTGGCTGTGAAAGCGGTGTGAAGGGAAGGTGAGGACCAGCAACAGCTCTAAGCTCTTAGATGTAGCGTGTGTCAGAAATCGCTTGGGTGTTTGCACTTTGGGAGGTGGTCTGTGCCGATAGTGAGAGTGTGTTGGGAGTGCTGGGCGGCAAGGCAAAGGCAGATGGGCAGAGTGTGTTTGGCTGTGAAAGCGGTGTCAAGAGAAGGTGAGGACCAGCAACAGCTCTAAGCCCTTAGATGTAGCGTGTGTTATGAAATCGCTTGGGTATTTGCTCTTTCGGAAGTGGTCTGTGCCGGCAGTGATAGTGAGATTCAACCTGAGAATGTGTTTTGGGAGTGCTGGGATGCAAAACCAGCGTAGATGGGCAGAGTGTGTTTGGCTGTGAAAGCGGTGTCAAGGGAAGGTGAGGACCAGCAACAGCTCTAAGCCCTTAGGCCTATCGTATGGGAGAAATGGCTTGGACGTTTGCACTTTGGGAGGTGGTGTGTGCCGAGAGTGAGAGTGAGATTGAGCCTGAGAATGTGTTTTGGGAGTGCTGGGAGGCAAGGGCAGCACAGATGGCCAGAGTGTGTTGGTTGTGAAAGCGGTGTCAAGGGAAGGTGAGGACCAGCAACAGCTCTAAGCCCTTAGATGTAGCGTATGTCAGAAATCGGTTGGGTGTTTGCACTTTGGGAGGTGGTCTGTGCCGGGAGTGAGAGTGAGAGTGAGCCTGAGAATGTGCGTTGAGAGTGCTGGGAGGCAAGGCAAAGGCAGATGGGCAGAGTCTGTTTTCCTGTGAAAGCGGTGTCAAGGGAAGGTGAGGACCAGCAACAGCTCTAAGCCCTTAGGACTATCGTAGGGGAGAAATGGCTTGGACGATTGCACTTTGGGAGGTGGTGTGTGCCGGGAGTGAGAGTGAGATTGAGCCTGAGAATGTGTGTTGGGAGTGCTGGGCGTTGAGGCAAAGGCAGATGGGCAGAGTGTGTTTGGCTGTGAAAGCGGTGTCAAGGGAAGGTGAAGACCAGCAACAGCTCTAAGCCCTTAGGCCTATCGTAGGGGAGAAATGGCTTGGAGGTTTGCACGTTGGGAGGTGGTCGGTGCTGGGAGTGAGAGTGAGAGTGAGCCTGAGAATGTGTGTTGGGAGTGCTGGGAGGCAAAGGCAGGGTAGATGGGCAGAGTGTGTTTGGCTGTGAAAGCGGTGTCAAGGGAAGGTGAGGACCCGTCACAGCTCTAAGCCCGTAGATGTAGCGTGTGTCAGAAATCGCTTGGGTATTTGCACTTTGGGAGGTGGTCTGTGCTGGGAGTCAGAGTGAGAGCGTGAGCGTGCCTGAGAATGTGTGTTGGGAGTGCTGGGAGGCAAGGGCAGCGCAGATGGGCAGAGTGCGTTTGGCTGATAAAGCGGTGTCAAGGGAAGGTGAGGACCAGCAACAGCTCTAAGCCCTTAGATGTAGCGTGTGTCAGAAATCGGTTTGGTGGTGGCATTTTGGGAGGTGGTCTGTGCTGGTAGTGAGAGTGTGTTGGGATTGCTGGGAGGCAAGGCAAAGGCGGATGGCCAGAGTGTGTTTGGCTGTGAAAGCGGTGTCAAGGGAAGGTGAGGACCAGCAACAGCTCTAATCCCTTAGGCCTATCGTATGGGAGAAATGGCTTGGAGGTTTGCACTTTGGGAGGTGGTGTGTGCCGGGAGTGAGAGTGAGATTGAGCCTGAGAATGTGTGTTGGGAGTGCTGGGAGGCAAAGGCAGGGTAGATGGGCAGAGTGTGTTTGGCTGTGAAAGCGGTGTCAAGGGAAGGTGAAGACCAGCAACAGCTCTAAGCCCTTAGATGTAGCGTATGTCAGAAATCGGTTGGGTTTTTGCACTTTGGGAGGTGGTCTGTGCCGGGAGTGAGAGTGAGAGTGAGCCTGAAGAATGTGTGTTGGGAGTGCTGGGAGGCAATGCCAGGGTAGATGGCCAGAGTGTGTTTGGCTGTGAAAGCGGAGTCAAGGGAAGGTGAGGACCAGCCACAGCTCTAAGCCCTTAGATGTAGCGTATGTCAGAAATCGGTTGGGTGTTTGCACTTTGGGAGGTGGTCTGTGCCAGGAGTGAGAGAGAGATTGACTTGAGAATGTGTGTTGGGAGTGCTGGGAGGGAAAGCCAGGGTAGATGGGCAGAGTGTGTTTGGCTGTGAAAGCGGTGTCAAGGGAAGGTGAGGACCAGCAACATCTCTAAGCCCTTAGATGTAGCATGCGGCAGAAATCGCTTGGGTGTTTTGACTTTGTGAGGTGGTGTGTGCCGGGAGAGAGAGTGATTTGGGAGTGCTGGGATGCAAGGCAAAGGCAGATGGCCAGAGTGTGTTTGGCTGTGAAAGCGGAGTCAAGAGAAGGTGAGGACCAGCAACAGCTCTAAGCCCTTAGGCCAATCGTAGGGGAGAAATGGCTTGGAGGTTTGCACTTTGGGAGGTGGTCTGTGCCGGGAGTGAGAGTGAGATTGAACCTGAGAATGTGTGTTGGGAGTGCTGGGAGGCAAGTTAAAGGCAGATGGCCAGAGTGTGTTTGGCTGTGAAAGCGGAGTCAAGGGAAGGTGAGGACCAGCAACAGCTCTAAGCCCTTAGATGTCGCGTGTGTCAGAAATCGGTTTGGTGGTGGCATTTTGGGAGGTGGTCTGTGCTGGTAGTGAGAGTGTGTTGGGATTGCTGGGAGGCAAGGCAAAGGCGGATGGCCAGAGTGTGTTTGGCTGTGAAAGCGGTGTCAAGGGAAGGTGAGGACCAGCAACAGCTCTAAGCCCTTAGGCCTATCGTATGGGAGAAATGGCTTGGACGTTTGCACTTTGGGAGGTGGTGTGTGCCGGGAGTGAGAGTGAGATTGAGCCTGAGAATGTGTGTTGGGAGTGCTGGGAGGCAAAGGCAGGGTAGATGGGCAGAG
This sequence comes from Pelecanus crispus, assembly GCF_030463565.1. NCBI lineage: Eukaryota > Metazoa > Chordata > Aves > Pelecaniformes > Pelecanidae > Pelecanus > Pelecanus crispus. Next base: position 1,143,683 of record NC_134667.1, on the reverse strand, counting down.
TGTGTTTGGCTGTGAAAGCGGTGTCAAGGGAAGGTGAGGACCAGCCACAGCTCTAAGCCCTTAGATGTAGCGTATGTCAGAAATCGGTTGGGTGTTTGCACTTTGGGAGGTGGTCTGTGTCGGGAGTGAGAGTGAGAGTGAGCCTGAGAATGTGTGTTGGGAGTGCTGGGAGGCAATGCCAGGGTAGATGGCCAGAGTGTGTTTGGCTGTGAAAGCGGTGTCAAGGGAAGGTGAGGACCAGCCACAGCTCTAAGCCCTTAGATGTAGCGTATGTCAGAAATCGGTTGGGTGTTTGCACTTTGGGAGGTGGTCTGTGCCAGGAGTGAGGGAGAGATTGAACTTGAGAATGTGTGTTGGGAGTGCTGGGAGGCAAGGGCAGCACAGATGGGCAGAGTGTGTTTGGCTGTGAATGCGGTGTGAAGGGAAGGTGCGGACCAGCAACAGCTCTAAGCCCTTAGATGTAGCATGCGTCAGAAAATGCTTGGACGTTTGCACTTTGGGAGGTGGTCTGTGCCGGGAGTGAGAGTGAGACTGAACCTGAGAATGTGCGTTGAGAGTCCTGGGAGGAAAGGCAAAGGCAGATGGGCAGAGTGTGTTTTCCTGTGAAAGCGCTGTCAAGGGAAGGTGAGGACCAGCAACAGCTCTAAGCCCTTAGGCCTATCGTAGGGGAGAAATGGCTTGGACGTTTGCACGTTGGGAGGTGGTGTGTGCCGGGAGTGAGAGTGAGATTGAGCCTGAGAATGTGTGTTGGGAGTGCTGGGCGTTGAGGCAAAGGCAGATGGGCAGAGTGTGTTTGGCTGTGAAAGCGGTGTCAAGGGAAGGTGAGGGCCAGCAACAGCTCTAAGCCCTTAGATGTAGCATGCGGCAGAAAATGCTTGGACGTTTGCACTTTGGGAGGTGTTGTGTGCCGGGAGTGAGAGTGAGATTGAACCTGAGAATGTGCATTGAGAGTGCTGGGAGGCAAGGCAAAGGCAGATGGGCAGAGTGTGTTTTCCTGTGAAAGCGGTGTCAAGGGAAGGTGAGGACCAGCAACAGCTCTAAGCCCTTAGGCCTATCGTAGGGGAGAAATGGCTTGGACGTTTGCACTTTGGGAGGTGGTGTGTGCCGGGAGTGAGAGTGAGATTGAGCCTGAGAATGTGTGTTGGGAGTGCTGGGAGGCAAAGGCCGGGTAGATGGCCAGAGTGTGTTTGGCTGTGAAAGCGGTGTCAAGGGAAGGTGAAGACCAGCAACAGCTCTAAGCCCTTAGATGTAGCGTATGTCAGAAATCGGTTGGGTGTTTGCACTTTGGGAGGTGGTGTGTGCCGGGAGTGAGAGTGAGATTGAGCCTGAGAATGTGTGTTGGGAGTGCTGGGAGGCAAAGGCAGGGTAGATGGGCAGAGTGTGTTTGGCTGTGAAAGCGGTGTCAAGGGAAGGTGAGGACCAGCCACAGCTCTAAGCCCTTAGATGTAGCGTATGTCAGAAATCGGTTGGGTGTTTGCACTTTGGGAGGTGGTCTGTGTCGGGAGTGAGAGTGAGAGTGAGCCTGAGAATGTGTGTTGGGAGTGCTGGGAGGCAATGCCAGGGTAGATGGCCAGAGTGTGTTTGGCTGTGAAAGCGGTGTCAAGGGAAGGTGAGGACCAGCCACAGCTCTAAGCCCTTAGATGTAGCGTATGTCAGAAATCGGTTGGGTGTTTGCACTTTGGGAGGTGGTCTGTGTCGGGAGTGAGAGTGAGAGTGAGCCTGAGAATGTCTGTTGGGAGTGCTGGGAGGCAATGCCAGGGTAGATGGCCAGAGTGTGTTTGGCTGTGAAAGCGGTGTCAAGGGAAGGTGAGGACCAGCCACAGCTCTAAGCCCTTAGATGTAGCGTATGTCAGAAATCGGTTGGGTGTTTGCACTTTGGGAGGTGGTCTGTGCCAGGAGTGAGGGAGAGATTGAACTTGAGAATGTGTGTTGGGAGTGCTGGGAGGCAAGGGCAGCACAGATGGGCAGAGTGTGTTTGGCTGTGAAAGCGGTGTCAAGGGAAGGTGAGGACCAGCAACATCTCTAAGCCCTTAGATGTAGCATGCGGCAGAAATCGCTTGGGTGTTTTGACTTTGTGAGGTGGTGTGTGCCGGGAGAGAGAGTGATTTGGGAGTGCTGGGATGCAAGGCAAAGGCAGATGGGCAGAGTGTGTTTGGCTGTGAAAGCGGAGTCAAGAGAAGGTGAGGACCAGCAACAGCTCTAAGCCCTTAGATGTAGCGTGTGTCAGAAATCGGTTTGGTGGTGGCATTTTGGGAGGTGGTCTCTGCTGGTAGTGAGAGTGTGTTGGGATTGCTGGGAGGCAAGGCAAAGGCGGATGGCCAGAGTGTGTTTGGCTGTGAAAGCGGTGTCAAGGGAAGGTGAGGACCAGCAACAGCTCTAAGCCCTTAGGCCTATCGTAGGGGAGAAATGGCTTGGACGTTTGCACTTTGGGAGGTGTTGTGTGCCGGGAGTGAGAGTGAGATTGAGCCTGAGAATGTGTGTTGGGAGTGCTGGGCGTTGAGGCAAAGGCAGATGGCCAGAGTGTGTTTGGCTGTGAAAGCGGTGTCAAGGGAAGGTGAGGGCCAGCAACAGCTCTAAGCCCTTAGATGTAGCATGCGGCAGAAAATGCTTGGACGTTTGCACTTTGGGAGGTGTTGTGTGCCGGGAGTGAGAGTGAGATTGAACCTGAGAATGTGCGTTGAGAGTGCTGGGAGGCAAGGCAAAGGCAGATGGGCAGAGTGTGTTTTCCTGTGAAAGCGGTGTCAAGGGAAGGTGAGGACCAGCAACAGCTCTAAGCCCTTAGGCCTATCGTAGGGGAGAAATGGCTTGGACGTTTGCACTTTGGGAGGTGGTCTGTGCCGGGAGTGAGAGTGAGATTGAGCCTGAGAATGTGTGTTGGGAGTGCTGGGAGGCAAAGGCAGGGTAGATGGGCAGAGTGTGTTTGGCTGTGAAAGCGGTGTCAAGGGAAGGTGAGGACCAGCCACAGCTCTAAGCCGTTAGATGTAGCGTATGTCAGAAATCGGTTGGGTGTTTGCACTTTGGGAGGTGGTCTGTGTCGGGAGTGAGAGTGAGAGTGAGCCTGAGAATGTGTGTTGGGAGTGCTGGGAGGCAATGCCAGGGTAGATGGCCAGAGTGTGTTTGGCTGTGAAAGCGGTGTCAAGGGAAGGTGAGGACCAGCCACAGCTCTAAGCCCTTAGATGTAGCGTATGTCAGAAATCGGTTGGGTGTTTGCACTTTGGGAGGTGGTCTGTGCCAGGAGTGAGGGAGAGATTGAACTTGAGAATGTGTGTTGGGAGTGCTGGGAGGCAATGCCAGGGTAGATGGCCAGAGTGTGTTTGGCTGTGAAAGCGGTGTGAAGGGAAGGTGAGGACCAGCAACAGCTCTAAGCTCTTAGATGTAGCGTGTGTCAGAAATCGCTTGGGTGTTTGCACTTTGGGAGGTGGTCTGTGCCGATAGTGAGAGTGTGTTGGGAGTGCTGGGCGGCAAGGCAAAGGCAGATGGGCAGAGTGTGTTTGGCTGTGAAAGTGGTGTCAAGGGAAGGTGAGGACCAGCAACAGCTCTAAGCCCTTAGGCCTATCGTAGGGGAGAAATGGCTTGGACGTTTGCACTTTGGGAGGTGGTCTGTGCCGGGAGTGAGAGTGAGATTGAGCCTGAGAATGTGTGTTGGGAGTGCTGGGAGGCAAAGGCAGGGTAGATGGGCAGAGTGTGTTTGGCTGTTAAAGCGGTGTCAAGGGAAGGTGAGGACCAGCCACAGCTCTAAGCCCTTAGATGTAGCGTATGTCAGAAATGGCTTGGACGTTTGCACTTTGGGAGGTGGTCTGTGCCGGGAGTGAGAGTGAGATTGAGCCTGAGAATGTGTGTTGGGAGTGCTGGGAGGCAAAGGCAGGGTAGATGGGCAGAGTGTGTTTGGCTGTGAAAGCGGTGTCAAGGGAAGGTGAGGACCAGCCACAGCTCTAAGCCCTTAGATGTAGCGTATGTCAGAAATCGGTTGGGTGTTTGCACTTTGGGAGGTGGTCTGTGCCGGGAGTGAGAGTGAGAGTGAGCCTGAGAATGTGTGTTGGGAGTGCTGGGAGGCAATGCCAGGGTAGATGGCCAGAGTGTGTTTGGCTGTGAAAGCGGTGTGAAGGGAAGGTGAGGACCAGCAACAGCTCTAAGCTCTTACATGTAGCGTGTGTCAGAAATCGCTTGGGTGTTTGCACTTTGGGAGGTGGTCTGTGCCGATAGTGAGAGTGTGTTGGGAGTGCTGGGCGGCAAGGCAAAGGCAGATGGGCAGAGTGTGTTTGGCTGTGAAAGCGGTGTCAAGAGAAGGTGAGGACCAGCAACAGCTCTAAGCCCTTAGATGTAGCGTGTGTTATGAAATCGCTTGGGTATTTGCTCTTTCGGAAGTGGTCTGTGCCGGCAGTGATAGTGAGATTCAACCTGAGAATGTGTTTTGGGAGTGCTGGGATGCAAAACCAGCGTAGATGGGCAGAGTGTGTTTGGCTGTGAAAGCGGTGTCAAGGGAAGGTGAGGACCAGCAACAGCTCTAAGCCCTTAGGCCTATCGTATGGGAGAAATGGCTTGGACGTTTGCACTTTGGGAGGTGGTGTGTGCCGAGAGTGAGAGTGAGATTGAGCCTGAGAATGTGTTTTGGGAGTGCTGGGAGGCAAGGGCAGCACAGATGGCCAGAGTGTGTTGGTTGTGAAAGCGGTGTCAAGGGAAGGTGAGGACCAGCAACAGCTCTAAGCCCTTAGATGTAGCGTATGTCAGAAATCGGTTGCGTGTTTGCACTTTGGGAGGTGGTCTGTGCCGGGAGTGAGAGTGAGAGTGAGCCTGAGAATGTGCGTTGAGAGTGCTGGGAGGCAAGGCAAAGGCAGATGGGCAGAGTCTGTTTTCCTGTGAAAGCGGTGTCAAGGGAAGGTGAGGACCAGCAACAGCTCTAAGCCCTTAGGCCTATCGTAGGGGAGAAATGGCTAGGACGTTTGCACTTTGGGAGGTGGTGTGTGCCGGGAGTGAGAGTGAGATTGAGCCTGAGAATGTGTGTTGGGAGTGCTGGGCGTTGAGGCAAAGGCAGATGGGCAGAGTGTGTTTGGCTGTGAAAGCGGTGTCAAGGGAAGGTGAGGACCAGTCACAGCTCTAAGCCCGTAGATGTAGCGTGTGTCAGAAATCGCTTGGGTATTTGCACTTTGGGAGGTGGTCTGTGCTGGGAGTCAGAGTGAGAGCGTGAGCGTGCCTGAGAATGTGTGTTGGGAGTGCTGGGAGGCAAGGGCAGCGCAGATGGGCAGAGTGCGTTTGGCTGATAAAGCGGTGTCAAGGGAAGGTGAGGACCAGCAACAGCTCTAAGCCCTTAGATGTAGCGTGTGTCAGAAATCGGTTTGGTGGTGGCATTTTGGGAGGTGGTCTGTGCTGGTAGTGAGAGTGTGTTGGGATTGCTGGGAGGCAAGGCAAAGGCGGATGGCCAGAGTGTGTTTGGCTGTGAAAGCGGTGTCAAGGGAAGGTGAGGACCAGCAACAGCTCTAAGCCCTTAGGCCTATCGTATGGGAGAAATGGCTTGGACGTTTGCACTTTGGGAGGTGGTGTGTGCCGGGAGTGAGAGTGAGATTGAGCCTGAGAATGTGTGTTGGGAGTGCTGGGAGGCAAAGGCAGGGTAGATGGGCAGAGTGTGTTTGGCTGTGAAAGCGGTGTCAAGGGAAGGTGAAGACCAGCAACAGCTCTAAGCCCTTAGATGTAGCGTATGTCAGAAATCGGTTGGGTTTTTGCACTTTGGGAGGTGGTCTGTGCCAGGAGTGAGAGTGAGAGTGAGCCTGAAGAATGTGTGTTGGGAGTGCTGGGAGGCAATGCCAGGGTAGATGGCCAGAGTGTGTTTGGCTGTGAAAGCGGAGTCAAGGGAAGGTGAGGACCAGCCACAGCTCTAAGCCCTTAGATGTAGCGTATGTCAGAAATCGGTTGGGTGTTTGCACTTTGGGAGGTGGTCTGTGCCAGGAGTGAGAGAGAGATTGACTTGAGAATGTGTGTTGGGAGTGCTGGGAGGGAAAGCCAGGGTAGATGGGCAGAGTGTGTTTGGCTGTGAAAGCGGTGTCAAGGGAAGGTGAGGACCAGCAACATCTCTAAGCCCTTAGATGTAGCATGCGGCAGAAATCGCTTGGGTGTTTTGACTTTGTGAGGTGGTGTGTGCCGGGAGAGAGAGTGATTTGGGAGTGCTGGGATGCAAGGCAAAGGCAGATGGCCAGAGTGTGTTTGGCTGTGAAAGCGGAGTCAAGAGAAGGTGAGGACCAGCAACAGCTCTAAGCCCTTAGGCCAATCGTAGGGGAGAAATGGCTTGGACGTTTGCACTTTGGGAGGTGGTCTGTGCCGGGAGTGAGAGTGAGATTGAACCTGAGAATGTGTGTTGGGAGTGCTGGGAGGCAAGTTAAAGGCAGATGGCCAGAGTGTGTTTGGCTGTGAAAGCGGAGTCAAGGGAAGGTGAGGACCAGCAACAGCTCTAAGCCCTTAGATGTCGCGTGTGTCAGAAATCGCTTGGGTGTTGGCATTTTGGGAGGTGGTCTGTGCCGCGAGTGAGAATGAGATTCAACCTGAGAATGTGTGTTGGGAGTGCTGGGAGGCAAAGCCAGGGTAGATGGCCAGAGTGTGTTTGGCTGTGAAAGCGGTGTCAAGAGAAGGTGAGGACCAGCAACAGCTCTAAGCCCTTAAATGTAGCGTATGTCAGAAATCGGTTGGGTGTTTGCACTTTGGGAGGTGGTGTGTGCCGGCAGTGAGAGTGTGTTGGGAGTGGTGGGCGGCAAGGTAAAGGCAGTTGGCCAGAGTGTGTTTTACTGTGAAAGCGGTGTCAAGGGAAGGTGAGGACCAGCAACAGCTCTAAGCCCTTAGATGTAGCGTATGTCAGAAATCGCTTGGGTGTTTTGACTTTGGGAGGTGGTGTGTGCCGGGAGAGAGAGTGATTTGGGAGTGCTGGGAGGCAAGGCAAAGGCAGATGGGCAGAGTGTGTTTGGCTGTGAAAGCGGTGTCAAGGGAAGGTGAGGACCAGCAACAGCTCTAAGCCCTTAGGCCTATCGTAGGGGAGAAATGGCTTGGGTGTTTTGACTTTGTGAGGTGGTGTGTGTCGGGATTGAGAGTGAGATTGAGCCTGAGAATATGTATTGGGAGTGCTGGGAGGCAAAGCCAGGGTAGATGGCCAGGGTGTGTTTGGCTGTAAAAGCGGTGTCAAGGGAAGGTGAGGACCAGCAACAGCTCTAAGCTCTTAGATGTATCATGTGTCAGAAATCGCTTGGGTGTTTGCACTTTGGGAGGTGGTCTGTGCTGGGAGTGAGAGTGAGAGCCTGACTGTGCCTGAGAATGTGTGTTGGGAGTGCTGGGAGGCAAGGGCAGCACAGATGGGCAGAGTGTGTTTGGCTGTGAAAGCGGTGTCAAGGGAAGGTGAGGGCCAGCAACAGCTCTAAGCTTTTAGGCCTATTGTATGGAAGAAATGGCTTCTGTGTTGGCACTTTGTTTGCTGGTCTCTGCCGGGAGTGAGAGTGAGAGTGAGCCTTTGAATGTGTGTTGGGAGTGCTGGGAGGCAAAGCCAGGGTAGATGGGCAGAGTGTGTTTGGCTGTGAAAGCGGTGTCAAGGGAAGGTGAGGACCAGCAACAGCTCTAAGCCCTTAGGCCTATCGTAGGGGAGAAATGGCTTGGAGGTTTGCACTTTGGGAGGTGGTCTGTGCCGGGAGTGAGAGTGAGATTGAGCCTGAGAATGTGTGTTGGGAGTGCTGGGAGGCAAGTTAAAGGCAGATGGCCAGAGTGTGTTTTTCTGTGAAAGCGGAGTCAAGGGAAGGTGAGGACCAGCAACTGCTCTAAGCCCTTAGATGTAGCGTGTGTCAGAAATCGCTTGGGTGTTGGCATTTTGGGAGGTGGTCTGTGCCGCGAGTGAGAATGAGATTCAACCTGAGAATGTGTGTTGGGAGTGCTGGGAGGCAAAGGCAGGGTAGATGGGCAGAGTGTGTTTGGCTGTGAAACTGGTGTCAAGGGAAGATGAGGACCAGCAACAGCTCTAAGCCCTTAGATGTAGCGTGTGTCAGGAATCGCTTGGGGGTTTGCACTTTGGGAGGTGGTCTGTGCCGATAGTGAGAGTGTGTTGGGAGTGCTGGGAGGCAAGGCAAAGGCGGATGGCCAGAGTGTGTTTGGTTGTGAAAGCGGTGTCAAGGGAAGGTGAGGACCAGCCACAGCTCTAAGCCCTTAGATGTAGCGTATGTCAGAAATCGGTTGGGTGTTTGCACTTTGTGAGATGGTCTGTGCCAGGAGTGAGAGAGAGATTGAACTTGAGAATGTGTGTTGGGAGTGCTGGGAGGCAAGGGCAGCACAGATGGGCAGAGTGTGTTTGGCTGTGAAAGCGGTGTGAAGGGAAGGTGCGGACAAGCAACAGCTCTAAGCCCTTAGGCCTATCGTAGGGGAGAAATGGCTTGGACGTTTGCACTTTCGGAGGTGGTGTGTGCCGGGAGTGAGAGTGAGAGTGAGCCTGAGAATGTGTGTTGGGAGTGCTGGGAGGCAAAGCCAGGGTAGATGGCCAGAGTGTGTTTGGCTGTGAAAGCGGTGTCAAGGGAAGGTGAGGACCAGTAACAGCTCTAAGCCCTTAGATGTAGCGTGTGTCAGAAATCGCTTGGAGGTTTGCACTTTGGGAGGTGGTCTGTGCCGATAGTGAGAGTGTGTTGGGAGTGGTGGGCGGCAAGGCAAAGGCAGATGGGCAGAGTGTGTTTGGCTGTGAAAGCGGTGTCAAGAGAAGGTGAGGACCAGCAACAGCTCTAAGGCCTTAGATGTAGCGTGTGTCAGAAATCGCTTGGGTATTTGCTCTTTGGGAAGTGGTCTGTGCCGGCAGTGATAGTGAGATTCAACCTGAGAATGTGTTTTGGGAGTGCTGGGAGGCAAAACCAGCGTAGATGGCCAGAGTGTGTTTGGCTGTGAAAGCGGTGTCAAGGGAAGTTGAGGACCAGCAACAGCTCTAAGCCCTTAGATGTAGCGTATGTCAGAAATCGCTTGGAGGTTTGCACTTTGGGAGGTGGTCTGTGCCGATAGTGAGAGTGTGTTGGGAGTGGTGGGCGGCAAGGCAAAGGCAGATGGCCAGAGTGTGTTTTCCTGTGAAAGCGGTGTGAAGGGAAGGTGAGGACCAGCAACAGCTCTAAGCCCTTAGGCCTATCGTACGGGAGAAATGGCTTGGACGTTTGCACTTTGGGAGGTGGTGTGTGCCGGGAGTGAGAGTGAGATTGAGCCTGAGAATGTGTGTTGGGAGTGCTGGGCGTTGAGGCAAAGGCAGATGGGCAGAGTGTGTTTGGCTGTGAAAGCGGTGTCAAGGGAAGGTGAGGGCCAGCAACAGCTCTAAGCCCTTAGATGTAGCATGCGGCAGAAAATGCTTGGACGTTTGCACTTTGGGAGGTGTTGTGTGCCGGGAGTGAGAGTGAGATTGAGCCTCAGAATATGTATTGGGAGTGCTGGCAGGCAAAGCCAGGGTAGATGGCCAGGGTGTGTTTGGCTGTAAAAGCAGTGTCAAGGGAAGGTGAAGACCAGCAACAGCTCTAAGCCCTTAGGCCTATCGTAGGGGAGAAATGGCTTGGAGGTTTGCACGTTGGGAGGTGGTCTGTGCTGGGAGTGAGAGTGAGAGTGAGCCTGAGAATGTGTGTTGGGAGTGCTGGGAGGCAAGGGCAGCGCAGAAGGGCAGAGTGCGTTTGGCTGATAAAGCGGTGTCAAGGGAAGGTGAGGACCAGCAACAGCTCTAAGCCCTTAGATGTAGCGTGTGTCAGAAATCGGTTTGGTGGTGGCATTTTGGGAGGTGGTCTGTGCTGGTAGTGAGAGTGTGTTGGGATTGCTGGGAGGCAAGGCAAAGGCGGATGGCCAGAGTGTGTTTGGCTGTGAAAGCGGTGTCAAGGGAAGGTGAGGACCAGCAACAGCTCTAAGCCCTTAGGCCTATCGTATGGGAGAAATGGCTTGGAGGTTTGCACTTTGGGAGGTGGTCTGTGCCGGGAGTGAGAGTGAGATTGAGCCTGAGAATGTGTGTTGGGAGTGCTGGGAGGCAAAGGCAGGGTAGATGGGCAGAGTGTGTTTGGCTGTGAAAGCGGTGTCAAGGGAAGGTGAGGACCAGCAACAGCTCTAAGCCCTTAGATGTAGCGTGTGTCAGAAATCGGTTTGGTGGTGGCATTTTGGGAGGTGGTCTGTGCTGGTAGTGAGAGTGTGTTGGGATTGCTGGGAGGCAAGGCAAAGGCGGATGGCCAGAGTGTGTTTGGCTGTGAAAGCGGTGTCAAGGGAAGGTGAGGACCAGCAACAGCTCTAAGCCCTTAGGCCTATCGTATGGGAGAAATGGCTTGGACGTTTGCACTTTGGGAGGTGGTCTGTGCCGGGAGTGCGAGTGAGATTGAGCCTGAGAATGTGTGTTGGGAGTGCTGGGAGGCAAAGGCAGGGTAGATGGGCAGAGTGTGTTTGGCTGTGAAAGCGGTGTCAAGGGAAGGTGAGGACCAGCCACAGCTCTAAGCCCTTAGATGTAGCGTATGTCACAAATCGGTTGGGTGTTTGCACTTTGGGAGGTGGTCTGTGCCAGGAGTGAGGGAGAGATTGAACTTGAGAATGTGTGTTGGTAGTGCTGGGAGGCAAGGGCAGCACAGATGGGCAGAGTGTGTTTGGCTGTGAAAGCGGTGTGAAGGGAAGGTGCGGACCAGCAACAGCTCTAAGCCCTTAGATGTAGCATGCGTCAGAAAATGCTTGGACGTTTGCACTTTGGGAGGTGGTCTGTGCCGGGAGTGAGAGTGAGATTGAACCTGAGAATGTGCGTTGAGAGTGCTGGGAGGCAAGGCAAAGGCAGATGGGCAGAGTGTGTTTTCCTGTGAAAGCGGTGTCAAAGGAAGGTGAGGACCAGCAACAGCTCTAAGCCCTTAGGCCTATCGTAGGGGAGAAATGGCTTGGACGTTTGCACTTTGGGAGGTGGTGTGTGCCGGGAGTGAGAGTGAGATTGAGCCTGAGAATGTGTGTTGGGAGTGCTGGGCGTTGAGGCAAAGGCAGATGGGCAGAGTGTGTTTGGCTGTGAAAGCGGTGTCAAGGGAAGGTGAGGGCCAGCAACAGCTCTAAGCCCTTAGATGTAGCATGCGGCAGAAAATGCTTGGACGTTTGCACTTTGGGAGGTGTTTTGTGCCGGGAGTGAGAGTGAGATTGAACCTGAGAATGTGCGTTGAGAGTGCTGGGAGGTAAGGCAAAGGCAGATGGGCAGAGTGTGTTTTCCTGTGAAAGCGGTGTCAAGGGAAGGTGAGGACCAGCAACAGCTCTAAGCCCTTAGGCCTATCGTAGGGGAGAAATGGCTTGGACGTTTGCACTTTGGGAGGTGGTGTGTGCCGGGAGTGAGAGTGAGATTGAGCCTGAGAATGTGTGTTGGGAGTGCTGGGAGGCAAAGGCCGGGTAGATGGGCAGAGTGTGTTTGGCTGTGAAAGCGGTGTCAAGGGAAGGTGAAGACCAGCAACAGCTCTAAGCCCTTAGATGTAGCGTATGTCAGAAATCGGTTGGGTGTTTGCACTTTGGGAGGTGGTCTGTGCCGGGAGTGAGAGTGAGATTGAGCCTGAGAATGTGTGTTGAGAGTGCTGGGAGGCAAGGCAAAGTCAGATGGGCAGAGTGTGTTCTTCTGTGAAAGCGGTGTCAAGGGAAGGTGAGGACCAGCAACAGCTCTAAGCCCTTAGGCCTATCGTAGGGGAGAAATGGCTTGGACGTTTGCACTTTGGGAGGTGGTGTGTGCCGGGAGTGAGAGTGAGATTGAGCCTGAGAATGTGTGTTGGGAGTGCTGGGAGGCAAAGGCCGGGTAGATGGCCAGAGTGTGTTTGGCTGTGAAAGCGGTGTCAAGGGAAGGTGAAGACCAGCAACAGCTCTAAGCCCTTAGATGTAGCGTATGTCAGAAATCGGTTGGGTGTTTGCACTTTGGGAGGTGGTCTGTTGCGGGAGTGAGAGTGAGATTGAGCCTGAGAATGTGTGTTGGGAGTGCTGGGAGGCAAAGGCCGGGTAGATGGCCAGAGTGTGTTTGGCTGTGAAAGCGGTGTCAAGGGAAGGTGAGGACCAGCAACAGCTCTAAGCCCTTAGATGTAGCGTATGTCAGAAATCGGTTGGGTGTTTGCACTTTGGGAGGTGGTCTGTGCCGGCAGTGATAGTGAGATTCAACCTGAGAATGTGTTTTGGAGTGCTGGGAGGCAAAACCAGCGTAGATGGCCAGAGTGTGTTTGGCTGTGAAAGCGGTGTGAAGGGAAGGTGAGGACCAGCAACAGCTCTAAGCTCTTAGATGTAGCGTTTGTCAGAAATCGCTTGGGTGTTTGCACTTTGGGAGGTGGTCTGTGCCGATAGTGAGAGTGTGTTGGGAGTGCTGGGCGGCAAGGCAAAGGCAGATGGGCAGAGTGTGTTTGGCTGTGAAAGCGGTGTCAAGGGAAGGTGAGGACCAGCAACAGCTCTAAGCCCTTAGATGTAGCATGCGGCAGAAATCGCTTGGGTGTTTTGACTTTGTGAGGTGGTGTGTGCCGGGAGAGAGAGTGATTTGGGAGTGCTGGGAGGCAAGGCAAAGGCAGATGGCCAGAGTGTGTTTGGCTGTGAAAGCGGTGTCAAGGGAAGGTGAGGACCAGCAACAGCTCTAAGCCCTTAGGCCTATCGTAGGGGAGAAATGGCTTGGACGTTTGCACTTTGGGAGGTTGTGTGTGTCGCGATTGAGAGTGAGATTGAGCCTGAGAATATGTATTGGGAGTGCTGGGAGGCAAAGCCAGGGTAGATGGGCAGAGTGTGCTTGGCTGTGAAAGCGGTGTCAAGGGAAGGTGAGGACCAGTCACAGCTCTAAGCCCGTAGATGTAGCGTGTGTCAGAAATGATTGGGTATTTGCACTTTGGGAGGTGGTCTGTGCTGGGAGTCAGAGTGAGAGCGTGAGCGTGCCTGAGAATGTGTGTTGGGAGTGCTGGGAGGCAAGGGCAGCGCAGATGGGCAGAGTGCGTTTGGCTGTGAAAGCGGTGTCAAGGGAAGGTGAGGACCAGCAACAGCTCTAAGCCCTTAGATGTAGCGTGTGTCAGAAATCGGTTTGGTGGTGGCATTTTGGGAGGTGGTCTGTGCTGGTAGTGAGAGTGTGTTGGGATTGCTGGGAGGCAAGGCAAAGGCGGATGGCCAGAGTGTGTTTGGCTGTGAAAGCGGTGTCAAGGGAAGGTGAGGACCAGCAACAGCTCTAAGCCCTTAGGCCTATCGTATGGGAGAAATGGCTTGGAGGTTTGCACTTTGGGAGGTGGTGTGTGCCGGGAGTGCGAGTGAGATTGAGCCTGAGAATGTGTGTTGGGAGTGCTGGGAGGCAAAGGCAGGGTAGATGGGCAGAGTGTGTTTGGCTGTGAAAGCGGTGTCAAGGGAAGGTGAGGACCAGCCACAGCTCTAAGCCCTTAGATGTAGCGTATGTCAGAAATCGGTTGGGTTTTTGCACTTTGGGAGGTGGTCTGTGCCAGGAGTGAGAGAGAGATTGAACTTGAGAATGTGTGTTGGGAGTGCTGGGAGGCAAGGGCAGCACAGATGGGCAGAGTGTGTTTGGCTGTGAAAGCGGTGTCAAGGGAAGGTGAGGACCAGCAACAGCTCTAAGCCCTTAGATGTAGCGTGTGTCAGAAATCAGTTTGGTGGTGGCATTTTGGGAGGTGGTCTGTGCTGGTAGTGAGAGTGTGTTGGGATTGCTGGGAGGCAAGGCAAAGGCGGATGGCCAGAGTGTGTTTGGCTGTGAAAGCGGAGTCAAGGGAAGGTGAGGACCAGCAACAGCTCTAAGCCCTTAGGCCTATCGTATGGGAGAAATGGCTTGGAGGTTTGCACTTTGGGAGGTGGTCTGTGCCGGGAGTGAGAGTGAGATTGAGCCTGAGAATGTGTTTTGGGAGTGCTGGGAGGCAAAGGTAGGGTAGATGGGCAGAGTGTGTTTGGCTGTGAAAGCGGTGTCAAGGGAAGGTGAGGACCAGCAACAGCTCTAAGCCCTTAGATGTAGCGTATGTCAGAAATCGTTTGGGTGTTTGCACTTTGGGAGGTGGTCTGTGCCGGGAGTGAGAGTGAGAGTGCGCCTGAGAATGTGTGTTGGGAGTGCTGGGAGGCAATGCCAGGGTAGATGGCCAGAGTGTGTTTGGCTGTGAAACCGGAGTCAAGGGAAGGTGAGGACCAGCAACAGCTCTAAGCCCTTAGATGTAGCGTATGTCAGAAATCGGTTGGGTGTTTGCACTTTGGGAGTTGGTCTGTGCCGGGAGTGAGAGTGAGAGTGCGCCTGAGAATGTGTGTTGGGAGTGCTGGGAGGCAATGCCAGGGTAGATGGCCAGAGTGTGTTTGGCTGTGAAACCGGAGTCAAGGGAAGGTGAGGACCAGCAACAGCTCTAAGCCCTTAGATGTAGCGTATGTCAGAAATCGGTTGGGTGTTTGCACTTTGGGAGGTGGTCTGTGCCGGGAGTGAGAGTGAGAGTTAGCCTGAGAATGTGTGTTGGGAGTGCTGGGAGGCAAAGCCAGGGTAGATGGGCAGAGTGTGTTTGGCTGTGAAAGCGCTGTCAAGGGAAGGTGAGGACCAGCAACAGCTCTAAGCTCTTAGATGTAGCGTGTGTCAGAAATCGCTTGGGTGTTTGCACTTTGGGAGGTGGTCTGTGCCGATAGTGAGAGTGTGTTGGGAGTGCTGGGCGGCAAGGCAAAGGCAGATGGGCAGAGTGTGTTTGGCTGTGAAAGCGGTGTCAAGGGAAGGTGAGGACCAGCAACAGCTCTAAGCCCTTAGATGTAGCATGCGGCAGAAATCGCTTGTGTGTTTTGACTTTGTGAGGTGGTGTGTGCCGGGAGAGAGAGTGATTTGGGAGTGCTGGGAGTTGAGGCAAAGGCAGATGGGCAGAGTGTGTTTGGCTGTGAAAGCGGTGTCAAGGGAAGGTGAGGACCAGCAACAGCTCTAAGCCCTTAGGCCTATCGTAGGGGAGAAATGGCTTGGAGGTTTGCACTTTGGGAGGTGGTCTGTGCCGGGAGTGAGAGTGAGATTGAACCTGAGAATGTGTGTTGGGAGTGCTGGGAGGCAAGTTAAAGGCAGATGGCCAGAGTGTGTTTGGCTGTGAAAGCGGAGTCAAGGGAAGGTGAGGACCAGCAACAGCTCTAAGCCCTTAGATGTAGCGTATGTCAGAAATCGCTTGGGTGTTTGCACTTTGGGAGGTGGTGTGTGCCGGGAGAGAGAGTGCTTTGGGAGTGCTGGGAGGCAAGGCAAAGGCAGATGGGCAGAGTGTGTTTGGCTGTGAAAGCGGTGTCAAGGGAAGGTGAGGACCAGCAACAGCTCTAAGCCCTTAGGCCTATCGTAGGGGAGAAATGGCTTGGACGTTTGCACTTTGGGAGGTTGTGTGTGTCGCGATTGAGAGTGAGATTGAGCCTGAGAATGTGTGTTGGGAGTGCTGGGAGGCAAAGCCAGGGTAGATGGGCAGAGTGTGCTTGGCTGTGAAAGCGGTGTCAAGGGAAGGTGAGCACCAGCAACAGCTCTAAGCCCTTAGATGTAGCGTGTGTCAGAAATCGCTTGGGTGTTGGCATTTTGGGAGGTGGTCTGTGCCGCGAGTGAGAGTGAGAGTGAGCCTGAGAATGTGTGTTGGGAGTGCTGGGAGGCAAAGCCAGGGTAGATGGGCAGAGTGTGTTTGGCTGTGAAAGCGGTGTCAAGGGAAGGTGAGGACCAGCAACAGCTCTAAGCTCTTAGATGTAGCGTGTGTCAGAAATCGCTTGGGTGTTTGCACTTTGGGAGGTGGTCTGTGCCGATAGTGAGAGTGTGTTGGGAGTGGTGGGCGGCAAGGCAAAGGCAGATGGGCAGAGTGTGTTTGGCTGTGAAAGCGGTGTCAAGGGAAGGTTAGGACCAGCAACAGCTCTAAGCCCTTAGATGTAGCATGCGGCAGAAATCGCTTGGGTGTTTTGACTTTGTGAGGTGGTGTGTGCCGGGAGAGAGAGTGATTTGGGAGTGCTGGGAGGCAAGGCAAAGGCAGATGGCCAGAGTGTGTTTGGCTATGAAAGCGGTGTCAAGGGAAGGTGAGGACCAGCAACAGCTCTAAGCCCTTAGGCCTATCGTAGGGGAGAAATGGCTTGGAGGTTTGCACTTTGGGAGGTGGTCTGTGCCGGGAGTGAGAGTGAGATTGAACCTGAGAATGTGTGTTGGGAGTGCTGGGAGGCAAGTTAAAGGCAGATGGCCAGAGTGTGTTTGGCTGTGAAAGCGGAGTCAAGGGAAGGTGAGGACCAGCAACAGCTCTAAGCCCTTAGATGTAGCGTATGTCAGAAATCGCTTGGGTGTTTGCACTTTGGGAGGTGGTGTGTGCCGGGAGAGAGAGTGATTTGGGAGTGCTGGGAGGCAAGGCAAAGGCAGATGGCCAGAGTGTGTTTGGCTGTGAAAGCGGTGTCAAGGGAAGGTGAGGACCAGCAACAGCTCTAAGCCCTTAGGCCTATCGTAGGGGAGAAATGGCTTGGACGTTTGCACTTTGGGAGGTTGTGTGTGTCGCGATTGAGAGTGAGATTGAGCCTGAGAATATGTATTGGGAGTGCTGGGAGGCAAAGCCAGGGTAGATGGGCAGAGTGTGCTTGGCTGTGAAAGCGGTGTCAAGGGAAGGTGAGGACCAGTCACAGCTCTAAGCCCGTAGATGTAGCGTGTGTCAGAAATGATTGGGTATTTGCACTTTGGGAGGTGGTCTGTGCTGGGAGTCAGAGTGAGAGCGTGAGCGTGCCTGAGAATGTGTGTTGGGAGTGCTGGGAGGCAAGGGCAGCGCAGATGGGCAGAGTGCGTTTGGCTGTGAAAGCGGTGTCAAGGGAAGGTGAGGACCAGCAACAGCTCTAAGCCCTTAGATGTAGCGTGTGTCAGAAATCGGTTTGGTGGTGGCATTTTGGGAGGTGGTCTGTGCTGGTAGTGAGAGTGAGATTGAGCCTGAGAATGTGTGTTGGGAGTGCTGGGAGGCAAAGGCCGGGTAGATGGCCAGCGTGTGTTTGGCTGTGAAAGCGGTGTCAAGGGAACGTGAAGACCAGCAACAGCTCTAAGCCCTTAGATGTAGCGTATGTCAGAAATCGGTTGGGTGTTTGCACTTTGGGAGGTGGTCTGTGCCGGGAGTGAGAGTGAGAGTTAGCCTGAGAATGTGTGTTGGGAGTGCTGGGAGGCAAAGCCAGGGTAGATGGGCAGAGTGTGTTTGGCTGTGAAAGCGGTGTCAAGGGAAGGTGAGGACCAGCAACAGCTCTAAGCTCTTAGATGTAGCGTGTGTCAGAAATCGCTTGGGTGTTTGCACTTTGGGAGGTGGTCTGTGCCGATAGTGAGAGTGTGTTGGGAGTGCTGGGCGGCAAGGCAAAGGCAGATGGGCAGAGTGTGTTTGGCTGTGAAAGCGGTGTCAAGGGAAGGTGAGGACCAGCAACAGCTCTAAGCCCTTAGATGTAGCATGCGGCAGAAATCGCTTGTGTGTTTTGACTTTGTGAGGTGGTGTGTGCCGGGAGAGAGAGTGATTTGGGAGTGCTGGGAGTTGAGGCAAAGGCAGATGGGCAGAGTGTGTTTGGCTGTGAAAGCGGTGTCAAGGGAAGGTGAGGACCAGCAACAGCTCTAAGCCCTTAGGCCTATCGTAGGGGAGAAATGGCTTGGAGGTTTGCACTTTGGGAGGTGGTCTGTGCCGGGAGTGAGAGTGAGATTGAACCTGAGAATGTGTGTTGGGAGTGCTGGGAGGCAAGTTAAAGGCAGATGGCCAGAGTGTGTTTGGCTGTGAAAGCGGAGTCAAGGGAAGGTGAGGACCAGCAACAGCTCTAAGCCCTTAGATGTAGCGTATGTCAGAAATCGCTTGGGTGTTTGCACTTTGGGAGGTGGTGTGTGCCGGGAGAGAGAGTGCTTTGGGAGTGCTGGGAGGCAAGGCAAAGGCAGATGGGCAGAGTGTGTTTGGCTGTGAAAGCGGTGTCAAGGGAAGGTGAGGACCAGCAACAGCTCTAAGCCCTTAGGCCTATCGTAGGGGAGAAATGGCTTGGACGTTTGCACTTTGGGAGGTTGTGTGTGTCGCGATTGAGAGTGAGATTGAGCCTGAGAATATGTATTGGGAGTGCTGGGAGGCAAAGCCAGGGTAGATGGGCAGAGTGTGCTTGGCTGTGAAAGCGGTGTCAAGGGAAGGTGAGCACCAGCAACAGCTCTAAGCCCTTAGATGTAGCGTGTGTCAGAAATCGCTTGGGTGTTGGCATTTTGGGAGGTGGTCTGTGCCGCGAGTGAGAGTGAGAGTGAGCCTGAGAATGTGTGTTGGGAGTGCTGGGAGGCAAAGCCAGGGTAGATGGGCAGAGTGTGTTTGGCTGTGAAAGCGGTGTCAAGGGAAGGTGAGGACCAGCAACAGCTCTAAGCTCTTAGATGTAGCGTGTGTCAGAAATCGCTTGGGTGTTTGCACTTTGGGAGGTGGTCTGTGCCGATAGTGAGAGTGTGTTGGGAGTGCTGGGCGGCAAGGCAAAGGCAGATGGGCAGAGTGTGTTTGGCTGTGAAAGCGGTGTCAAGGGAAGGTTAGGACCAGCAACAGCTCTAAGCCCTTAGATGTAGCATGCGGCAGAAATCGCTTGGGTGTTTTGACTTTGTGAGGTGGTGTGTGCCGGGAGAGAGAGTGATTTGGGAGTGCTGGGAGGCAAGGCAAAGGCAGATGGCCAGAGTGTGTTTGGCTATGAAAGCGGTGTCAAGGGAAGGTGAGGACCAGCAACAGCTCTAAGCCCTTAGGCCTATCGTAGGGGAGAAATGGCTTGGAGGTTTGCACTTTGGGAGGTGGTCTGTGCCGGGAGTGAGAGTGAGATTGAACCTGAGAATGTGTGTTGGGAGTGCTGGGAGGCAAGTTAAAGGCAGATGGCCAGAGTGTGTTTGGCTGTGAAAGCGGAGTCAAGGGAAGGTGAGGACCAGCAACAGCTCTAAGCCCTTAGATGTAGCGTATGTCAGAAATCGCTTGGGTGTTTGCACTTTGGGAGGTGGTGTGTGCCGGGAGAGAGAGTGATTTGGGAGTGCTGGGAGGCAAGGCAAAGGCAGATGGCCAGAGTGTGTTTGGCTGTGAAAGCGGTGTCAAGGGAAGGTGAGGACCAGCAACAGCTCTAAGCCCTTAGGCCTATCGTAGGGGAGAAATGGCTTGGACGTTTGCACTTTGGGAGGTTGTGTGTGTCGCGATTGAGAGTGAGATTGAGCCTGAGAATATGTATTGGGAGTGCTGGGAGGCAAAGCCAGGGTAGATGGGCAGAGTGTGCTTGGCTGTGAAAGCGGTGTCAAGGGAAGGTGAGGACCAGTCACAGCTCTAAGCCCGTAGATGTAGCGTGTGTCAGAAATGATTGGGTATTTGCACTTTGGGAGGTGGTCTGTGCTGGGAGTCAGAGTGAGAGCGTGAGCGTGCCTGAGAATGTGTGTTGGGAGTGCTGGGAGGCAAGGGCAGCGCAGATGGGCAGAGTGCGTTTGGCTGTGAAAGCGGTGTCAAGGGAAGGTGAGGACCAGCAACAGCTCTAAGCCCTTAGATGTAGCGTGTGTCAGAAATCGGTTTGGTGGTGGCATTTTGGGAGGTGGTCTGTGCTGGTAGTGAGAGTGAGATTGAGCCTGAGAATGTGTGTTGGGAGTGCTGGGAGGCAAAGGCCGGGTAGATGGCCAGCGTGTGTTTGGCTGTGAAAGCGGTGTCAAGGGAACGTGAAGACCAGCAACAGCTCTAAGCCCTTAGATGTAGCGTATGTCAGAAATCGGTTGGGTGTTTGCACTTTGGGAGGTGGTGTGTGCCGGGAGTGAGAGTGAGAGTGAGCCTGAGAATGTGTGTTGGGAGTGCTGGGAGGCAAAGCCAGGGTAGATGGGCAGAGTGTGCTTGGCTGTGAAAGCGGTGTCAAGGGAAGGTGAGCACCAGCAACAGCTCTAAGCCCTTAGATGTAGCGTGTGTCAGAAATCGCTTGGGTGTTGGCATTTTGGGAGGTGGTCTGTGCCGCGAGTGAGAGTGAGAGTGAGCCTGAGAATGTGTGTTGGGAGTGCTGGGAGGCAAAGCCAGGGTAGATGGGCAGAGTGTGTTTGGCTGTGAAAGCGGTGTCAAGGGAAGGTGAGGACCAGCAACAGCTCTAAGCTCTTAGATGTAGCGTGTGTCAGAAATCGCTTGGGTGTTTGCACTTTGGGAGGTGGTCTGTGCCGATAGTGAGAGTGTGTTGGGAGTGGTGGGCGGCAAGGCAAAGGCAGATGGGCAGAGTGTGTTTGGCTGTGAAAGCGGTGTCAAGGGAAGGTTAGGACCAGCAACAGCTCTAAGCCCTTAGATGTAGCATGCAGCAGAAATCGCTTGGGTGTTTTGACTTTGTGAGGTGGTGTGTGCCGGGAGAGAGAGTGATTTGGGAGTGCTGGGAGGCAAGGCAAAGGCAGATGGGCAGAGTGTGTTTGGCTGTGAAAGCGGTGTCAAGGGAAGGTGAGGACCAGCAACAGCTCTAAGCCCTTAGGCCTATCGTAGGGGAGAAATGGCTTGGAGGTTTGCACTTTGGGAGGTGGTCTGTGCCGGGAGTGAGAGTGAGATTGAACCTGAGAATGTGTGTTGGGAGTGCTGGGAGGCAAGTTAAAGGCAGATGGCCAGAGTGTGTTTGGCTGTGAAAGCGGAGTCAAGGGAAGGTGAGGACCAGCAACAGCTCTAAGCCCTTAGATGTAGCGTATGTCAGAAATCGCTTGGGTGTTTGCACTTTGGGAGGTGGTGTGTGCCGGGAGAGAGAGTGATTTGGGAGTGCTGGGAGGCAAGGCAAAGGCAGATGGCCAGAGTGTGTTTGGCTGTGAAAGCGGTGTCAAGGGAAGGTGAGGACCAGCAACAGCTCTAAGCCCTTAGGCCTATCGTAGGGGAGAAATGGCTTGGAGGTTTGCACTTTGGGAGGTTGTGTGTGTCGCGATTGAGAGTGAGATTGAGCCTGAGAATATGTATTGGGAGTGCTGGGAGGCAAAGCCAGGGTAGATGGGCAGAGTGTGCTTGGCTGTGAAAGCGGTGTCAAGGGAAGGTGAGGACCAGTCACAGCTCTAAGCCCGTAGATGTAGCGTGTGTCAGAAATGATTGGGTATTTGCACTTTGGGAGGTGGTCTGTGCTGGGAGTCAGAGTGAGAGCGTGAGCGTGCCTGAGAATGTGTGTTGGGAGTGCTGGGAGGCAAGGGCAGCGCAGATGGGCAGAGTGCGTTTGGCTGTGAAAGCGGTGTCAAGGGAAGGTGAGGACCAGCAACAGCTCTAAGCCCTTAGATGTAGCGTGTGTCAGAAATCGGTTTGGTGGTGGCATTTTGGGAGGTGGTCTGTGCTGGTAGTGAGAGTGTGTTGGGATTGCTGGGAGGCAAGGCAAAGGCGGATGGCCAGAGTGTGTTTGGCTGTGAAAGCGGAGTCAAGGGAAGGTGAGGACCAGCAACAGCTCTAAGCCCTTAGGCCTATCGTATGGGAGAAATGGCTTGGAGGTTTGCACTTTGGGAGGTGGTCTGTGCCGGGAGTGCGAGTGAGATTGAGCCTGAGAATGTGTGTTGGGAGTGCTGGGAGGCAAAGGCAGGGTAGATGGGCAGAGTGTGTTTGGCTGTGAAAGCGGTGTCAAGGGAAGGTGAGGACCAGCCACAGCTCTAAGCCCTTAGATGTAGCGTATGTCAGAAATCGTTTGGGTGTTTGCACTTTGGGAGGTGGTCTGTGCCGGGAGTGAGAGTGAGAGTGCGCCTGAGAATGTGTGTTGGGAGTGCTGGGAGGCAATGCCAGGGTAGATGGCCAGAGTGTGTTTGGCTGTGAAACCGGAGTCAAGGGAAGGTGAGGACCAGCAACAGCTCTAAGCCCTTAGATGTAGCGTATGTCAGAAATCGGTTGGGTGTTTGCACTTTGGGAGTTGGTCTGTGCCGGGAGTGAGAGTGAGAGTGCGCCTGAGAATGTGTGTTGGGAGTGCTGGGAGGCAATGCCAGGGTAGATGGCCAGAGTGTGTTTGGCTGTGAAACCGGAGTCAAGGGAAGGTGAGGACCAGCAACAGCTCTAAGCCCTTAGATGTAGCGTATGTCAGAAATCGGTTGGGTGTTTGCACTTTGGGAGGTGGTCTGTGCCGGGAGTGAGAGTGAGAGTTAGCCTGAGAATGTGTGTTGGGAGTGCTGGGAGGCAAAGCCAGGGTAGATGGGCAGAGTGTGTTTGGCTGTGAAAGCGGTGTCAAGGGAAGGTGAGGACCAGCAACAGCTCTAAGCTCTTAGATGTAGCGTGTGTCAGAAATCGCTTGGGTGTTTGCACTTTGGGAGGTGGTCTGTGCCGATAGTGAGAGTGTGTTGGGAGTGCTGGGCGGCAAGGCAAAGGCAGATGGGCAGAGTGTGTTTGGCTGTGAAAGCGGTGTCAAGGGAAGGTGAGGACCAGCAACAGCTCTAAGCCCTTAGATGTAGCATGCGGCAGAAATCGCTTGTGTGTTTTGACTTTGTGAGGTGGTGTGTGCCGGGAGAGAGAGTGATTTGGGAGTGCTGGGAGTTGAGGCAAAGGCAGATGGGCAGAGTGTGTTTGGCTGTGAAAGCGGTGTCAAGGGAAGGTGAGGACCAGCAACAGCTCTAAGCCCTTAGGCCTATCGTAGGGGAGAAATGGCTTGGAGGTTTGCACTTTGGGAGGTGGTGTGTGCCGGGAGTGAGAGTGAGATTGAACCTGAGAATGTGTGTTGGGAGTGCTGGGAGGCAAGTTAAAGGCAGATGGCCAGAGTGTGTTTGGCTGTGAAAGCGGAGTCAAGGGAAGGTGAGGACCAGCAACAGCTCTAAGCCCTTAGATGTAGCGTATGTCAGAAATCGCTTGGGTGTTTGCACTTTGGGAGGTGGTGTGTGCCGGGAGAGAGAGTGCTTTGGGAGTGCTGGGAGGCAAGGCAAAGGCAGATGGGCAGAGTGTGTTTGGCTGTGAAAGCGGTGTCAAGGGAAGGTGAGGACCAGCAACAGCTCTAAGCCCTTAGGCCTATCGTAGGGGAGAAATGGCTTGGACGTTTGCACTTTGGGAGGTTGTGTGTGTCGCGATTGAGAGTGAGATTGAGCCTGAGAATATGTATTGGGAGTGCTGGGAGGCAAAGCCAGGGTAGATGGGCAGAGTGTGCTTGGCTGTGAAAGCGGTGTCAAGGGAAGGTGAGCACCAGCAACAGCTCTAAGCCCTTAGATGTAGCGTGTGTCAGAAATCGCTTGGGTGTTGGCATTTTGGGAGGTGGTCTGTGCCGCGAGTGAGAGTGAGAGTGAGCCTGAGAATGTGTGTTGGGAGTGCTGGGAGGCAAAGCCAGGGTAGATGGGCAGAGTGTGTTTGGCTGTGAAAGCGGTGTCAAGGGAAGGTGAGGACCAGCAACAGCTCTAAGCTCTTAGATGTAGCGTGTGTCAGAAATCGCTTGGGTGTTTGCACTTTGGGAGGTGGTCTGTGCCGATAGTGAGAGTGTGTTGGGAGTGCTGGGCGGCAAGGCAAAGGCAGATGGGCAGAGTGTGTTTGGCTGTGAAAGCGGTGTCAAGGGAAGGTTAGGACCAGCAACAGCTCTAAGCCCTTAGATGTAGCATGCGGCAGAAATCGCTTGGGTGTTTTGACTTTGTGAGGTGGTGTGTGCCGGGAGAGAGAGTGATTTGGGAGTGCTGGGAGGCAAGGCAAAGGCAGATGGCCAGAGTGTGTTTGGCTATGAAAGCGGTGTCAAGGGAAGGTGAGGACCAGCAACAGCTCTAAGCCCTTAGGCCTATCGTAGGGGAGAAATGGCTTGGAGGTTTGCACTTTGGGAGGTGGTCTGTGCCGGGAGTGAGAGTGAGATTGAACCTGAGAATGTGTGTTGGGAGTGCTGGGAGGCAAGTTAAAGGCAGATGGCCAGAGTGTGTTTGGCTGTGAAAGCGGAGTCAAGGGAAGGTGAGGACCAGCAACAGCTCTAAGCCCTTAGATGTAGCGTATGTCAGAAATCGCTTGGGTGTTTGCACTTTGGGAGGTGGTGTGTGCCGGGAGAGAGAGTGATTTGGGAGTGCTGGGAGGCAAGGCAAAGGCAGATGGCCAGAGTGTGTTTGGCTGTGAAAGCGGTGTCAAGGGAAGGTGAGGACCAGCAACAGCTCTAAGCCCTTAGGCCTATCGTAGGGGAGAAATGGCTTGGACGTTTGCACTTTGGGAGGTTGTGTGTGTCGCGATTGAGAGTGAGATTGAGCCTGAGAATATGTATTGGGAGTGCTGGGAGGCAAAGCCAGGGTAGATGGGCAGAGTGTGCTTGGCTGTGAAAGCGGTGTCAAGGGAAGGTGAGGACCAGTCACAGCTCTAAGCCCGTAGATGTAGCGTGTGTCAGAAATGATTGGGTATTTGCACTTTGGGAGGTGGTCTGTGCTGGGAGTCAGAGTGAGAGCGTGAGCGTGCCTGAGAATGTGTGTTGGGAGTGCTGGGAGGCAAGGGCAGCGCAGATGGGCAGAGTGCGTTTGGCTGTGAAAGCGGTGTCAAGGGAAGGTGAGGACCAGCAACAGCTCTAAGCCCTTAGATGTAGCGTGTGTCAGAAATCGGTTTGGTGGTGGCATTTTGGGAGGTGGTCTGTGCTGGTAGTGAGAGTGAGATTGAGCCTGAGAATGTGTGTTGGGAGTGCTGGGAGGCAAAGGCCGGGTAGATGGCCAGCGTGTGTTTGGCTGTGAAAGCGGTGTCAAGGGAACGTGAAGACCAGCAACAGCTCTAAGCCCTTAGATGTAGCGTATGTCAGAAATCGGTTGGGTGTTTGCACTTTGGGAGGTGGTGTGTGCCGGGAGTGAGAGTGAGAGTGAGCCTGAGAATGTGTGTTGGGAGTGCTGGGAGGCAAAGCCAGGGTAGATGGGCAGAGTGTGCTTGGCTGTGAAAGCGGTGTCAAGGGAAGGTGAGCACCAGCAACAGCTCTAAGCCCTTAGATGTAGCGTGTGTCAGAAATCGCTTGGGTGTTGGCATTTTGGGAGGTGGTCTGTGCCGCGAGTGAGAGTGAGAGTGAGCCTGAGAATGTGTGTTGGGAGTGCTGGGAGGCAAAGCCAGGGTAGATGGGCAGAGTGTGTTTGGCTGTGAAAGCGGTGTCAAGGGAAGGTGAGGACCAGCAACAGCTCTAAGCTCTTAGATGTAGCGTGTGTCAGAAATCGCTTGGGTGTTTGCACTTTGGGAGGTGGTCTGTGCCGATAGTGAGAGTGTGTTGGGAGTGGTGGGCGGCAAGGCAAAGGCAGATGGGCAGAGTGTGTTTGGCTGTGAAAGCGGTGTCAAGGGAAGGTTAGGACCAGCAACAGCTCTAAGCCCTTAGATGTAGCATGCAGCAGAAATCGCTTGGGTGTTTTGACTTTGTGAGGTGGTGTGTGCCGGGAGAGAGAGTGATTTGGGAGTGCTGGGAGGCAAGGCAAAGGCAGATGGGCAGAGTGTGTTTGGCTGTGAAAGCGGTGTCAAGGGAAGGTGAGGACCAGCAACAGCTCTAAGCCCTTAGGCCTATCGTAGGGGAGAAATGGCTTGGAGGTTTGCACTTTGGGAGGTGGTCTGTGCCGGGAGTGAGAGTGAGATTGAACCTGAGAATGTGTGTTGGGAGTGCTGGGAGGCAAGTTAAAGGCAGATGGCCAGAGTGTGTTTGGCTGTGAAAGCGGAGTCAAGGGAAGGTGAGGACCAGCAACAGCTCTAAGCCCTTAGATGTAGCGTATGTCAGAAATCGCTTGGGTGTTTGCACTTTGGGAGGTGGTGTGTGCCGGGAGAGAGAGTGATTTGGGAGTGCTGGGAGGCAAGGCAAAGGCAGATGGCCAGAGTGTGTTTGGCTGTGAAAGCGGTGTCAAGGGAAGGTGAGGACCAGCAACAGCTCTAAGCCCTTAGGCCTATCGTAGGGGAGAAATGGCTTGGAGGTTTGCACTTTGGGAGGTTGTGTGTGTCGCGATTGAGAGTGAGATTGAGCCTGAGAATATGTATTGGGAGTGCTGGGAGGCAAAGCCAGGGTAGATGGGCAGAGTGTGCTTGGCTGTGAAAGCGGTGTCAAGGGAAGGTGAGGACCAGTCACAGCTCTAAGCCCGTAGATGTAGCGTGTGTCAGAAATGATTGGGTATTTGCACTTTGGGAGGTGGTCTGTGCTGGGAGTCAGAGTGAGAGCGTGAGCGTGCCTGAGAATGTGTGTTGGGAGTGCTGGGAGGCAAGGGCAGCGCAGATGGGCAGAGTGCGTTTGGCTGTGAAAGCGGTGTCAAGGGAAGGTGAGGACCAGCAACAGCTCTAAGCCCTTAGATGTAGCGTGTGTCAGAAATCGGTTTGGTGGTGGCATTTTGGGAGGTGGTCTGTGCTGGTAGTGAGAGTGTGTTGGGATTGCTGGGAGGCAAGGCAAAGGCGGATGGCCAGAGTGTGTTTGGCTGTGAAAGCGGTGTCAAGGGAAGGTGAAGACCAGCAACAGCTCTAAGCCCTTAGATGTAGCGTATGTCAGAAATCGGTTGGGTGTTTGCACTTTGGGAGGTGGTCTGTGCCGGGAGTGAGAGTGAGATTGAGCCTGAGAATGTGTGTTGGGAGTGCTGGGAGGCAAAGGCCGGGTAGATGGCCAGCGTGTGTTTGGCTGTGAAAGCGGTGTCAAGGGAACGTGAAGACCAGCAACAGCTCTAAGCCCTTAGATGTAGCGTATGTCAGAAATCGGTTGGGTGTTTGCACTTTGGGAGGTGGTGTGTGCCGGGAGTGAGAGTGAGAGTGAGCCTGAGAATGTGTGTTGGGAGTGCTGGGAGGCAAAGCCAGGGTAGATGGGCAGAGTGTGTTTGGCTGTGAAAGCGGTGTCAAGGGAAGGTGAGGACCAGCAACAGCTCTAAGCTCTTAGATGTAGCGTGTGTCAGAAATCGCTTGGGTGTTTGCACTTTGGGAGGTGGTCTGTGCCGATAGTGAGAGTGTGTTGGGAGTGCTGGGCGGCAAGGCAAAGGCAGATGGGCAGAGTGTGTTTGGCTGTGAAAGCGGTGTCAAGGGAAGGTGAGGACCAGCAACAGCTCTAAGCCCTTAGATGTAGCATGCGGCAGAAATCGCTTGGGTGTTTTGACTTTGTGAGGTGGTGTGTGCCGGGAGAGAGAGTGATTTGGGAGTGCTGGGAGGCAAGGCAAAGGCAGATGGGCAGAGTGTGTTTGGCTGTGAAAGCGGTGTCAAGGGAAGGTGAGGGCCAGCAACAGCTCTAAGCCCTTAGGCCCATCGTAGGGGAGAAATGGCTTGGAGGTTTGCACTTTGGGAGGTGGTCTGTGCCGGGAGTGAGAGTGAGATTGAACCTGAGAATGTGTGTTGGGAGTGCTGGGAGGCAAGTTAAAGGCAGATGGCCAGAGTGTGTTTGGCTGTGAAAGCGGAGTCAAGGGAAGGTGAGGACCAGCAACAGCTCTAAGCCCTTAGATGTAGCGTATGTCAGAAATCGGTTGGGTGTTTGCACTTTGGGAGGTGGTGTGTGCCGGGAGAGAGAGTGATTTGGGAGTGCTGGGAGGCAAGGCAAAGGCAGATGGCCAGAGTGTGTTTGGCTGTGAAAGCGGTGTCAAGGGAAGGTGAGGACCAGCAACAGCTCTAAGCCCTTAGGCCTATCGTAGGGGAGAAATGGCTTGGACGTTTGCACTTTGGGAGGTTGTGTGTGTCGCGATTGAGAGTGAGATTGAGCCTGAGAATATGTATTGGGAGTGCTGGGAGGCAAAGCCAGGGTAGATGGGCAGAGTGTGCTTGGCTGTGAAAGCGGTGTCAAGGGAAGGTGAGCACCAGCAACAGCTCTAAGCCCTTAGATGTAGCGTGTGTCAGAAATCGCTTGGGTGTTTTGACTTTGGGAGGTGTTGTGTGCCAGGAGAGAGAGTGATTTGGGAGTGCTGGGATGCAAGGCAAAGGCAGATGGGCAGAGTGTGTTTGGCTGTGAAAGCGGTGTCAAGAGAAGGTGAGGACCAGCAACAGCTCTAAGGCCTTAGATGTAGCGTGTGTCAGAAATCGCTTGGGTATTTGCTCTTTGGGAAGTGGTCTGTGCCGGCAGTGATAGTGAGATTCAACCTGAGAATGTGTTTTGGGAGTGCTGGGAGGCAAAGGCAGGGTAGATGGGCAGAGTGTGTTTGGCTGTGAAAGCGGTGTCAAGGGAAGGTGAGGACCAGCAACAGCTCTAAGCCCTTAGATGTATCGTATGTCAGAAATCGGTTGGGTGTTTGCACTTTGGGAGGTGGTCTGTGCCGGGAGTGAGAGTGAGAGTGAGCCTGAGAATGTGCGTTGAGAGTGCTGGGAGGCAAGGCAAAGGCAGATGGGCAGAGTCTGTTTTGCTGTGAAAGCGGTGTCAAGGGAAGGTGAGGACCAGCAACAGCTCTAAGCCCTTAGGCCTATCGTAGGGGAGAAATGGCTTGGACGTTTGCACTTTTGGAGGTGGTGTGTGCCGGGAGTGAGAGTGAGATTGAGCCTGAGAATGTGTGTTGGGAGTGCTGGGCGTTGAGGCAAAGGCAGATGGGCAGAGTGTGTTTGGCTGTGAAAGCGGTGTCAAGGGAAGGTGAGGGCCAGCAACAGCTCTAACCCCTTAGATGTAGCATGCGTCAGAAAATGCTTGGACGTTTGCACTTTGGGAGGTGTTGTGTGCCGGGAGTGAGAGTGAGATTGAGCCTGAGAATATGTATTGGGAGTGCTGGCAGGCAAAGCCAGGGTAGATGGCCAGGGTGTGTTTGGCTGTAAAAGCGGTGTCAAGGGAAGGTGAAGACCAGCAACAGCTCTAAGCCCTTAGGCCTATCGTAGGGGAGAAATGGCTTGGAGGTTTGCACTTTGGGAGGTGGTCTGTGCCGGGAGTGAGAGTGAGAGTGAGCCTGAGAATGTGTGTTGGGAGTGCTGGGAGGCAAAGGCAGGGTAGATGGGCAGAGTGTGTTTGGCTCTGAAAGCGGTGTCAAGGGAAGGTGAGGACCAGTCACAGCTCTAAGCCCGTAGATGTAGCGTGTGTCAGAAATGATTGGGTATTTGCACTTTGGGAGGTGGTCTGTGCTGGGAGTCAGAGTGAGAGCGTGAGCGTGCCTGAGAATGTGTGTTGGGAGTGCTGGGAGGCAAGGGCAGCGCAGATGGGCAGAGTGCGTTTGGCTGTGAAAGCGGTGTCAAGGGAAGGTGAGGACCAGCAACAGCTCTAAGCCCTTAGATGTAGCGTGTGTCAGAAATCGGTTTGGTGGTGGCATTTTGTGAGGTGGTCTGTGCTGGTAGTGAGAGTGTGTTGGGATTGCTGGGAGGCAAGGCAAAGGCGGATGGCCAGAGTGTGTTTGGCTGTGAAAGCGGAGTCAAGGGAAGGTGAGGACCAGCAACAGCTCTAAGCCCTTAGGCCTATCGTAGGGGAGAAATGGCTTGGAGGTTTGCACTTTGGGAGGTGGTCTGTGCCGGGAGTGAGAGTGAGATTGAACCTGAGAATGTGTGTTGGGAGTGCTGGGAGGCAAGTTAAAGGCAGATGGCCAGAGTGTGTTTGGCTGTGAAAGCGGAGTCAAGGGAAGGTGAGGACCAGCAACAGCTCTAAGCCCTTAGATGTAGCGTATGTCAGAAATCGCTTGGGTGTTTGCACTTTGGGAGGTGGTGTGTGCCGGGAGAGAGAGTGATTTGGGAGTGCTGGGAGGCAAGGCAAAGGCAGATGGCCAGAGTGTGTTTGGCTGTGAAAGCGGTGTCAAGGGAAGGTGAGGACCAGCAACAGCTCTAAGCCCTTAGGCCTATCGTAGGGGAGAAATGGCTTGGAGGTTTGCACTTTGGGAGGTTGTGTGTGTCGCGATTGAGAGTGAGATTGAGCCTGAGAATATGTATTGGGAGTGCTGGGAGGCAAAGCCAGGGTAGATGGGCAGAGTGTGCTTGGCTGTGAAAGCGGTGTCAAGGGAAGGTGAGGACCAGTCACAGCTCTAAGCCCGTAGATGTAGCGTGTGTCAGAAATGATTGGGTATTTGCACTTTGGGAGGTGGTCTGTGCTGGGAGTCAGAGTGAGAGCGTGAGCGTGCCTGAGAATGTGTGTTGGGAGTGCTGGGAGGCAAGGGCAGCGCAGATGGGCAGAGTGCGTTTGGCTGTGAAAGCGGTGTCAAGGGAAGGTGAGGACCAGCAACAGCTCTAAGCCCTTAGATGTAGCGTGTGTCAGAAATCGGTTTGGTGGTGGCATTTTGGGAGGTGGTCTGTGCTGGTAGTGAGAGTGTGTTGGGATTGCTGGGAGGCAAGGCAAAGGCGGATGGCCAGAGTGTGTTTGGCTGTGAAAGCGGTGTCAAGGGAAGGTGAAGACCAGCAACAGCTCTAAGCCCTTAGATGTAGCGTATGTCAGAAATCGGTTGGGTGTTTGCACTTTGGGAGGTGGTCTGTGCCGGGAGTGAGAGTGAGATTGAGCCTGAGAATGTGTGTTGGGAGTGCTGGGAGGCAAAGGCCGGGTAGATGGCCAGCGTGTGTTTGGCTGTGAAAGCGGTGTCAAGGGAACGTGAAGACCAGCAACAGCTCTAAGCCCTTAGATGTAGCGTATGTCAGAAATCGGTTGGGTGTTTGCACTTTGGGAGGTGGTGTGTGCCGGGAGTGAGAGTGAGAGTGAGCCTGAGAATGTGTGTTGGGAGTGCTGGGAGGCAAAGCCAGGGTAGATGGGCAGAGTGTGTTTGGCTGTGAAAGCGGTGTCAAGGGAAGGTGAGGACCAGCAACAGCTCTAAGCTCTTAGATGTAGCGTGTGTCAGAAATCGCTTGGAGGTTTGCACTTTGGGAGGTGGTCTGTGCCGATAGTGAGAGTGTGTTGGGAGTGCTGGGCGGCAAGGCAAAGGCAGATGGGCAGAGTGTGTTTGGCTGTGAAAGCGGTGTCAAGGGAAGGTGAGGACCAGCAACAGCTCTAAGCCCTTAGATGTAGCATGCGGCAGAAATCGCTTGGGTGTTTTGACTTTGTGAGGTGGTGTGTGCCGGGAGAGAGAGTGATTTGGGAGTGCTGGGAGGCAAGGCAAAGGCAGATGGGCAGAGTGTGTTTGGCTGTGAAAGCGGTGTCAAGGGAAGGTGAGGGCCAGCAACAGCTCTAAGCCCTTAGGCCCATCGTAGGGGAGAAATGGCTTGGAGGTTTGCACTTTGGGAGGTGGTCTGTGCCGGGAGTGAGAGTGAGATTGAACCTGAGAATGTGTGTTGGGAGTGCTGGGAGGCAAGTTAAAGGCAGATGGCCAGAGTGTGTTTGGCTGTGAAAGCGGAGTCAAGGGAAGGTGAGGACCAGCAACAGCTCTAAGCCCTTAGATGTAGCGTATGTCAGAAATCGGTTGGGTGTTTGCACTTTGGGAGGTGGTGTGTGCCGGGAGAGAGAGTGATTTGGGAGTGCTGGGAGGCAAGGCAAAGGCAGATGGCCAGAGTGTGTTTGGCTGTGAAAGCGGTGTCAAGGGAAGGTGAGGACCAGCAACAGCTCTAAGCCCTTAGGCCTATCGTAGGGGAGAAATGGCTTGGACGTTTGCACTTTGGGAGGTTGTGTGTGTCGCGATTGAGAGTGAGATTGAGCCTGAGAATATGTATTGGGAGTGCTGGGAGGCAAAGCCAGGGTAGATGGGCAGAGTGTGCTTGGCTGTGAAAGCGGTGTCAAGGGAAGGTGAGCACCAGCAACAGCTCTAAGCCCTTAGATGTAGCGTGTGTCAGAAATCGGTTGGGTGTTGGCATTTTGGGAGGTGGTCTGTGCCGCGAGTGAGAATGAGATTCAACCTGAGAATGTGTGTTGGGAGTGCTGGGAGGCAAAGCCAGGGTAGATGGGCAGAGTGTGTTTGGCTGTGAAACTGGTGTCAAGGGAAGATGAGGACCAGCAACAGCTCTAAGCCCTTAGATGTAGCATGCGGCCGAAATCGCTTGGGTGTTTTGACTTTGGGAGGTGTTGTGTGCCAGGAGAGAGAGTGATTTGGGAGTGCTGGGATGCAAGGCAAAGGCAGATGGGCAGAGTGTGTTTGGCTGTGAAAGCGGTGTCAAGAGAAGGTGAGGACCAGCAACAGCTCTAAGGCCTTAGATGTAGCGTGTGTCAGAAATCGCTTGGGTATTTGCTCTTTGGGAAGTGGTCTGTGCCGGCAGTGATAGTGAGATTCAACCTGAGAATGTGTTTTGGGAGTGCTGGGAGGCAAAGGCAGGGTAGATGGGCAGAGTGTGTTTGGCTGTGAAAGCTGTGTCAAGGGAAGGTGAGGACCAGCAACAGCTCTAAGCCCTTAGATGTATCGTATGTCAGAAATCGGTTGGGTGTTTGCACTTTGGGAGGTGGTCTGTGCCGGGAGTGAGAGTGAGAGTGAGCCTGAGAATGTGCGTTGAGAGTGCTGGGAGGCAAGGCAAAGGCAGATGGGCAGAGTCTGTTTTGCTGTGAAAGCGGTGTCAAGGGAAGGTGAGGACCAGCAACAGCTCTAAGCCCTTAGGCCTATCGTAGGGGAGAAATGGCTTGGACGTTTGCACTTTTGGAGGTGGTGTGTGCCGGGAGTGAGAGTGAGATTGAGCCTGAGAATGTGTGTTGGGAGTGCTGGGCGTTGAGGCAAAGGCAGATGGGCAGAGTGTGTTTGGCTGTGAAAGCGGTGTCAAGGGAAGGTGAGGGCCAGCAACAGCTCTAACCCCTTAGATGTAGCATGCGTCAGAAAATGCTTGGACGTTTGCACTTTGGGAGGTGTTGTGTGCCGGGAGTGAGAGTGAGATTGAGCCTGAGAATATGTATTGGGAGTGCTGGCAGGCAAAGCCAGGGTAGATGGCCAGGGTGTGTTTGGCTGTAAAAGCGGTGTCAAGGGAAGGTGAAGACCAGCAACAGCTCTAAGCCCTTAGGCCTATCGTAGGGGAGAAATGGCTTGGAGGTTTGCACTTTGGGAGGTGGTCTGTGCCGGGAGTGAGAGTGAGAGTGAGCCTGAGAATGTGTGTTGGGAGTGCTGGGAGGCAAAGGCAGGGTAGATGGGCAGAGTGTGTTTGGCTCTGAAAGCGGTGTCAAGGGAAGGTGAGGACCAGTCACAGCTCTAAGCCCGTAGATGTAGCGTGTGTCAGAAATGATTGGGTATTTGCACTTTGGGAGGTGGTCTGTGCTGGGAGTCAGAGTGAGAGCGTGAGCGTGCCTGAGAATGTGTGTTGGGAGTGCTGGGAGGCAAGGGCAGCGCAGATGGGCAGAGTGCGTTTGGCTGTGAAAGCGGTGTCAAGGGAAGGTGAGGACCAGCAACAGCTCTAAGCCCTTAGATGTAGCGTGTGTCAGAAATCGGTTTGGTGGTGGCATTTTGTGAGGTGGTCTGTGCTGGTAGTGAGAGTGTGTTGGGATTGCTGGGCGGCAAGGCAAAGGCGGATGGCCAGAGTGTGTTTGGCTGTGAAAGCGGAGTCAAGGGAAGGTGAGGACCAGCAACAGCTCTAAGCCCTTAGGCCTATCGTATGGGAGAAATGGCTTGGAGGTTTGCACTGTGGGAGGTGGTCTGTGCCGGGAGTGAGAGTGAGATTGAGCCTGAGAATGTGTTTTGGGAGTGCTGGGAGGCAAAGGCAGGGTAGATGGGCAGAGTGTGTTTGGCTGTGAAAGCGGTGTCAAGGGAAGGTGAGGACCAGCAACAGCTCTAAGCCCTTAGATGTAGCGTATGTCAGAAATCGGTTGGGTGTTTGCACTTTGGGAGGTGGTCTGTGCCGGGAGTGAGAGTGAGAGTGCGCCTGAGAATGTGTGTTGGGAGTGCTGGGAGGCAATGCCAGGGTAGATGGCCAGAGTGTGTTTGGCTGTGAAAGCGGAGTCAAGGGAAGGTGAAGACCAGCAACAGCTCTAAGCCCTTAGATGTAGCGTATGTCAGAAATCGGTTGGGTGTTTGCACTTTGGGAGGTGGTCTGTGCCGGGAGTGAGAGTGAGATTGAGCCTGAGAATGTGTGTTGGGAGTGCTGGGAGGCAAAGCCAGGGTAGATGGGCAGAGTGTGTTTGGCTGTGAAAGCGGTGTCAAGGGAAGGTGAGGACCAGCAACAGCTCTAAGCTCTTAGATGTAGCGTGTGTCAGAAATCGCTTGGGTGTTTGCACTTTGGGAGGTGGTCTGTGCCGATAGTGAGAGTGTGTTGGGAGTGGTGGGCGGCAAGGCAAAGGCAGATGGGCAGAGTGTGTTTGGCTGTGAAAGCGGTGTCAAGGGAAGGTTAGGACCAGCAACAGCTCTAAGCCCTTAGATGTAGCATGCGGCAGAAATCGCTTGGGTGTTTTGACTTTGTGAGGTGGTGTGTGCCGGGAGAGAGAGTGATTTGGGAGTGCTGGGAGGCAAGGCAAAGGCAGATGGCCAGACTGTGTTTGGCTGTGAAAGCGGTGTCAAGGGAAGGTGAGGACCAGCAACAGCTCTAAGCCCTTAGGCCTATCGTAGGGGAGAAATGGCTTGGAGGTTTGCACTTTGGGAGGTGGTCTGTGCCGGGAGTGAGAGTGAGATTGAACCTGAGAATGTGTGTTGGGAGTGCTGGGAGGCAAGTTAAAGGCAGATGGCCAGAGTGTGTTTGGCTGTGAAAGCGGAGTCAAGGGAAGGTGAGGACCAGCAACAGCTCTAAGCCCTTAGATGTAGCATATGTCAGAAATCGCTTGGGTGTTTGCACTTTGGGAGGTGGTGTGTGCCGGGAGAGAGAGTGATTTGGGAGTGCTGGGAGGCAAGGCAAAGGCAGATGGGCAGAGTGTGTTTGGCTGTGAAAGCGGTGTCAAGGGAAGGTGAGGACCAGCAACAGCTCTAAGCCCTTAGGCCTATCGTAGGGGAGAAATGGCTTGGACGTTTGCACTTTGGGAGGTTGTGTGTGTCGCGATTGAGAGTGAGATTGAGCCTGAGAATATGTATTGGGAGTGCTGGGAGGCAAAGCCAGGGTAGATGGGCAGAGTGTGCTTGGCTGTGAAAGCGGTGTCAAGGGAAGGTGAGGACCAGTCACAGCTCTAAGCCCGTAGATGTAGCGTGTGTCAGAAATGATTGGGTATTTGCACTTTGGGAGGTGGTCTGTGCTGGGAGTCAGAGTGAGAGCGTGAGCGTGCCTGAGAATGTGTGTTGGGAGTGCTGGGAGGCAAGGGCAGCGCAGATGGGCAGAGTGCGTTTGGCTGTTAAAGCGGTGTCAAGGGAAGGTGAAGACCAGCAACAGCTCTAAGCCCTTAGATGTAGCGTGTGTCAGAAATCGGTTTGGTGGTGGCATTTTGGGAGGTGGTCTGTGCTGGTAGTGAGAGTGTGTTGGGATTGCTGGGAGGCAAGGCAAAGGCGGATGGCCAGAGTGTGTTTGGCTGTGAAAGCGGTGTCAAGGGAAGGTGAAGACCAGCAACAGCTCTAAGCCCTTAGATGTAGCGTACGTCTGAAATCGGTTGGGTGTTTGCACTTTGGGAGGTGGTCTGTGCCGGGAGTGAGAGTGAGATTGAGCCTGAGAATGTGTGTTGGGAGTGCTGGGAGGCAAAGGCCGGGTAGATGGCCAGCGTGTGTTTGGCTGTGAAAGCGGTGTCAAGGGAACGTGAAGACCAGCAACAGCTCTAAGCCCTTAGATGTAGCGTATGTCAGAAATCGGTTGGGTGTTTGCACTTTGGGAGGTGGTGTGTGCCGGGAGTGAGAGTGAGAGTGAGCCTGAGAATGTGTGTTGGGAGTGCTGGGAGGCAAAGCCAGGGTAGATGGGCAGAGTGTGTTTGGCTGTGAAAGCGGTGTCAAGGGAAGGTGAGGACCAGCAACAGCTCTAAGCTCTTAGATGTAGCGTGTGTCAGAAATCGCTTGGGTGTTTGCACTTTGGGAGGTGGTCTGTGCCGATAGTGAGAGTGTGTTGGGAGTGCTGGGCGGCAAGGCAAAGGCAGATGGGCAGAGTGTGTTTGGCTGTGAAAGCGGTGTCAAGGGAAGGTGAGGACCAGCAACAGCTCTAAGCCCTTAGATGTAGCATG
Organism: Pelecanus crispus; assembly: GCF_030463565.1. Classification (NCBI taxonomy): domain Eukaryota; kingdom Metazoa; phylum Chordata; class Aves; order Pelecaniformes; family Pelecanidae; genus Pelecanus; species Pelecanus crispus. Next base: position 1,108,106 of record NC_134667.1, on the reverse strand, counting down.
CGGCAGAAATCGCTTGGGTGTTTTGACTTTGTGAGGTGGTGTGTGCCGGGAGAGAGAGTGATTTGGGAGTGCTGGGAGGCAAGGCAAAGGCAGATGGGCAGAGTGTGTTTGGCTGTGAAAGCGGTGTCAAGGGAAGGTGAGGGCCAGCAACAGCTCTAAGCCCTTAGGCCTATCGTAGGGGAGAAATGGCTTGGAGGTTTGCACTTTGGGAGGTGGTCTGTGCCGGGAGTGAGAGTGAGATTGAACCTGAGAATGTGTGTTGGGAGTGCTGGGAGGCAAGTTAAAGGCAGATGGCCAGAGTGTGTTTGGCTGTGAAAGCGGAGTCAAGGGAAGGTGAGGACCAGCAACAGCTCTAAGCCCTTAGATGTAGCGTATGTCAGAAATCGCTTGGGTGTTTGCACTTTGGGAGGTGGTGTGTGCCGGGAGAGAGAGTGATTTGGGAGTGCTGGGAGGCAAGGCAAAGGCAGATGGCCAGAGTGTGTTTGGCTGTGAAAGCGGTGTCAAGGGAAGGTGAGGACCAGCAACAGCTCTAAGCCCTTAGGCCTATCGTAGGGGAGAAATGGCTTGGACGTTTGCACTTTGGGAGGTTGTGTGTGTCGCGATTGAGAGTGAGATTGAGCCTGAGAATATGTATTGGGAGTGCTGGGAGGCAAAGCCAGGGTAGATGGGCAGAGTGTGCTTGGCTGTGAAAGCGGTGTCAAGGGAAGGTGAGCACCAGCAACAGCTCTAAGCCCTTAGATGTAGCGTGTGTCAGAAATCGCTTGGGTGTTGGCATTTTGGGAGGTGGTCTGTGCCGCGAGTGAGAATGAGATTCAACCTGAGAATGTGTGTTGGGAGTGCTGGGAGGCAAAGGCAGGGTAGATGGGCAGAGTGTGTTTGGCTGTGAAACTGGTGTCAAGGGAAGATGAGGACCAGCAACAGCTCTAAGCCCTTAGATGTAGCATGCGGCCGAAATCGCTTGGGTGTTTTGACTTTGGGAGGTGGTGTGTGCCAGGAGAGAGAGTGATTTGGGAGTGCTGGGATGCAAGGCAAAGGCAGATGGGCAGAGTGTGTTTGGCTGTGAAAGCGGTGTCAAGAGAAGGTGAGGACCAGCAACAGCTCTAAGGCCTTAGATGTAGCGTGTGTCAGAAATCGCTTGGGTATTTGCTCTTTGGGAAGTGGTCTGTGCCGGCAGTGATAGTGAGATTCAACCTGAGAATGTGTTTTGGGAGTGCTGGGAGGCAAAGGCAGGGTAGATGGGCAGAGTGTGTTTGGCTGTGAAAGCGGTGTCAAGGGAAGGTGAGGACCAGCAACAGCTCTAAGCCCTTAGGCCTATCGTAGGGGAGAAATGGCTAGGACGTTTGCACTTTGGGAGGTGGTCTGTGCCGGGAGTGAGAGTGAGATTGAGCCTGAGAATATGTTTTTGGAGTGATGGGAGGGAAAGCCAGGGTAGATGGGCAGAGTGTGTTTGGCTGTGAAAGCGGTGTCAAGGGAAGGTGAGGACCAGCAACAGCTCTAAGCCCTTAGGCCTATCGTAGGGGAGAAATGGCTTGGAGGTTTGCACTTTGGGAGGTGGTCTGTGCCGGGAGTGAGAGTGAGATTGAACCTGAGAATGTGTGTTGGGAGTGCTGGGAGGCAAGTTAAAGGCAGATGGCCAGAGTGTGTTTGGCTGTGAAAGCGGAGTCAAGGGAAGGTGAGGACCAGCAACAGCTCTAAGCCCTTAGATGTAGCATGTGTCAGAAATCGCTTGGGTGTTGGCATTTTGGGAGGTGGTCTGTGCCGCGAGTGAGAATGAGATTCAACCTGAGAATGTGTGTTGGGAGTGCTGGGAGGCAAAGGCAGGGTAGATGGGCAGAGTGTGTTTGGCTGTGAAACTGGTGTCAAGGGAAGATGAGGACCAGCAACAGCTCTAAGCCCTTAGATGTAGCATGCGGCCGAAATCGCTTGGGTGTTTTGACTTTGGGAGGTGGTGTGTGCCAGGAGAGAGAGTGATTTGGGAGTGCTGGGATGCAAGGCAAAGGCAGATGGGCAGAGTGTGTTTGGCTGTGAAAGCGGTGTCAAGAGAAGGTGAGGACCAGCAACAGCTCTAAGGCCTTAGATGTAGCGTGTGTCAGAAATCGCTTGGGTATTTGCTCTTTGGGAAGTGGTCTGTGCCGGCAGTGATAGTGAGATTCAACCTGAGAATGTGTTTTGGGAGTGCTGGGAGGCAAAGGCAGGGTAGATGGGCAGAGTGTGTTTGGCTGTGAAAGCGGTGTCAAGGGAAGGTGAGGACCAGCAACAGCTCTAAGCCCTTAGGCCTATCGTAGGGGAGAAATGGCTAGGACGTTTGCACTTTGGGAGGTGGTCTGTGCCGGGAGTGAGAGTGAGATTGAGCCTGAGAATATGTTTTTGGAGTGATGGGAGGGAAAGCCAGGGTAGATGGGCAGAGTGTGTTTGGCTGTGAAAGCGGTGTCAAGGGAAGGTGAGGACCAGCAACAGCTCTAAGCCCTTAGGCCTATCGTAGGGGAGAAATGGCTTGGAGGTTTGCACTTTGGGAGGTGGTCTGTGCCGGGAGTGAGAGTGAGATTGAACCTGAGAATGTGTGTTGGGAGTGCTGGGAGGCAAGTTAAAGGCAGATGGCCAGAGTGTGTTTGGCTGTGAAAGCGGAGTCAAGGGAAGGTGAGGACCAGCAACAGCTCTAAGCCCTTAGATGTAGCATGTGTCAGAAATCGCTTGGGTGTTGGCATTTTGGGAGGTGGTCTGTGCCGCGAGTGAGAATGAGATTCAACCTGAGAATGTGTGTTGGGAGTGCTGGGAGGCAAAGCCAGGGTAGATGGGCAGAGTGTGTTTGGCTGTGAAAGCGGTGTCAAGGGAAGGTGAGGACCAGCAACAGCTCTAAGCCCTTAGGCCTATCGTAGGGGAGAAATGGCTTGGAGGTTTGCACACTGGGAGGTGGTCTGTGCCGGAAGTGAGAGTGAGATTCAACCTGAGAATGTGTGTTGGGAGTGCTGGGAGGCAAAGCCATGGTAGATGGGCAGAGTGTGTTTGTCTGTGGAAGAGGTGTCAAGAGAAGGTGAGGACCAGCAACAGCTCTAAGCCCTTAAGCCTATCGCAGGGGAGAAATGGCTTGGACGTTTGCACTTGGGGAGGTGGTCTGTGCCGGGAGTGAGAGTGAGATTGAGCCTGAGAATGTGTGTTGGGAGTGCTGGGAGGCAAAGGCAGGGTAGATGGGCAGAGTGTGTTTGGCTGTGAAAGCGGTGTCAAGGGAAGGTGAAGACCAGCAACAGCTCTAAGCCCTTAGATGTAGCGTATGTCAGAAATCGGTTGGGTGTTTGCACTTTGGGAGGTGGTCTGTGCCGATAGTGAGAGTGTGTTGGGAGTGCTGGGCGGCAAGGCAAAGGCAGATGGCCAGTGTGTGTTTGGCTGTGAAAGCGGTGTCAAGGGAAGGTGAGGACCAGCAACAGCTCTAAGCCCTTAGATGTAGCGTGTGTCAGAAATCGCTTGGGTGTTGGCATTTTGGGAGGTGGTCTGTGCCGCGAGTGAGAATGAGATTCAACCTGAGAATGTGTGTTGGGAGTGCTGGGAGGCAAAGCCAGGGTAGATGGGCAGAGTGTGTTTGGCTGTGAAAGCGGTGTCAAGGGAAGGTGAGGACCAGCAACAGCTCTAAGCCCTTAGGCCTATCGTAGGGGAGAAATGGCTTGGACGTTTGCACTTTGGGAGGTGGTGTGTGCCGGGAGTGAGAGTGAGCCTGAGAATGTGTGTTGGGAGTGCTGGGAGTTGAGGCAAAGGCAGATGGGTAGAGTGTGTTTGTCTGTGAAAGCGGTGTCAAGAGAAGGTGAGGACCAGCAGCAGCTCTAAGCCCTTAAGCCTATCGTAGGGGAGAAATGGCTTGGACGTTTGCACTTTGGGAGGTGGTGTGTGCCGGGAGTGACAGTGAGATTGAGCCTGAGAATGTGTGTTGGGAGTGCTGGGAGGCAAAGCCAGGGTAGATGGGCAGAATGTGTTTGGCTGTGAAAGCGGTGTCAAGGGAAGGTTAGGACCAGCAACAGCTCTAACCCCTTAGATGTAGCGTATGTCAGAAATCGGTTGGGTGTTTGCACTTTGGGAGGTGGTCTGTGCCGATAGTGAGAGTGTGTTGGGAGTGGTGGGCGGCAAGGCAAAGGCAGATGGGCAGAGTGTGTTTGGCTGTGAAAGCGGTGTCAAGGGAAGGTGAGGACCAGCAACAGCTCTAAGGCCTTAGATGTAGCGTGTGTCAGAAATCGCTTGGGTATTTGCTCTTTGGGAAGTGGTGTGTGCCGGCAGTGATAGTGAGATTCAACCTGAGAATGTGTTTTGGGAGTGCTGGGAGGCAAAACCAGCGTAGATGGCCAGAGTGTGTTTGGCTGTGAAAGCGGTGTCAAGGGAAGGTGAGGACCAGCCACAGCTCTAAGCCCTTAGATGTAGCGTATGTCAGAAATCGGTTGGGTGTTTGCACTTTGGGAGGTGGTCTGTGCCAGGAGTGAGAGAGAGATTGAACTTGAGAATGTGTGTTGGGAGTGCTGGGAGGCAAGGGCAGCACAGATGGGCAGAGTGTGTTTGGCTGTGAAAGCGGTGTGAAGGGAAGGTGCGGACCAGCAACAGCTCTAAGCCCTTAGATGTAGCATGCGGCAGAAAATGCTAGGACGTTTGCACTTTGGGAGGTGTTGTGTGCCGGGAGTGAGAGTGAGATTGAACCTGAGAATGTGCGTTGAGAGTGCTGGGAGGCAAGGCAAAGGCAGATGGGCAGAGTGTGTTTTCCTGTGAAAGCGGTGTCAAGGGAAGGTGAGGACCAGCAACAGCTCTAAGCCCTTAGGCCTATCGTAGGGGAGAAATGGCTTGGACGTTTGCACTTTGGGAGGTGGTCTGTGCCGGGAGTGAGAGTGAGATTGAGCCTGAGAATATGTTTTGGGAGTGATGGGAGGGAAAGCCAGGGTAGATGGGCAGAGTGTGTTTGTCTGTGAAAGCGGTGTCAAGGGAAGGTGAGGACCAGCAACAGCTCTAAGCCCTTAGGCCTATCGTAGGGGAGAAATGGCTTGGAGGTTTGCACTTTGGGAGGTGGTCTGTGCCGGGAGTGAGAGTGAGATTGAACCTGAGAATGTGTGTTGGGAGTGCTGGGAGGCAAGTTAAAGGCAGATGGCCAGAGTGTGTTTGGCTGTGAAAGCGGAGTCAAGGGAAGGTGAGGACCAGCAACAGCTCTAAGCCCTTAGATGTAGCGTGTGTCAGAAATCGCTTGGGTGTTGGCATTTTGGGAGGTGGTCTGTGCCGCGAGTGAGAATGAGATTCAACCTGAGAATGTGTGTTGGGAGTGCTGGGAGGCAAAGCCAGGGTAGATGGGCAGAGTGTGTTTGGCTGTGAAAGCGGTGTCAAGGGAAGGTGAGGACCAGCAACAGCTCTAAGTCCTTAGGCCTATCGTAGGGGTGAAATGGCTTGGAGGTTTGCACTTTGGGAGGTGGTGTGTGCCGGGAGTGAGAGTGAGAGTAAGCCTGAGAATGTGTGTTGGGAGTGCTGGGAGGCAAAACCAGCGTAGATGGGCAGAGTGTGTTTGGCTGTGAAAGCGGTGTCAAGGGAAGGTGAGGACCAGCCACAGCTCTAAGCCCTTAGATGTAGCGTATGTCAGAAATCGGTTGGGTGTTTGCACTTTGGGAGGTGGTCTGTGCCAGGAGTGAGAGAGAGATTGAACTTGAGAATGTGTCTTGGGAGTGCTGGGAGGCAAGGGCAGCACAGATGGTCAGAGTGTGTTTGGCTGTGAAAGCGGTGTGAAGGGAAGGTGCGGACCAGCAACAGCTCTAAGCCCTTAGGCCTATCGTAGGGGAGAAATGGCTTGGACGTTTGCACTTTGGGAGGTGGTGTGTGCCGGGAGTGAGAGTGAGATTGAGCCTGAGAATGTGTGTTGGGAGTGCTGGGAGGCAAAGCCAGGGTAGATGGGCAGAGTGTGTTTGGCTGTGAAAGCGGTGTCAAGGGAAGGTGAAGAGCAGCAACAGCTCTAAGCCCTTAGATGTAGCGTATGTCAGAAATCGGTTGGGTGTTTGCACTTTGGGAGGTGGTCTGTGCCGGGAGTGAGAGTGAGAGTGAGCCTGAGAATGTGTGTTGGGAGTGCTGGGAGGCAAAGCCAGGGTAGATGGGCAGAGTGTGTTTGGCTGTGAAAGCGGTGTCAAGGGAAGGTGAGGACCAGCAACAGCTCTAAGCTCTTAGATGTAGCGTGTGTCAGAAATCGCTTGGAGGTTTGCACTTTGGGAGGTGGTCTGTGCCGATAGTGAGAGTGTGTTGGGAGTGGTGGGCGGCAAGGCAAACGCAGATGGGCAGAGTGTGTTTGGCTGTGAAAGCGGTGTCAAGGGAAGGTGAGGACCAGCAACAGCTCTAAGGCCTTAGATGTAGTGTGTGTCAGAAATCGCTTGGGTATTTGCTCTTTGGGAAGTGGTGTGTGCCGGCAGTGATAGTGAGATTCAACGTGAGAATGTGTTTTGGGAGTGCTGGGAGTCAAAACCAGCATAGATGGCCAGAGTGTGTTTGGCTGTGACAGCGGTGTCAAGGGAAGGTGAGGACCAGCCACAGCTCTAAGCCCTTAGGCCTATCGTAGGGGAGAAATGGCTTGGACGTTTGCACTTGGGGAGGTGGTCTGTGCCGGGAGTGAGAGTGATAGTGAGCCTGAGAATATGTATTGGGAGTGCTGGGAGGGAAAGCCAGGGTAGATGGGCAGAGTGTGTTTGGCTGTGAAAGCGCTGTCAAGGGAAGGTGAGGACCAGCAACAGCTCTAAGCCCTTAGATGTAGCATGCGGCAGAAATCGCTTGGGTGTTTTGACTTTGTGAGGTGGTGTGTGCCGGGAGAGAGAGTGATTTTGGAGTGCTGGGAGGCAAGGCAAAGGCAGATGGGCAGAGTGTGTTTGGCTGTGAAAGCGGTGTCAAGAGAAGGTGAGGACCAGCAACAGCTCGAAGCCCTTAGGCCTATCGTATGGGAGAAATGGCTTGGAGGTTTGCACTTTGGGAGGTGGTCTGTGCCGGGAGTGAGAGTGAGATTGAACCTGAGAATGTGTGTTGGGAGTGCTGGGAGGCAAGTTAAAGGCAGATGGCCAGAGTGTGTTTGGCTGTGAAAGCGGAGTCAAGGGAAGGTGAGGACCAGCAACAGCTCTAAGCCCTTAGATGTAGCGTGTGTCAGAAATCGCTTGGGTGTTGGCATTTTGGGAGGTGGTCTGTGCCGCGAGTGAGAATGAGATTCAACCTCAGAATGTGTGTTGGGAGTGCTGGGAGGCAAAGCCAGGGTAGATGGGCAGAGTGTGTTTGGCTGTGAAAGCGGTGTCAAGGGAAGGTGAAGACCAGCAACAGCTCTAACCCCTTAGATGTAGCGTATGTCAGAAATCGGTTGGGTGTTTGCACTTTGGGAGGTGGTCTGTGCCGGGAGTGAGAGTGAGAGTGAGCCTGAGAATGTGTGTTGGGAGTGCTGGGAGGCAAAGCCAGGGTAGATGGGCAGAGTGTGTTTGGCTGTGAAAGCGGTGTCAAGGGAAGGTGAGGACCAGCCACAGCTCTAAGCTCTTAGATGTAGCGTGTGTCAGAAATCGCTTGGAGGTTTGCACTTTGGGAGGTGGTCTGTGCCGATAGTGAGAGTGTGTTGGGAGTGCTGGGCGGCAAGGCAAACGCAGATGGGCAGAGTGTGTTTGGCTGTGAAAGCGGTGTGAAGGGAAGGTGCGGACCAGCAACAGCTCTAAGGCCTTAGATGTAGTGTGGTTCAGAAATCGCTTGGGTATTTGCTCTTTGGGAAGTGGTCTTGCCGGCAGTGATAGTGAGATTCAACGTGAGAATGTGTTTTGGGAGTGCTGGGAGGCAAAACCAGGGTAGATGGCCAGAGTGTGTTTGGCTGTGAAAGCGGTGTCAAGGGAAGGTGAGGACCAGCCACAGCTCTAAGCCCTTAGGCCTATCGTAGGGGAGAAATGGCTTGGACGTTTGCACTTGGGGAGGTGGTCTGTGCCGGGAGTGAGTGTGATAGTGAGCCTGAGAATATGTATTGGGAGTGCTGGGAGGGAAAGCCTGGGTAGATGGGCAGAGTGTGTTTGGCTGTGAAAGCGCTGTCAAGGGAAGGTGAGGACCAGCAACAGCTCTAAGCCCTTAGATGTAGAATGGGTAGAAATCCCTTGGGTGTTTTGACTTTGTGAGGTGGTGTGTGCCGGGAGAGAGAGTGATTTTGGAGTGCTGGGAGGCAAGGCAAAGGCAGATGGGCAGAGTGTGTTTGGCTGTGAAAGCGGTGTCAAGAGAAGGTGAGGACCAGCAACAGCTCTAAGCCCTTAGGCCTATCGTAGGGGAGAAATGGCTTGGAGGATTGCACTTTGGGAGGTGGTCTGTGCCGGGAGTGAGAGTGAGATTGAACCTGAGAATGTGTGTTGGGAGTGCTGGGAGGCAAGTTAAAGGCAGATGGCCAGAGTGTGTTTGGCTGTGAAAGCGGAGTCAACGGAAGGTGAGGACCAGCAACAGCTCTAAGCCCTTAGATGTAGCGTATGTCAGAAATCGGTTGGGTGTTTGCACTTTGGGAGGTGGTCTGTGCCGGGAGTGAGAGTGAGATTCAACCTGAGAATGTGTGTTGGGAGTGCTGGGAGGCAAAGCCAGGGTAGATGGGCAGAGTGTGTTTGGCTGTGAAAGCGGTGTCAAGGGAAGGTGAGGACCAGCAACAGCTCTAAGCTCTTAGATGTAGCGTGTGTCAGAAATCGCTTGGATGTTTGCACTTTGGGAGGTGGTCTGTGCCGATAGTGAGAGTGTGTTTGGAGTGGTAGGCGGCAAGGCAAAGGCAGATGGGCAGAGTGTGTTTGGCTGTGAAAGCGGTGTCAAGGGAAGGTGAGGACCAGCAACAGCTCTAAGGCCTTAGATGTAGTGTGTGTCAGAAATCGCTTGGGTATTTGCTCTTTGGGAAGTGGTGTGTGCCGGCAGTGATAGTGAGATTCAACGTGAGAATGTGTTTTGGGAGTGCTGGGAGGCAAGTTAAAGGCAGATGGCCAGAGTGTGTTTGGCTGTGAAAGCGGAGTCAAGGGAAGGTGAGGACCAGCAACAGCTCTAAGCCCTTAGGCCTATCGTAGGGGAGAAATGGCTTGGACGTTTGCACTTTGGGAGGTTGTGTGTGTCGGGATTGAGAGTGAGATTGAGCCTGAGAATATGTATTGGGAGTGCTGGGAGGCAAAGCCAGGGTAGATGGGCAGAGTGTGCTTGGCTGTGAAAGCGGTGTCAAGGGAAGGTGAGGACCAGCAACAGCTCTAAGCTCTTAGATGTATCATGTGTCAGAAATCGCTTGGGTGTTTGCACTTTGGGAGGTGGTCTGTGCTGGGAGTGAGAGTGAGAGCGTGACTGTGCCTGAGAATGTGTGTTGGGAGTGCTGGGAGGCAAGGGCAGCACAGATGGGCAGAGTGTGTTTGGCTGTGAAAGCGGTGTCAAGGGAAGGTGAGGACCAGCAACAGCTCTAAGCCCTTAGATGTACCATGTGGCAGAAATCGCTTGGGTGTTTTGACTTTGTGAGGTGGTGTGTGCCGGGAGAGAGAGTGATTTGGGAGTGCTGGGAGGCAAGGCAAAGGCAGATGGGCCGAGTGTGTTTGGCTGTGAAAGCGGTGTCAAGAGAAGGTGAGGACCAGCAACAGCTCGAAGCCCTTAGGCCTATCGTATGGGAGAAATGGCTTGGAGGTTTGCACTTTGGGAGGTGGTCTGTGCCGGGAGTGAGAGTGAGATTGAACCTGAGAATGTGTGTTGGGAGTGCTGGGAGGCAAGTTAAAGGCAGATGGCCAGAGTGTGTTTGGCTGTGAAAGCGGAGTCAAGGGAAGGTGAGGACCAGCAACAGCTCTAAGCCCTTAGATGTAGCGTGTGTCAGAAATCGCTTGGGTGTTGGCATTTTGGGAGGTGGTCTGTGCCGCGAGTGAGAATGAGATTCAACCTGAGAATGTGTGTTGGGAGTGCTGGGAGGCAAAGCCAGGGTAGATGGGCAGAGTGTGTTTGGCTGTGAAAGCGGTGTCAAGGGAAGGTGAGGACCAGCAACAGCTCTAAGCCCTTAGGCCTATCGTAGGGGAGAAATGGCTTGGAGGTTTGCACGTTGGGAGGTGGTGTGTGCCGGGAGTGAGAGTGAGATTGAGCCTGAGAATGTGTGTTGGGAGTGCTGGGAGGCAAAGGCCGGGTAGATGGCCAGAGTGTGTTTGGCTGTGAAAGCGGTGTCAAGGGAAGGTGAAGACCAGCAACAGCTCTAAGCCCTTAGATGTATCGTATGTCAGAAATCGGTTGGGTGTTTGCACTTTGGGAGGTGGTCTGTGCCGGGAGTGAGAGATTGAGCCTGAGAATGTGTGTTGGGAGTGCTGGGAGGCAAAGCCAGGGTAGATGGGCAGAGTGTGTTTGGCTGTGAAAGCGGTGTCAAGGGAAGGTGAAGACCAGCAACAGCTCTAACCCCTTAGATGTAGCGTATGTCAGAAATCGGTTGGGTGTTTGCACTTTGGGAGGTGGTCTGTGCCGGGAGTGAGAGTGAGAGTGAGCCTGAGAATGTGTGTTGGGAGTGCTGGGAGGCAAAGCCAGGGTAGATGGGCAGAGTGTGTTTGGCTGTGAAAGCGGTGTCAAGGGAAGGTGAGGACCAGCCACAGCTCTAAGCTCTTAGATGTAGCGTGTGTCAGAAATCGCTTGGAGGTTTGCACTTTGGGAGGTGGTCTGTGCCGATAGTGAGAGTGTGTTGGGAGTGCTGGGCGGCAAGGCAAACGCAGATGGGCAGAGTGTGTTTGGCTGTGAAAGCGGTGTCAAGGGAAGGTGAGGACCAGCAACAGCTCTAAGGCCTTAGATGTAGTGTGTGTCAGAAATCGCTTGGGTATTTGCTCTTTGGGAAGTGGTCTTGCCGGCAGTGATAGTGAGATTCAACGTGAGAATGTGTTTTGGGAGTGCTGGGAGGCAAAACCAGGGTAGATGGCCAGAGTGTGTTTGGCTGTGAAAGCGGTGTCAAGGGAAGGTGAGGACCAGCCACAGCTCTAAGCCCTTAGGCCTATCGTAGGGGAGAAATGGCTTGGACGTTTGCACTTGGGGAGGTGGTCTGTGCCGGGAGTGAGTGTGATAGTGAGCCTGAGAATATGTATTGGGAGTGCTGGGAGGGAAAGCCTGGGTAGATGGGCAGAGTGTGTTTGGCTGTGAAAGCGCTGTCAAGGGAAGGTGAGGACCAGCAACAGCTCTAAGCCCTTAGATGTAGAATGGGTAGAAATCGCTTGGGTGTTTTGACTTTGTGAGGTGGTGTGTGCCGGGAGAGAGAGTGATTTTGGAGTGCTGGGAGGCAAGGCAAAGGCAGATGGGCAGAGTGTGTTTGGCTGTGAAAGCGGTGTCAAGAGAAGGTGAGGACCAGCAACAGCTCTAAGCCCTTAGGCCTATCGTATGGGAGAAATGGCTTGGAGGATTGCACTTTGGGAGGTGGTCTGTGCCGGGAGTGAGAGTGAGATTGAACCTGAGAATGTGTGTTGGGAGTGCTGGGAGGCAAGTTAAAGGCAGATGGCCAGAGTGTGTTTGGCTGTGAAAGCGGAGTCAACGGAAGGTGAGGACCAGCAACAGCTCTAAGCCCTTAGATGTAGCGTATGTCAGAAATCGGTTGGGTGTTTGCACTTTGGGAGGTGGTCTGTGCCGGGAGTGAGAGTGAGATTCAACCTGAGAATGTGTGTTGGGAGTGCTGGGAGGCAAAGCCAGGGTAGATGGGCAGAGTGTGTTTGGCTGTGAAAGCGGTGTCAAGGGAAGGTGAGGACCAGCAACAGCTCTAAGCTCTTAGATGTAGCGTGTGTCAGAAATCGCTTGGATGTTTGCACTTTGGGAGGTGGTCTGTGCCGATAGTGAGAGTGTGTTTGGAGTGGTAGGCGGCAAGGCAAAGGCAGATGGGCAGAGTGTGTTTGGCTGTGAAAGCGGTGTCAAGGGAAGGTGAGGACCAGCAACAGCTCTAAGGCCTTAGATGTAGTGTGTGTCAGAAATCGCTTGGGTATTTGCTCTTTGGGAAGTGGTGTGTGCCGGCAGTGATAGTGAGATTCAACGTGAGAATGTGTTTTGGGAGTGCTGGGAGGCAAGTTAAAGGCAGATGGCCAGAGTGTGTTTGGCTGTGAAAGCGGAGTCAAGGGAAGGTGAGGACCAGCAACAGCTCTAAGCCCTTAGGCCTATCGTAGGGGAGAAATGGCTTGGACGTTTGCACTTTGGGAGGTTGTGTGTGTCGGGATTGAGAGTGAGATTGAGCCTGAGAATATGTATTGGGAGTGCTGGGAGGCAAAGCCAGGGTAGATGGGCAGAGTGTGCTTGGCTGTGAAAGCGGTGTCAAGGGAAGGTGAGGACCAGCAACAGCTCTAAGCTCTTAGATGTATCATGTGTCAGAAATCGCTTGGGTGTTTGCACTTTGGGAGGTGGTCTGTGCTGGGAGTGAGAGTGAGAGCGTGACTGTGCCTGAGAATGTGTGTTGGGAGTGCTGGGAGGCAAGGGCAGCACAGATGGGCAGAGTGTGTTTGGCTGTGAAAGCGGTGTCAAGGGAAGGTGAGGACCAGCAACAGCTCTAAGCCCTTAGATGTACCATGTGGCAGAAATCGCTTGGGTGTTTTGACTTTGTGAGGTGGTGTGTGCCGGGAGAGAGAGTGATTTGGGAGTGCTGGGAGGCAAGGCAAAGGCAGATGGGCCGAGTGTGTTTGGCTGTGAAAGCGGTGTCAAGAGAAGGTGAGGACCAGCAACAGCTCGAAGCCCTTAGGCCTATCGTATGGGAGAAATGGCTTGGAGGTTTGCACTTTGGGAGGTGGTCTGTGCCGGGAGTGAGAGTGAGATTGAACCTGAGAATGTGTGTTGGGAGTGCTGGGAGGCAAGTTAAAGGCAGATGGCCAGAGTGTGTTTGGCTGTGAAAGCGGAGTCAAGGGAAGGTGAGGACCAGCAACAGCTCTAAGCCCTTAGATGTAGCGTGTGTCAGAAATCGCTTGGGTGTTGGCATTTTGGGAGGTGGTCTGTGCCGCGAGTGAGAATGAGATTCAACCTGAGAATGTGTGTTGGGAGTGCTGGGAGGCAAAGCCAGGGTAGATGGGCAGAGTGTGTTTGGCTGTGAAAGCGGTGTCAAGGGAACGTGAGGACCAGCAACAGCTCTAAGCCCTTAGGCCTATCGTAGGGGAGAAATGGCTTGGAGGTTTGCACTTTGGGAGGTGGTGTGTGCCGGGAGAGAGAGTGATTTGGGAGTGCTGGGAGGCAAGGCAAAGGCAGATGGGCAGAGTGTGTTTGGCTGTGAAAGCGGTGTCAAGGGAAGGTGAGGACCAGCAACAGCTCTAAGCCCTTAGGCCTATCGTAGGGGAGAAATGGCTTGGACGTTTGCACTTTGGGAGGTTGTGTGTGTCGCGATTGAGAGTGAGATTGAGCCTGAGAATATGTATTGGGAGTGCTGGGAGGCAAAGCCAGGGTAGATGGGCAGAGTGTGCTTGGCTGTGAAAGCGGTGTCAAGGGAAGGTGAGGACCAGTCACAGCTCTAAGCCCGTAGATGTAGCGTGTGTCAGAAATGATTGGGTATTTGCACTTTGGGAGGTGGTCTGTGCTGGGAGTCAGAGTGAGAGCGTGAGCGTGCCTGAGAATGTGTGTTGGGAGTGCTGGGAGGCAAGGGCAGCGCAGATGGGCAGAGTGCGTTTGGCTGTTAAAGCGGTGTCAAGGGAAGGTGAAGACCAGCAACAGCTCTAAGCCCTTAGATGTAGCGTGTGTCAGAAATCGGTTTGGTGGTGGCATTTTGGGAGGTGGTCTGTGCTGGTAGTGAGAGTGTGTTGGGATTGCTGGGAGGCAAGGCAAAGGCGGATGGCCAGAGTGTGTTTGGCTGTGAAAGCGGTGTCAAGGGAAGGTGAAGACCAGCAACAGCTCTAAGCCCTTAGATGTAGCGTACGTCAGAAATCGGTTGGGTGTTTGCACTTTGGGAGGTGGTCTGTGCCGGGAGTGAGAGTGAGATTGAGCCTGAGAATGTGTGTTGGGAGTGCTGGGAGGCAAAGGCCGGGTAGATGGCCAGCGTGTGTTTGGCTGTGAAAGCGGTGTCAAGGGAACGTGAAGACCAGCAACAGCTCTAAGCCCTTAGATGTAGCGTATGTCAGAAATCGGTTGGGTGTTTGCACTTTGGGAGGTGGTGTGTGCCGGGAGTGAGAGTGAGAGTGAGCCTGAGAATGTGTGTTGGGAGTGCTGGGAGGCAAAGCCAGGGTAGATGGGCAGAGTGTGTTTGGCTGTGAAAGCGGTGTCAAGGGAAGGTGAGGACCAGCAACAGCTCTAAGCTCTTAGATGTAGCGTGTGTCAGAAATCGCTTGGGTGTTTGCACTTTGGGAGGTGGTCTGTGCCGATAGTGAGAGTGTGTTGGGAGTGCTGGGCGGCAAGGCAAAGGCAGATGGGCAGAGTGTGTTTGGCTGTGAAAGCGGTGTCAAGGGAAGGTGAGGACCAGCAACAGCTCTAAGCCCTTAGATGTAGCATGCGGCAGAAATCGCTTGGGTGTTTTGACTTTGTGAGGTGGTGTGTGCCGGGAGAGAGAGTGATTTGGGAGTGCTGGGAGGCAAGGCAAAGGCAGATGGGCAGAGTGTGTTTGGCTGTGAAAGCGGTGTCAAGGGAAGGTGAGGGCCAGCAACAGCTCTAAGCCCTTAGGCCTATCGTAGGGGAGAAATGGCTTGGAGGTTTGCACTTTGGGAGGTGGTCTGTGCCGGGAGTGAGAGTGAGATTGAACCTGAGAATGTGTGTTGGGAGTGCTGGGAGGCAAGTTAAAGGCAGATGGCCAGAGTGTGTTTGGCTGTGAAAGCGGAGTCAAGGGAAGGTGAGGACCAGCAACAGCTCTAAGCCCTTAGATGTAGCGTATGTCAGAAATCGCTTGGGTGTTTGCACTTTGGGAGGTGGTGTGTGCCGGGAGAGAGAGTGATTTGGGAGTGCTGGGAGGCAAGGCAAAGGCAGATGGCCAGAGTGTGTTTGGCTGTGAAAGCGGTGTCAAGGGAAGGTGAGGACCAGCAACAGCTCTAAGCCCTTAGGCCTATCGTAGGGGAGAAATGGCTTGGACGTTTGCACTTTGGGAGGTTGTGTGTGTCGCGATTGAGAGTGAGATTGAGCCTGAGAATATGTATTGGGAGTGCTGGGAGGCAAAGCCAGGGTAGATGGGCAGAGTGTGCTTGGCTGTGAAAGCGGTGTCAAGGGAAGGTGAGCACCAGCAACAGCTCTAAGCCCTTAGATGTAGCGTGTGTCAGAAATCGCTTGGGTGTTGGCATTTTGGGAGGTGGTCTGTGCCGCGAGTGAGAATGAGATTCAACCTGAGAATGTGTGTTGGGAGTGCTGGGAGGCAAAGCCAGGGTAGATGGGCAGAGTGTGTTTGGCTGTGAAACTGGTGTCAAGGGAAGATGAGGACCAGCAACAGCTCTAAGCCCTTAGATGTAGCATGCGGCCGAAATCGCTTGGGTGTTTTGACTTTGGGAGGTGGTGTGTGCCGGGAGAGAGAGTGATTTGGGAGTGCTGGGATGCAAGGCAAAGGCAGATGGGCAGAGTGTGTTTGGCTGTGAAAGCGGTGTCAAGAGAAGGTGAGGACCAGCAACAGCTCTAAGGCCTTAGATGTAGCGTGTGTCAGAAATCGCTTGGGTATTTGCTCTTTGGGAAGTGGTCTGTGCCGGCAGTGATAGTGAGATTCAACCTGAGAATGTGTTTTGGGAGTGCTGGGAGGCAAAGGCAGGGTAGATGGGCAGAGTGTGTTTGGCTGTGAAAGCGGTGTCAAGGGAAGGTGAGGACCAGCAACAGCTCTAAGCCCTTAGGCCTATCGTAGGGGAGAAATGGCTAGGACGTTTGCACTTTGGCAGGTGGTCTGTGCCGGGAGTGAGAGTGAGATTGAGCCTGAGAATATGTTTTGGGAGTGATGGGAGGGAAAGCCAGGGTAGATGGCCAGAGTGTGTTTGGCTGTGAAAGCGGTGTCAAGGGAAGGTGAGGACCAGCAACAGCTCTAAGCCCTTAGGCCTATCGTAGGGGAGAAATGGCTTGGAGGTTTGCACTTTGGGAGGTGGTCTGTGCCGGGAGTGAGAGTGAGATTGAACCTGAGAATGTGTGTTGGGAGTGCTGGGAGGCAAGTTAAAGGCAGATGGCCAGAGTGTGTTTGGCTGTGAAAGCGGAGTCAAGGGAAGGTGAGGACCAGCAACAGCTCTAAGCCCTTAGATGTAGCATGTGTCAGAAATCGCTTGGGTGTTGGCATTTTGGGAGGTGGTCTGTGCCGCGAGTGAGAATGAGATTCAACCTGAGAATGTGTGTTGGGAGTGCTGGGAGGCAAAGCCAGGGTAGATGGGCAGAGTGTGTTTGGCTGTGAAAGCGGTGTCAAGGGAAGGTGAGGACCAGCAACAGCTCTAAGCCCTTAGGCCTATCGTAGGGGAGAAATGGCTTGGAGGTTTGCACACTGGGAGGTGGTCTGTGCCGGAAGTGAGAGTGAGATTCAACCTGAGAATGTGTGTTGGGAGTGCTGGGAGGCAAAGCCATGGTAGATGGGCAGAGTGTGTTTGTCTGTGGAAGAGGTGTCAAGAGAAGGTGAGGACCAGCAACAGCTCTAAGCCCTTAAGCCTATCGCAGGGGAGAAATGGCTTGGACGTTTGCACTTGGGGAGGTGGTCTGTGCCGGGAGTGAGAGTGAGATTGAGCCTGAGAATGTGTGTTGGGAGTGCTGGGAGGCAAAGCCAGGGTAGATGGGCAGAGTGTGTTTGGCTGTGAAAGCGGTGTCAAGGGAAGGTGAAGACCAGCAACAGCTCTAAGCCCTTAGATGTAGCGTATGTCAGAAATCGGTTGGGTGTTTGCACTTTGGGAGGTGGTCTGTGCCGATAGTGAGAGTGTGTTGGGAGTGCTGGGCGGCAAGGCAAAGGCAGATGGCCAGTGTGTGTTTGGCTGTGAAAGCGGTGTCAAGGGAAGGTGAGCACCAGCAACAGCTCTAAGCCCTTAGATGTAGCGTGTGTCAGAAATCGCTTGGGTGTTGGCATTTTGGGAGGTGGTCTGTGCCGCGAGTGAGAATGAGATTCAACCTGAGAATGTGTGTTGGGAGTGCTGGGAGGCAAAGCCAGGGTAGATGGGCAGAGTGTGTTTGGCTGTGAAAGCGGTGTCAAGGGAAGGTGAGGACCAGCAACAGCTCTAAGCCCTTAGGCCTATCGTAGGGGAGAAATGGCTTGGAGGTTTGCACTTTGGGAGGTGGTGTGTGCCGGGAGTGAGAGTGAGCCTGAGAATGTGTGTTGGGAGTGCTGGGAGTTGAGGCAAAGGCAGATGGGTAGAGTGTGTTTGTCTGTGAAAGCGGTGTCAAGAGAAGGTGAGGACCAGCAGCAGCTCTAAGCCCTTAAGCCTATCGTAGGGGAGAAATGGCTTGGACGTTTGCACTTTGGGAGGTGGTGTGTGCCGGGAGTGACAGTGAGATTGAGCCTGAGAATGTGTGTTGGGAGTGCTGGGAGGCAAAGCCAGGGTAGATGGGCAGAATGTGTTTGGCTGTGAAAGCGGTGTCAAGGGAAGGTTAGGACCAGCAACAGCTCTAACCCCTTAGATGTAGCGTATGTCAGAAATCGGTTGGGTGTTTGCACTATGGGAGGTGGTCTGTGCCGATAGTGAGAGTGTGTTGGGAGTGGTGGGCGGCAAGGCAAAGGCAGATGGCCAGAGTGTGTTTGGCTGTGAAAGCGGTGTCAAGGGAAGGTGAGGACCAGCAACAGCTCTAAGGCCTTAGATGTAGCGTGTGTCAGAAATCGCTTGGGTATTTGCTCTTTGGGAAGTGGTGTGTGCCGGCAGTGATAGTGAGATTCAACCTGAGAATGTGTTTTGGGAGTGCTGGGAGGCAAAACCAGCGTAGATGGCCAGAGTGTGTTTGGCTGTGAAAGCGGTGTCAAGGGAAGGTGAGGACCAGCCACAGCTCTAAGCCCTTAGATGTAGCGTATGTCAGAAATCGGTTGGGTGTTTGCACTTTGGGAGGTGGTCTGTGCCAGGAGTGAGAGAGAGATTGAACTTGAGAATGTGTGTTGGGAGTGCTGGGAGGCAAGGGCAGCACAGATGGGCAGAGTGTGTTTGGCTGTGAAAGCGGTGTGAAGGGAAGGTGCGGACCAGCAACAGCTCTAAGCCCTTAGATGTAGCATGCGGCAGAAAATGCTAGGACGTTTGCACTTTGGGAGGTGTTGTGTGCCGGGAGTGAGAGTGAGATTGAACCTGAGAATGTGCGTTGAGAGTGCTGGGAGGCAAGGCAAAGGCAGATGGGCAGAGTGTGTTTTCCTGTGAAAGCGGTGTCAAGGGAAGGTGAGGACCAGCAACAGCTCTAAGCCCTTAGGCCTATCGTAGGGGAGAAATGGCTTGGACGTTTGCACTTTGGGAGGTGGTCTGTGCCGGGAGTGAGAGTGAGATTGAGCCTGAGAATGTGTTTTGGGAGTGCTGGGAGGCAAAGCCAGGGTAGATGGGCAGAGTGTGTTTGTCTGTGAAAGCGGTGTCAAGGGAAGGTGAGGACCAGCAACAGCTCTAAGCCCTTAGGCCTATCGTAGGGGAGAAATGGCTTGGACGTTTGCACTTTGGGAGGTGGTCTGTGCCGGGAGTGAGAGTGAGATTGAACCTGAGAATGTGTGTTGGGAGTGCTGGGAGGCAAGTTAAAGGCAGATGGCCAGAGTGTGTTTGGCTGTGAAAGCGGAGTCAAGGGAAGGTGAGGACCAGCAACAGCTCTAAGCCCTTAGATGTAGCGTGTGTCAGAAATCGCTTGGGTGTTGGCATTTTGGGAGGTGGTCTGTGCCGCGAGTGAGAATGAGATTCAACCTGAGAATGTGTGTTGGGAGTGCTGGGAGGCAAAGCCAGGGTAGATGGGCAGAGTGTGTTTGGCTGTGAAAGCGGTGTCAAGGGAAGGTGAAGACCAGCAACAGCTCTAACCCCTTAGATGTAGCGTATGTCAGAAATCGGTTGGGTGTTTGCACTTTGGGAGGTGGTCTGTGCCGGGAGTGAGAGTGAGAGTGAGCCTGAGAATGTGTGTTGGGAGTGCTGGGAGGCAAAGCCAGGGTAGATGGGCAGAGTGTGTTTGGCTGTGAAAGCGGTGTCAAGGGAAGGTGAGGACCAGCAACAGCTCTAAGCTCTTAGATGTAGCGTGTGTCAGAAATCGCTTGGAGGTTTGCACTTTGGGAGGTGGTCTGTGCCGATAGTGAGAGTGTGTTGGGAGTGCTGGGCGGCAAGGCAAACGCAGATGGGCAGAGTGTGTTTGGCTGTGAAAGCGGTGTCAAGGGAAGGTGAGGACCAGCAACAGCTCTAAGGCCTTAGATGTAGTGTGTGTCAGAAATCGCTTGGGTATTTGCTCTTTGGGAAGTGGTCTTGCCGGCAGTGATAGTGAGATTCAACGTGAGAATGTGTTTTGGGAGTGCTGGGAGGCAAAACCAGGGTAGATGGCCAGAGTGTGTTTGGCTGTGAAAGCGGTGTCAAGGGAAGGTGAGGACCAGCCACAGCTCTAAGCCCTTAGGCCTATCGTAGGGGAGAAATGGCTTGGACGTTTGCACTTGGGGAGGTGGTCTGTGCCGGGAGTGAGTGTGATAGTGAGCCTGAGAATATGTATTGGGAGTGCTGGGAGGGAAAGCCTGGGTAGATGGGCAGAGTGTGTTTGGCTGTG
Source organism: Pelecanus crispus (assembly GCF_030463565.1). Classification (NCBI taxonomy): domain Eukaryota; kingdom Metazoa; phylum Chordata; class Aves; order Pelecaniformes; family Pelecanidae; genus Pelecanus; species Pelecanus crispus. The sequence goes on along the minus strand of NC_134667.1, from coordinate 1,088,576 downwards.
AAAGCGCTGTCAAGGGAAGGTGAGGACCAGCAACAGCTCTAAGCCCTTAGATGTAGAATGGGTAGAAATCGCTTGGGTGTTTTGACTTTGTGAGGTGGTGTGTGCCGGGAGAGAGAGTGATTTTGGAGTGCTGGGAGGCAAGGCAAAGGCAGATGGGCAGAGTGTGTTTGGCTGTGAAAGCGGTGTCAAGAGAAGGTGAGGACCAGCAACAGCTCTAAGCCCTTAGGCCTATCGTATGGGAGAAATGGCTTGGAGGATTGCACTTTGGGAGGTGGTCTGTGCCGGGAGTGAGAGTGAGATTGAACCTGAGAATGTGTGTTGGGAGTGCTGGGAGGCAAGTTAAAGGCAGATGGCCAGAGTGTGTTTGGCTGTGAAAGCGGAGTCAACGGAAGGTGAGGACCAGCAACAGCTCTAAGCCCTTAGATGTAGCGTATGTCAGAAATCGGTTGGGTGTTTGCACTTTGGGAGGTGGTCTGTGCCGGGAGTGAGAGTGAGATTCAACCTGAGAATGTGTGTTGGGAGTGCTGGGAGGCAAAGCCAGGGTAGATGGGCAGAGTGTGTTTGGCTGTGAAAGCGGTGTCAAGGGAAGGTGAGGACCAGCAACAGCTCTAAGCTCTTAGATGTAGCGTGTGTCAGAAATCGCTTGGATGTTTGCACTTTGGGAGGTGGTCTGTGCCGATAGTGAGAGTGTGTTTGGAGTGGTAGGCGGCAAGGCAAAGGCAGATGGGCAGAGTGTGTTTGGCTGTGAAAGCGGTGTCAAGGGAAGGTGAGGACCAGCAACAGCTCTAAGGCCTTAGATGTAGTGTGTGTCAGAAATCGCTTGGGTATTTGCTCTTTGGGAAGTGGTGTGTGCCGGCAGTGATAGTGAGATTCAACGTGAGAATGTGTTTTGGGAGTGCTGGGAGGCAAGTTAAAGGCAGATGGCCAGAGTGTGTTTGGCTGTGAAAGCGGAGTCAAGGGAAGGTGAGGACCAGCAACAGCTCTAAGCCCTTAGGCCTATCGTAGGGGAGAAATGGCTTGGACGTTTGCACTTTGGGAGGTTGTGTGTGTCGGGATTGAGAGTGAGATTGAGCCTGAGAATATGTATTGGGAGTGCTGGGAGGCAAAGCCAGGGTAGATGGGCAGAGTGTGCTTGGCTGTGAAAGCGGTGTCAAGGGAAGGTGAGGACCAGCAACAGCTCTAAGCTCTTAGATGTATCATGTGTCAGAAATCGCTTGGGTGTTTGCACTTTGGGAGGTGGTCTGTGCTGGGAGTGAGAGTGAGAGCGTGACTGTGCCTGAGAATGTGTGTTGGGAGTGCTGGGAGGCAAGGGCAGCACAGATGGGCAGAGTGTGTTTGGCTGTGAAAGCGGTGTCAAGGGAAGGTGAGGACCAGCAACAGCTCTAAGCCCTTAGATGTACCATGTGGCAGAAATCGCTTGGGTGTTTTGACTTTGTGAGGTGGTGTGTGCCGGGAGAGAGAGTGATTTGGGAGTGCTGGGAGGCAAGGCAAAGGCAGATGGGCCGAGTGTGTTTGGCTGTGAAAGCGGTGTCAAGAGAAGGTGAGGACCAGCAACAGCTCGAAGCCCTTAGGCCTATCGTATGGGAGAAATGGCTTGGAGGTTTGCACTTTGGGAGGTGGTCTGTGCCGGGAGTGAGAGTGAGATTGAACCTGAGAATGTGTGTTGGGAGTGCTGGGAGGCAAGTTAAAGGCAGATGGCCAGAGTGTGTTTGGCTGTGAAAGCGGAGTCAAGGGAAGGTGAGGACCAGCAACAGCTCTAAGCCCTTAGATGTAGCGTGTGTCAGAAATCGCTTGGGTGTTGGCATTTTGGGAGGTGGTCTGTGCCGCGAGTGAGAATGAGATTCAACCTGAGAATGTGTGTTGGGAGTGCTGGGAGGCAAAGGCAGGGTAGATGGGCAGAGTGTGTTTGGCTGTGAAAGCGGTGTCAAGGGAAGGTGAGGACCAGCAACAGCTCTAAGCCCTTAGGCCTATCGTAGGGGAGAAATGGCTTGGAGGTTTGCACTTTGGGAGGTGGTGTGTGCCGGGAGTGAGAGTGAGATTGAGCCTGAGAATGTGTGTTGGGAGTGCTGGGAGGCAAAGGCCGGGTAGATGGGCAGAGTGTGTTTGGCTGTGAAAGCGGTGTCAAGGGAAGGTGAAGACCAGCAACAGCTCTAAGCCCTTAGATGTAGCGTATGTCAGAAATCGGTTGGGTGTTTGCACTTTGGGAGGTGGTCTGTGCCGGGAGTGAGAGATTGAGCCTGAGAATGTGTGTTGGGAGTGCTGGGAGGCAAAGGCCGGGTAGATGGCCAGAGTGTGTTTGGCTGTGAAAGCGGTGTCAAGGGAAGGTGAAGACCAGCAACAGCTCTAAGCCCTTAGATGTAGCGTATGTCAGAAATCGGTTGGGTGTTTGCACTTTGGGAGGTGGTCTGTGCCGGGAGTGAGAGTGAGAGTGAGCCTGAGAATGTGTGTTGGGAGTGCTGGGAGGCAAAGCCAGGGTAGATGGGCAGAGTGTGTTTGGCTGTGAAAGCGGTGTCAAGGGAAGGTGAGGACCAGCAACAGCTCTAAGCTCTTAGATGTAGCGTGTGTCAGAAATCGCTTGGGTGTTTGCACTTTGGGAGGTGGTCTGTGCCGATAGTGAGAGTGTGTTGGGAGTGCTGGGCGGCAAGGCAAAGGCAGATGGGCAGAGTGTGTTTGGCTGTGAAAGCGGTGTCAAGGGAAGGTTAGGACCAGCAACAGCTCTAAGCCCTTAGATGTAGCATGCGGCAGAAATCGCTTGGGTGTTTTGACTTTGTGAGGTGGTGTGTGCCGGGAGAGAGAGTGATTTGGGAGTGCTGGGAGGCAAGGCAAAGGCAGATGGGCAGAGTGTGTTTGGCTGTGAAAGCGGTGTCAAGGGAAGGTGAGGACCAGCAACAGCTCTAAGCCCTTAGGCCTATCGTAGGGGAGAAATGGCTTGGACGTTTGCACTTTGGGAGGTTGTGTGTGTCGCGATTGAGAGTGAGATTGAGCCTGAGAATATGTATTGGGAGTGCTGGGAGGCAAAGCCAGGGTAGATGGGCAGAGTGTGCTTGGCTGTGAAAGCGGTGTCAAGGGAAGGTGAGGACCAGTCACAGCTCTAAGCCCGTAGATGTAGCGTGTGTCAGAAATGATTGGGTATTTGCACTTTGGGAGGTGGTCTGTGCTGGGAGTCAGAGTGAGAGCGTGAGCGTGCCTGAGAATGTGTGTTGGGAGTGCTGGGAGGCAAGGGCAGCGCAGATGGGCAGAGTGCGTTTGGCTGTGAAAGCGGTGTCAAGGGAAGGTGAGGACCAGCAACAGCTCTAAGCTCTTAGATGTAGCGTGTGTCAGAAATCGCTTGGGTGTTTGCACTTTGGGAGGTGGTCTGTGCCGATAGTGAGAGTGTGTTGGGAGTGCTGGGCGGCAAGGCAAAGGCAGATGGGCAGAGTGTGTGTGGCTGTGAAAGCGGTGTCAAGGGAAGGTGAGGACCAGCAACAGCTCTAAGCCCTTAGATGTAGCATGCGGCAGAAATCGCTTGGGTCTTTTGACTTTGTGAGGTGGTGTGTGCCGGGAGAGAGAGTGATTTGGGAGTGCTGGGAGGCAAGGCAAAGGCAGATGGGCAGAGTGTGTTTGGCTGTGAAAGCGGTGTCAAGGGAAGGTGAGGGCCAGCAACAGCTCTAAGCCCTTAGGCCTATCGTAGGGGAGAAATGGCTTGGAGGTTTGCACTTTGGGAGGTGGTCTGTGCCGGGAGTGAGAGTGAGATTGAACCTGAGAATGTGTGTTGGGAGTGCTGGGAGGCAAGTTAAAGGCAGATGGCCAGAGTGTGTTTGGCTGTGAAAGCGGAGTCAAGGGAAGGTGAGGACCAGCAACAGCTCTAAGCCCTTAGATGTAGCGTATGTCAGAAATCGCTTGGGTGTTTGCACTTTGGGAGGTGGTGTGTGCCGGGAGAGAGAGTGATTTGGGAGTGCTGGGAGGCAAGGCAAAGGCAGATGGCCAGAGTGTGTTTGGCTGTGAAAGCGGTGTCAAGGGAAGGTGAGGACCAGCAACAGCTCTAAGCCCTTAGGCCTATCGTAGGGGAGAAATGGCTTGGACGTTTGCACTTTGGGAGGTTGTGTGTGTCGCGATTGAGAGTGAGATTGAGCCTGAGAATATGTATTGGGAGTGCTGGGAGGCAAAGCCAGGGTAGATGGGCAGAGTGTGCTTGGCTGTGAAAGCGGTGTCAAGGGAAGGTGAGCACCAGCAACAGCTCTAAGCCCTTAGATGTAGCGTGTGTCAGAAATCGCTTGGGTGTTGGCATTTTGGGAGGTGGTCTGTGCCGCGAGTGAGAATGAGATTCAACCTGAGAATGTGTGTTGGGAGTGCTGGGAGGCAAAGCCAGGGTAGATGGGCAGAGTGTGTTTGGCTGTGAAACTGGTGTCAAGGGAAGATGAGGACCAGCAACAGCTCTAAGCCCTTAGATGTAGCATGCGGCCGAAATCGCTTGGGTGTTTTGACTTTGGGAGGTGGTGTGTGCCGGGAGAGAGAGTGATTTGGGAGTGCTGGGATGCAAGGCAAAGGCAGATGGGCAGAGTGTGTTTGGCTGTGAAAGCGGTGTCAAGAGAAGGTGAGGACCAGCAACAGCTCTAAGGCCTTAGATGTAGCGTGTGTCAGAAATCGCTTGGGTATTTGCTCTTTGGGAAGTGGTCTGTGCCGGCAGTGATAGTGAGATTCAACCTGAGAATGTGTTTTGGGAGTGCTGGGAGGCAAAGGCAGGGTAGATGGGCAGAGTGTGTTTGGCTGTGAAAGCGGTGTCAAGGGAAGGTGAGGACCAGCAACAGCTCTAAGCCCTTAGGCCTATCGTAGGGGAGAAATGGCTAGGACGTTTGCACTTTGGCAGGTGGTCTGTGCCGGGAGTGAGAGTGAGATTGAGCCTGAGAATATGTTTTGGGAGTGATGGGAGGGAAAGCCAGGGTAGATGGCCAGAGTGTGTTTGGCTGTGAAAGCGGTGTCAAGGGAAGGTGAGGACCAGCAACAGCTCTAAGCCCTTAGGCCTATCGTAGGGGAGAAATGGCTTGGAGGTTTGCACTTTGGGAGGTGGTCTGTGCCGGGAGTGAGAGTGAGATTGAACCTGAGAATGTGTGTTGGGAGTGCTGGGAGGCAAGTTAAAGGCAGATGGCCAGAGTGTGTTTTGCTGTGAAAGCGGAGTCAAGGGAAGGTGAGGACCAGCAACAGCTCTAAGCCCTTAGATGTAGCATGTGTCAGAAATCGCTTGGGTGTTGGCATTTTGGGAGGTGGTCTGTGCCGCGAGTGAGAATGAGATTCAACCTGAGAATGTGTGTTGGGAGTGCTGGGAGGCAAAGCCAGGGTAGATGGGCAGAGTGTGTTTGGCTGTGAAAGCGGTGTCAAGGGAAGGTGAGGACCAGCAACAGCTCTAAGCCCTTAGGCCTATCGTAGGGGAGAAATGGCTTGGAGGTTTGCACACTGGGAGGTGGTCTGTGCCGGAAGTGAGAGTGAGATTCAACCTGAGAATGTGTGTTGGGAGTGCTGGGAGGCAAAGCCATGGTAGATGGGCAGAGTGTGTTTGTCTGTGGAAGAGGTGTCAAGAGAAGGTGAGGACCAGCAACAGCTCTAAGCCCTTAAGCCTATCGCAGGGGAGAAATGGCTTGGACGTTTGCACTTGGGGAGGTGGTCTGTGCCGGGAGTGAGAGTGAGATTGAGCCTGAGAATGTGTGTTGGGAGTGCTGGGAGGCAAAGGCAGGGTAGATGGGCAGAGTGTGTTTGGCTGTGAAAGCGGTGTCAAGGGAAGGTGAAGACCAGCAACAGCTCTAAGCCCTTAGATGTAGCGTATGTCAGAAATCGGTTGGGTGTTTGCACTTTCGGAGGTGGTCTGTGCCGATAGTGAGAGTGTGTTGGGAGTGCTGGGCGGCAAGGCAAAGGCAGATGGCCAGTGTGTGTTTGGCTGTGAAAGCGGTGTCAAGGGAAGGTGAGGACCAGCAACAGCTCTAAGCCCTTAGATGTAGCGTGTGTCAGAAATCGCTTGGGTGTTGGCATTTTGGGAGGTGGTCTGTGCCGCGAGTGAGAATGAGATTCAACCTGAGAATGTGTGTTGGGAGTGCTGGGAGGCAAAGCCAGGGTAGATGGGCAGAGTGTGTTTGGCTGTGAAAGCGGTGTCAAGGGAAGGTGAGGACCAGCAACAGCTCTAAGCCCTTAGGCCTATCGTAGGGGAGAAATGGCTTGGAGGTTTGCACTTTGGGAGGTGGTGTGTGCCGGGAGTGAGAGTGAGCCTGAGAATGTGTGTTGGGAGTGCTGGGAGTTGAGGCAAAGGCAGATGGGTAGAGTGTGTTTGTCTGTGAAAGCGGTGTCAAGAGAAGGTGAGGACCAGCAGCAGCTCTAAGCCCTTAAGCCTATCGTAGGGGAGAAATGGCTTGGACGTTTGCACTTTGGGAGGTGGTGTGTGCCGGGAGTGACAGTGAGATTGAGCCTGAGAATGTGTGTTGGGAGTGCTGGGAGGCAAAGCCAGGGTAGATGGGCAGAATGTGTTTGGCTGTGAAAGCGGTGTCAAGGGAAGGTTAGGACCAGCAACAGCTCTAACCCCTTAGATGTAGCGTATGTCAGAAATCGGTTGGGTGTTTGCACTTTGGGAGGTGGTCTGTGCCGATAGTGAGAGTGTGTTGGGAGTGGTGGGCGGCAAGGCAAAGGCAGATGGGCAGAGTGTGTTTGGCTGTGAAAGCGGTGTCAAGGGAAGGTGAGGACCAGCAACAGCTCTAAGGCCTTAGATGTAGCGTGTGTCAGAAATCGCTTGGGTATTTGCTCTTTGGGAAGTGGTGTGTGCCGGCAGTGATAGTGAGATTCAACCTGAGAATGTGTTTTGGGAGTGCTGGGAGGCAAAACCAGCGTAGATGGCCAGAGTGTGTTTGGCTGTGAAAGCGGTGTCAAGGGAAGGTGAGGACCAGCCACAGCTCTAAGCCCTTAGATGTAGCGTATGTCAGAAATCGGTTGGGTGTTTGCACTTTGGGAGGTGGTCTGTGCCAGGAGTGAGAGAGAGATTGAACTTGAGAATGTGTGTTGGGAGTGCTGGGAGGCAAGGGCAGCACAGATGGGCAGAGTGTGTTTGGCTGTGAAAGCGGTGTGAAGGGAAGGTGCGGACCAGCAACAGCTCTAAGCCCTTAGATGTAGCATGCGGCAGAAAATGCTAGGACGTTTGCACTTTGGGAGGTGTTGTGTGCTGGGAGTGAGAGTGAGATTGAACCTGAGAATGTGCGTTGAGAGTGCTGGGAGGCAAGGCAAAGGCAGATGGGCAGAGTGTGTTTTCCTGTGAAAGCGGTGTCAAGGGAAGGTGAGGACCAGCAACAGCTCTAAGCCCTTAGGCCTATCGTAGGGGAGAAATGGCTTGGAGGTTTGCACTTTGGGAGGTGGTCTGTGCCGGGAGTGAGAGTGAGATTGAGCCTGAGAATGTGTTTTGGGAGTGATGGGAGGCAAAGCCAGGGTAGATGGGCAGAGTGTGTTTGTCTGTGAAAGCGGTGTCAAGGGAAGGTGAGGACCAGCAACAGCTCTAAGCCCTTAGGCCTATCGTAGGGGAGAAATGGCTTGGACGTTTGCACTTTGGGAGGTGGTCTGTGCCGGGAGTGAGAGTGAGATTGAACCTGAGAATGTGTGTTGGGAGTGCTGGGAGGCAAGTTAAAGGCAGATGGCCAGAGTGTGTTTGGCTGTGAAAGCGGAGTCAAGGGAAGGTGAGGACCAGCAACAGCTCTAAGCCCTTAGATGTAGCGTGTGTCAGAAATCGCTTGGGTGTTGGCATTTTGGGAGGTGGTCTGTGCCGCGAGTGAGAATGAGATTCAACCTGAGAATGTGTGTTGGGAGTGCTGGGAGGCAAAGCCAGGGTAGATGGGCAGAGTGTGTTTGGCTGTGAAAGCGGTGTCAAGGGAAGGTGAGGACCAGCAACAGCTCTAAGTCCTTAGGCCTATCGTAGGGGTGAAATGGCTTGGAGGTTTGCACTTTGGGAGGTGGTGTGTGCCGGGAGTGAGAGTGAGAGTAAGCCTGAGAATGTGTGTTGGGAGTGCTGGGAGGCAAAACCAGCGTAGATGGGCAGAGTGTGTTTGGCTGTGAAAGCGGTGTCAAGGGAAGGTGAGGACCAGCCACAGCTCTAAGCCCTTAGATGTAGCGTATGTCAGAAATCGGTTGGGTGTTTGCACTTTGGGAGGTGGTCTGTGCCAGGAGTGAGAGAGAGATTGAACTTGAGAATGTGTCTTGGGAGTGCTGGGAGGCAAGGGCAGCACAGATGGTCAGAGTGTGTTTGGCTGTGAAAGCGGTGTGAAGGGAAGGTGCGGACCAGCAACAGCTCTAAGCCCTTAGGCCTATCGTAGGGGAGAAATGGCTTGGACGTTTGCACTTTGGGAGGTGGTGTGTGCCGGGAGTGAGAGTGAGATTGAGCCTGAGAATGTGTGTTGGGAGTGCTGGGAGGCAAAGCCAGGGTAGATGGGCAGAGTGTGTTTGGCTGTGAAAGCGGTGTCAAGGGAAGGTGAAGACCAGCAACAGCTCTAAGCCCTTAGATGTAGCGTATGTCAGAAATCGGTTGGGTGTTTGCACTTTGGGAGGTGGTCTGTGCCGGGAGTGAGAGTGAGAGTGAGCCTGAGAATGTGTGTTGGGAGTGCTGGGAGGCAAAGCCAGGGTAGATGGGCAGAGTGTGTTTGGCTGTGAAAGCGGTGTCAAGGGAAGGTGAGGACCAGCAACAGCTCTAAGCTCTTAGATGTAGCGTGTGTCAGAAATCGCTTGGAGGTTTGCACTTTGGGAGGTGGTCTGTGCCGATAGTGAGAGTGTGTTGGGAGTGGTGGGCGGCAAGGCAAACGCAGATGGGCAGAGTGTGTTTGGCTGTGAAAGCGGTGTCAAGGGAAGGTGAGGACCAGCAACAGCTCTAAGGCCTTAGATGTAGTGTGTGTCAGAAATCGCTTGGGTATTTGCTCTTTGGGAAGTGGTGTGTGCCGGCAGTGATAGTGAGATTCAACGTGAGAATGTGTTTTGGGAGTGCTGGGAGTCAAAACCAGCATAGATGGCCAGAGTGTGTTTGGCTGTGACAGCGGTGTCAAGGGAAGGTGAGGACCAGCCACAGCTCTAAGCCCTTAGGCCTATCGTAGGGGAGAAATGGCTTGGACGTTTGCACTTGGGGAGGTGGTCTGTGCCGGGAGTGAGAGTGATAGTGAGCCTGAGAATATGTATTGGGAGTGCTGGGAGGGAAAGCCAGGGTAGATGGGCAGAGTGTGTTTGGCTGTGAAAGCGCTGTCAAGGGAAGGTGAGGACCAGCAACAGCTCTAAGCCCTTAGATGTAGCATGCGGCAGAAATCGCTTGGGTGTTTTGACTTTGTGAGGTGGTGTGTGCCGGGAGAGAGAGTGATTTTGGAGTGCTGGGAGGCAAGGCAAAGGCAGATGGGCAGAGTGTGTTTGGCTGTGAAAGCGGTGTCAAGAGAAGGTGAGGACCAGCAACAGCTCGAAGCCCTTAGGCCTATCGTAGGGGAGAAATGGCTTGGAGGTTTGCACTTTGGGAGGTGGTCTGTGCCGGGAGTGAGAGTGAGATTGAACCTGAGAATGTGTGTTGGGAGTGCTGGGAGGCAAGTTAAAGGCAGATGGCCAGAGTGTGTTTGGCTGTGAAAGCGGAGTCAACGGAAGGTGAGGACCAGCAACAGCTCTAAGCCCTTAGATGTAGCGTGTGTCAGAAATCGCTTGGGTGTTGGCATTTTGGGAGGTGGTCTGTGCCGCGAGTGAGAATGAGATTCAACCTCAGAATGTGTGTTGGGAGTGCTGGGAGGCAAAGCCAGGGTAGATGGGCAGAGTGTGTTTGGCTGTGAAAGCGGTGTCAAGGGAAGGTGAAGACCAGCAACAGCTCTAACCCCTTAGATGTAGCGTATGTCAGAAATCGGTTGGGTGTTTGCACTTTGGGAGGTGGTCTGTGCCGGGAGTGAGAGTGAGAGTGAGCCTGAGAATGTGTGTTGGGAGTGCTGGGAGGCAAAGCCAGGGTAGATGGGCAGAGTGTGTTTGGCTGTGAAAGCGGTGTCAAGGGAAGGTGAGGACCAGCAACAGCTCTAAGCTCTTAGATGTAGCGTGTGTCAGAAATCGCTTGGAGGTTTGCACTTTGGGAGGTGGTCTGTGCCGATAGTGAGAGTGTGTTGGGAGTGCTGGGCGGCAAGGCAAACGCAGATGGGCAGAGTGTGTTTGGCTGTGAAAGCGGTGTCAAGGGAAGGTGAGGACCAGCAACAGCTCTAAGGCCTTAGATGTAGTGTGTGTCAGAAATCGCTTGGGTATTTGCTCTTTGGGAAGTGGTCTTGCCGGCAGTGATAGTGAGATTCAACGTGAGAATGTGTTTTGGGAGTGCTGGGAGGCAAAACCAGGGTAGATGGCCAGAGTGTGTTTGGCTGTGAAAGCGGTGTCAAGGGAAGGTGAGGACCAGCCACAGCTCTAAGCCCTTAGGCCTATCGTAGGGGAGAAATGGCTTGGACGTTTGCACTTGGGGAGGTGGTCTGTGCCGGGAGTGAGTGTGATAGTGAGCCTGAGAATATGTATTGGGAGTGCTGGGAGGGAAAGCCTGGGTAGATGGGCAGAGTGTGTTTGGCTGTGAAAGCGCTGTCAAGGGAAGGTGAGGACCAGCAACAGCTCTATGCCCTTAGATGTAGAATGGGTAGAAATCGCTTGGGTGTTTTGACTTTGTGAGGTGGTGTGTGCCGGGAGAGAGAGTGATTTTGGAGTGCTGGGAGGCAAGGCAAAGGCAGATGGGCAGAGTGTGTTTGGCTGTGAAAGCGGTGTCAAGAGAAGGTGAGGACCAGCAACAGCTCTAAGCCCTTAGGCCTATCGTATGGGAGAAATGGCTTGGAGGATTGCACTTTGGGAGGTGGTCTGTGCCGGGAGTGAGAGTGAGATTGAACCTGAGAATGTGTGTTGGGAGTGCTGGGAGGCAAGTTAAAGGCAGATGGCCAGAGTGTGTTTGGCTGTGAAAGCGGAGTCAACGGAAGGTGAGGACCAGCAACAGCTCTAAGCCCTTAGATGTAGCGTATGTCAGAAATCGGTTGGGTGTTTGCACTTTGGGAGGTGGTCTGTGCCGGGAGTGAGAGTGAGATTCAACCTGAGAATGTGTGTTGGGAGTGCTGGGAGGCAAAGCCAGGGTAGATGGGCAGAGTGTGTTTGGCTGTGAAAGCGGTGTCAAGGGAAGGTGAGGACCAGCAACAGCTCTAAGCTCTTAGATGTAGCGTGTGTCAGAAATCGCTTGGATGTTTGCACTTTGGGAGGTGGTCTGTGCCGATAGTGAGAGTGTGTTTGGAGTGGTAGGCGGCAAGGCAAAGGCAGATGGGCAGAGTGTGTTTGGCTGTGAAAGCGGTGTCAAGGGAAGGTGAGGACCAGCAACAGCTCTAAGGCCTTAGATGTAGTGTGTGTCAGAAATCGCTTGGGTATTTGCTCTTTGGGAAGTGGTGTGTGCCGGCAGTGATAGTGAGATTCAACGTGAGAATGTGTTTTGGGAGTGCTGGGAGGCAAGTTAAAGGCAGATGGCCAGAGTGTGTTTGGCTGTGAAAGCGGAGTCAAGGGAAGGTGAGGACCAGCAACAGCTCTAAGCCCTTAGGCCTATCGTAGGGGAGAAATGGCTTGGACGTTTGCACTTTGGGAGGTTGTGTGTGTCGGGATTGAGAGTGAGATTGAGCCTGAGAATATGTATTGGGAGTGCTGGGAGGCAAAGCCAGGGTAGATGGGCAGAGTGTGCTTGGCTGTGAAAGCGGTGTCAAGGGAAGGTGAGGACCAGCAACAGCTCTAAGCTCTTAGATGTATCATGTGTCAGAAATCGCTTGGGTGTTTGCACTTTGGGAGGTGGTCTGTGCTGGGAGTGAGAGTGAGAGCGTGACTGTGCCTGAGAATGTGTGTTGGGAGTGCTGGGAGGCAAGGGCAGCACAGATGGGCAGAGTGTGTTTGGCTGTGAAAGCGGTGTCAAGGGAAGGTGAGGACCAGCAACAGCTCTAAGCCCTTAGATGTACCATGTGGCAGAAATCGCTTGGGTGTTTTGACTTTGTGAGGTGGTGTGTGCCGGGAGAGAGAGTGATTTGGGAGTGCTGGGAGGCAAGGCAAAGGCAGATGGGCCGAGTGTGTTTGGCTGTGAAAGCGGTGTCAAGAGAAGGTGAGGACCAGCAAGAGCTCGAAGCCCTTAGGCCTATCGTATGGGAGAAATGGCTTGGAGGTTTGCACTTTGGGAGGTGGTCTGTGCCGGGAGTGAGAGTGAGATTGAACCTGAGAATGTGTGTTGGGAGTGCTGGGAGGCAAGTTAAAGGCAGATGGCCAGAGTGTGTTTGGCTGTGAAAGCGGAGTCAAGGGAAGGTGAGGACCAGCAACAGCTCTAAGCCCTTAGATGTAGCGTGTGTCAGAAATCGCTTGGGTGTTGGCATTTTGGGAGGTGGTCTGTGCCGCGAGTGAGAATGAGATTCAGCCTGAGAATGTGTGTTGGGAGTGCTGGGAGGCAAAGCCAGGGTAGATGGGCAGAGTGTGTTTGGCTGTGAAAGCGGTGTCAAGGGAAGGTGAGGACCAGCAACAGCTCTAAGCCCTTAGGCCTATCGTAGGGGAGAAATGGCTTGGAGGTTTGCACTTTGGGAGGTGGTGTGTGCCGGGAGTGAGAGTGAGATTGAGCCTGAGAATGTGTGTTGGGAGTGCTGGGAGGCAAAGGCCGGGTAGATGGCCAGAGTGTGTTTGGCTGTGAAAGCGGTGTCAAGGGAAGGTGAAGACCAGCAACAGCTCTAAGCCCTTAGATGTAGCGTATGTCAGAAATCGGTTGGGTGTTTGCACTTTGAGAGGTGGTCTGTGCCGGGAGTGAGAGATTGAGCCTGAGAATGTGTGTTGGGAGTGCTGGGAGGCAAAGGCCGGGTAGATGGCCAGAGTGTGTTTGGCTGTGAAAGCGGTGTCAAGGGAAGGTGAAGACCAGCAACAGCTCTAAGCCCTTAGATGTAGCGTATGTCAGAAATCGGTTGGGTGTTTGCACTTTGGGAGGTGGTCTGTGCCGGGAGTGAGAGTGAGAGTGAGCCTGAGAATGTGTGTTGGGAGTGCTGGGAGGCAAAGCCAGGGTAGATGGGCAGAGTGTGTTTGGCTGTGAAAGCGGTGTCAAGGGAAGGTGAGGACCAGCAACAGCTCTAAGCTCTTAGATGTAGCGTGTGTCAGAAATCGCTTGGGTGTTTGCACTTTGGGAGGTGGTCTGTGCCGATAGTGAGAGTGTGTTGGGAGTGCTGGGCGGCAAGGCAAAGGCAGATGGGCAGAGTGTGTTTGGCTGTGAAAGCGGTGTCAAGGGAAGGTTAGGACCAGCAACAGCTCTAAGCCCTTAGATGTAGCATGCGGCAGAAATCGCTTGGGTGTTTTGACTTTGGGAGGTGGTGTGTGCCGGGAGAGAGAGTGATTTGGGAGTGCTGGGAGGCAAGGCAAAGGCAGATGGGCAGAGTGTGTTTGGCTGTGAAAGCGGTGTCAAGGGAAGGTGAGGACCAGCAACAGCTCTAAGCCCTTAGGCCTATCGTAGGGGAGAAATGGCTTGGACGTTTGCACTTTGGGAGGTTGTGTGTGTCGCGATTGAGAGTGAGATTGAGCCTGAGAATATGTATTGGGAGTGCTGGGAGGCAAAGCCAGGGTAGATGGGCAGAGTGTGCTTGGCTGTGAAAGCGGTGTCAAGGGAAGGTGAGGACCAGTCACAGCTCTAAGCCCGTAGATGTAGCGTGTGTCAGAAATGATTGGGTATTTGCACTTTGGGAGGTGGTCTGTGCTGGGAGTCAGAGTGAGAGCGTGAGCGTGCCTGAGAATGTGTGTTGGGAGTGCTGGGAGGCAAGGGCAGCGCAGATGGGCAGAGTGCGTTTGGCTGTTAAAGCGGTGTCAAGGGAAGGTGAAGACCAGCAACAGCTCTAAGCCCTTAGATGTAGCGTGTGTCAGAAATCGGTTTGGTGGTGGCATTTTGTGAGGTGGTCTGTGCTGGTAGTGAGAGTGTGTTGGGATTGCTGGGAGGCAAGGCAAAGGCGGATGGCCAGAGTGTGTTTGGCTGTGAAAGCGGTGTCAAGGGAAGGTGAAGACCAGCAACAGCTCTAAGCCCTTAGATGTAGCGTACGTCTGAAATCGGTTGGGTGTTTGCACTTTGGGAGGTGGTCTGTGCCGGGAGTGAGAGTGAGATTGAGCCTGAGAATGTGTGTTGGGAGTGCTGGGAGGCAAAGGCCGGGTAGATGGCCAGCGTGTGTTTGGCTGTGAAAGCGGTGTCAAGGGAACGTGAAGACCAGCAACAGCTCTAAGCCCTTAGATGTAGCGTATGTCAGAAATCGGTTGGGTGTTTGCACTTTGGGAGGTGGTGTGTGCCGGGAGTGAGAGTGAGATTCAACCTGAGAATGTGTGTTGGGAGTGCTGGGAGGCAAAGCCAGGGTAGATGGGCAGAGTGTGTTTGGCTGTGAAAGCGGTGTCAAGGGAAGGTGAGGACCAGCAACAGCTCTAAGCTCTTAGATGTAGCGTGTGTCAGAAATCGCTTGGGTGTTTGCACTTTGGGAGGTGGTCTGTGCCGATAGTGAGAGTGTGTTGGGAGTGCTGGGCGGCAAGGCAAAGGCAGATGGGCAGAGTGTGTTTGGCTGTGAAAGCGGTGTCAAGGGAAGGTGAGGACCAGCAACAGCTCTAAGCCCTTAGATGTAGCATGCGGCAGAAATCGCTTGGGTGTTTTGACTTTGTGAGGTGGTGTGTGCCGGGAGAGAGAGTGATTTGGGAGTGCTGGGAGGCAAGGCAAAGGCAGATGGGCAGAGTGTGTTTGGCTGTGAAAGCGGTGTCAAGGGAAGGTGAGGGCCAGCAACAGCTCTAAGCCCTTAGGCCTATCGTAGGGGAGAAATGGCTTGGAGGTTTGCACTTTGGGAGGTGGTCTGTGCCGGGAGTGAGAGTGAGATTGAACCTGAGAATGTGTGTTGGGAGTGCTGGGAGGCAAGTTAAAGGCAGATGGCCAGAGTGTGTTTGGCTGTGAAAGCGGAGTCAAGGGAAGGTGAGGACCAGCAACAGCTCTAAGCCCTTAGATGTAGCGTATGTCAGAAATCGCTTGGGTGTTTGCACTTTGGGAGGTGGTGTGTGCCGGGAGAGAGAGTGATTTGGGAGTGCTGGGAGGCAAGGCAAAGGCAGATGGCCAGAGTGTGTTTGGCTGTGAAAGCGGTGTCAAGGGAAGGTGAGGACCAGCAACAGCTCTAAGCCCTTAGGCCTATCGTAGGGGAGAAATGGCTTGGACGTTTGCACTTTGGGAGGTTGTGTGTGTCGCGATTGAGAGTGAGATTGAGCCTGAGAATATGTATTGGGAGTGCTGGGAGGCAAAGCCAGGGTAGATGGGCAGAGTGTGCTTGGCTGTGAAAGCGGTGTCAAGGGAAGGTGAGGACCAGTCACAGCTCTAAGCCCGTAGATGTAGCGTGTGTCAGAAATGATTGGGTATTTGCACTTTGGGAGGTGGTCTGTGCTGGGAGTCAGAGTGAGAGCGTGAGCGTGCCTGAGAATGTGTGTTGGGAGTGCTGGGAGGCAAGGGCAGCGCAGATGGGCAGAGTGCGTTTGGCTGTGAAAGCGGTGTCAAGGGAAGGTGAGGACCAGCAACAGCTCTAAGCCCTTAGATGTAGCGTGTGTCAGAAATCGGTTTGGTGGTGGCATTTTGGGAGGTGGTCTGTGCTGGTAGTGAGAGTGAGATTGAGCCTGAGAATGTGTGTTGGGAGTGCTGGGAGGCAAAGGCCGGGTAGATGGCCAGCGTGTGTTTGGCTGTGAAAGCGGTGTCAAGGGAACGTGAAGACCAGCAACAGCTCTAAGCCCTTAGATGTAGCGTATGTCAGAAATCGGTTGGGTGTTTGCACTTTGGGAGGTGGTGTGTGCCGGGAGTGAGAGTGAGAGTGAGCCTGAGAATGTGTGTTGGGAGTGCTGGGAGGCAAAGCCAGGGTAGATGGGCAGAGTGTGCTTGGCTGTGAAAGCGGTGTCAAGGGAAGGTGAGCACCAGCAACAGCTCTAAGCCCTTAGATGTAGCGTGTGTCAGAAATCGCTTGGGTGTTGGCATTTTGGGAGGTGGTCTGTGCCGCGAGTGAGAGTGAGAGTGAGCCTGAGAATGTGTGTTGGGAGTGCTGGGAGGCAAAGCCAGGGTAGATGGGCAGAGTGTGTTTGGCTGTGAAAGCGGTGTCAAGGGAAGGTGAGGACCAGCAACAGCTCTAAGCTCTTAGATGTAGCGTGTGTCAGAAATCGCTTGGGTGTTTGCACTTTGGGAGGTGGTCTGTGCCGATAGTGAGAGTGTGTTGGGAGTGCTGGGCGGCAAGGCAAAGGCAGATGGGCAGAGTGTGTTTGGCTGTGAAAGCGGTGTCAAGGGAAGGTTAGGACCAGCAACAGCTCTAAGCCCTTAGATGTAGCATGCAGCAGAAATCGCTTGGGTGTTTTGACTTTGTGAGGTGGTGTGTGCCGGGAGAGAGAGTGATTTGGGAGTGCTGGGAGGCAAGGCAAAGGCAGATGGGCAGAGTGTGTTTGGCTGTGAAAGCGGTGTCAAGGGAAGGTGAGGACCAGCAACAGCTCTAAGCCCTTAGGCCTATCGTAGGGGAGAAATGGCTTGGAGGTTTGCACTTTGGGAGGTGGTCTGTGCCGGGAGTGAGAGTGAGATTGAACCTGAGAATGTGTGTTGGGAGTGCTGGGAGGCAAGTTAAAGGCAGATGGCCAGAGTGTGTTTGGCTGTGAAAGCGGAGTCAAGGGAAGGTGAGGACCAGCAACAGCTCTAAGCCCTTAGATGTAGCGTATGTCAGAAATCGCTTGGGTGTTTGCACTTTGGGAGGTGGTGTGTGCCGGGAGAGAGAGTGATTTGGGAGTGCTGGGAGGCAAGGCAAAGGCAGATGGCCAGAGTGTGTTTGGCTGTGAAAGCGGTGTCAAGGGAAGGTGAGGACCAGCAACAGCTCTAAGCCCTTAGGCCTATCGTAGGGGAGAAATGGCTTGGAGGTTTGCACTTTGGGAGGTTGTGTGTGTCGCGATTGAGAGTGAGATTGAGCCTGAGAATATGTATTGGGAGTGCTGGGAGGCAAAGCCAGGGTAGATGGGCAGAGTGTGCTTGGCTGTGAAAGCGGTGTCAAGGGAAGGTGAGGACCAGTCACAGCTCTAAGCCCGTAGATGTAGCGTGTGTCAGAAATGATTGGGTATTTGCACTTTGGGAGGTGGTCTGTGCTGGGAGTCAGAGTGAGAGCGTGAGCGTGCCTGAGAATGTGTGTTGGGAGTGCTGGGAGGCAAGGGCAGCGCAGATGGGCAGAGTGCGTTTGGCTGTGAAAGCGGTGTCAAGGGAAGGTGAGGACCAGCAACAGCTCTAAGCCCTTAGATGTAGCGTGTGTCAGAAATCGGTTTGGTGGTGGCATTTTGTGAGGTGGTCTGTGCTGGTAGTGAGAGTGTGTTGGGATTGCTGGGAGGCAAGGCAAAGGCGGATGGCCAGAGTGTGTTTGGCTGTGAAAGCGGTGTCAAGGGAAGGTGAAGACCAGCAACAGCTCTAAGCCCTTAGATGTAGCGTATGTCAGAAATCGGTTGGGTGTTTGCACTTTGGGAGGTGGTCTGTGCCGGGAGTGAGAGTGAGATTGAGCCTGAGAATGTGTGTTGGGAGTGCTGGGAGGCAAAGGCCGGGTAGATGGCCAGCGTGTGTTTGGCTGTGAAAGCGGTGTCAAGGGAACGTGAAGACCAGCAACAGCTCTAAGCCCTTAGATGTAGCGTATGTCAGAAATCGGTTGGGTGTTTGCACTTTGGGAGGTGGTGTGTGCCGGGAGTGAGAGTGAGAGTGAGCCTGAGAATGTGTGTTGGGAGTGCTGGGAGGCAAAGCCAGGGTAGATGGGCAGAGTGTGTTTGGCTGTGAAAGCGGTGTCAAGGGAAGGTGAGGACCAGCAACAGCTCTAAGCTCTTAGATGTAGCGTGTGTCAGAAATCGCTTGGGTGTTTGCACTTTGGGAGGTGGTCTGTGCCGATAGTGAGAGTGTGTTGGGAGTGCTGGGCGGCAAGGCAAAGGCAGATGGGCAGAGTGTGTTTGGCTGTGAAAGCGGTGTCAAGGGAAGGTGAGGACCAGCAACAGCTCTAAGCCCTTAGATGTAGCATGCGGCAGAAATCGCTTGGGTGTTTTGACTTTGTGAGGTGGTGTGTGCCGGGAGAGAGAGTGATTTGGGAGTGCTGGGAGGCAAGGCAAAGGCAGATGGGCAGAGTGTGTTTGGCTGTGAAAGCGGTGTCAAGGGAAGGTGAGGGCCAGCAACAGCTCTAAGCCCTTAGGCCCATCGTAGGGGAGAAATGGCTTGGAGGTTTGCACTTTGGGAGGTGGTGTGTGCCGGGAGTGAGAGTGAGATTGAACCTGAGAATGTGTGTTGGGAGTGCTGGGAGGCAAGTTAAAGGCAGATGGCCAGAGTGTGTTTGGCTGTGAAAGCGGAGTCAAGGGAAGGTGAGGACCAGCAACAGCTCTAAGCCCTTAGATGTAGCGTATGTCAGAAATCGGTTGGGTGTTTGCACTTTGGGAGGTGGTGTGTGCCGGGAGAGAGAGTGATTTGGGAGTGCTGGGAGGCAAGGCAAAGGCAGATGGCCAGAGTGTGTTTGGCTGTGAAAGCGGTGTCAAGGGAAGGTGAGGACCAGCAACAGCTCTAAGCCCTTAGGCCTATCGTAGGGGAGAAATGGCTTGGACGTTTGCACTTTGGGAGGTTGTGTGTGTCGCGATTGAGAGTGAGATTGAGCCTGAGAATATGTATTGGGAGTGCTGGGAGGCAAAGCCAGGGTAGATGGGCAGAGTGTGCTTGGCTGTGAAAGCGGTGTCAAGGGAAGGTGAGCACCAGCAACAGCTCTAAGCCCTTAGATGTAGCGTGTGTCAGAAATCGCTTGGGTGTTGGCATTTTGGGAGGTGGTCTGTGCCGCGAGTGAGAATGAGATTCAACCTGAGAATGTGTGTTGGGAGTGCTGGGAGGCAAAGCCAGGGTAGATGGGCAGAGTGTGTTTGGCTGTGAAACTGGTGTCAAGGGAAGATGAGGACCAGCAACAGCTCTAAGCCCTTAGATGTAGCATGCGGCCGAAATCGCTTGGGTGTTTTGACTTTGGGAGGTGTTGTGTGCCAGGAGAGAGAGTGATTTGGGAGTGCTGGGATGCAAGGCAAAGGCAGATGGGCAGAGTGTGTTTGGCTGTGAAAGCGGTGTCAAGAGAAGGTGAGGACCAGCAACAGCTCTAAGGCCTTAGATGTAGCGTGTGTCAGAAATCGCTTGGGTATTTGCTCTTTGGGAAGTGGTCTGTGCCGGCAGTGATAGTGAGATTCAACCTGAGAATGTGTTTTGGGAGTGCTGGGAGGCAAAGGCAGGGTAGATGGGCAGAGTGTGTTTGGCTGTGAAAGCGGTGTCAAGGGAAGGTGAGGACCAGCAACAGCTCTAAGCCCTTAGATGTATCGTATGTCAGAAATCGGTTGGGTGTTTGCACTTTGGGAGGTGGTCTGTGCCGGGAGTGAGAGTGAGAGTGAGCCTGAGAATGTGCGTTGAGAGTGCTGGGAGGCAAGGCAAAGGCAGATGGGCAGAGTCTGTTTTCCTGTGAAAGCGGTGTCAAGGGAAGGTGAGGACCAGCAACAGCTCTAAGCCCTTAGGCCTATCGTAGGGGAGAAATGGCTTGGACGTTTGCACTTTTGGAGGTGGTGTGTGCCGGGAGTGAGAGTGAGATTGAGCCTGAGAATGTGTGTTGGGAGTGCTGGGCGTTGAGGCAAAGGCAGATGGGCAGAGTGTGTTTGGCTGTGAAAGCGGTGTCAAGGGAAGGTGAGGGCCAGCAACAGCTCTAACCCCTTAGATGTCGCATGCGTCAGAAAATGCTTGGACGTTTGCACTTTGGGAGGTGTTGTGTGCCGGGAGTGAGAGTGAGATTGAGCCTGAGAATATGTATTGGGAGTGCTGGCAGGCAAAGCCAGGGTAGATGGCCAGGGTGTGTTTGGCTGTAAAAGCGGTGTCAAGGGAAGGTGAAGACCAGCAACAGCTCTAAGCCCTTAGGCCTATCGTAGGGGAGAAATGGCTTGGAGGTTTGCACTTTGGGAGGTGGTCTGTGCCGGGAGTGAGAGTGAGAGTGAGCCTGAGAATGTGTGTTGGGAGTGCTGGGAGGCAAAGGCAGGGTAGATGGGCAGAGTGTGTTTGGCTCTGAAAGCGGTGTCAAGGGAAGGTGAGGACCAGTCACAGCTCTAAGCCCGTAGATGTAGCGTGTGTCAGAAATGATTGGGTATTTGCACTTTGGGAGGTGGTCTGTGCTGGGAGTCAGAGTGAGAGCGTGAGCGTGCCTGAGAATGTGTGTTGGGAGTGCTGGGAGGCAAGGGCAGCGCAGATGGGCAGAGTGCGTTTGGCTGTGAAAGCGGTGTCAAGGGAAGGTGAGGACCAGCAACAGCTCTAAGCCCTTAGATGTAGCGTGTGTCAGAAATCGGTTTGGTGGTGGCATTTTGTGAGGTGGTCTGTGCTGGTAGTGAGAGTGTGTTGGGATTGCTGGGAGGCAAGGCAAAGGCGGATGGCCAGAGTGTGTTTGGCTGTGAAAGCGGAGTCAAGGGAAGGTGAGGACCAGCAACAGCTCTAAGCCCTTAGGCCTATCGTATGGGAGAAATGGCTTGGAGGTTTGCACTTTGGGAGGTGGTCTGTGCCGGGAGTGAGAGTGAGATTGAGCCTGAGAATGTGTTTTGGGAGTGCTGGGAGGCAAAGGCAGGGTAGATGGGCAGAGTGTGTTTGGCTGTGAAAGCGGTGTCAAGGGAAGGTGAGGACCAGCAACAGCTCTAAGCCCTTAGATGTAGCGTATGTCAGAAATCGTTTGGGTGTTTGCACTTTGGGAGGTGGTCTGTGCCGGGAGTGAGAGTGAGAGTGCGCCTGAGAATGTGTGTTGGGAGTGCTGGGAGGCAATGCCAGGGTAGATGGCCAGAGTGTGTTTGGCTGTGAAAGCGGAGTCAAGGGAAGGTGAGGACCAGCAACAGCTCTAAGCCCTTAGATGTAGCGTATGTCAGAAATCGGTTGGGTGTTTGCACTTTGGGAGGTGGTCTGTGCCGGGAGTGAGAGTGAGAGTTAGCCTGAGAATGTGTGTTGGGAGTGCTGGGAGGCAAAGCCAGGGTAGATGGGCAGAGTGTGTTTGGCTGTGAAAGCGGTGTCAAGGGAAGGTGAGGACCAGCAACAGCTCTAAGCTCTTAGATGTAGCGTGTGTCAGAAATCGCTTGGGTGTTTGCACTTTGGGAGGTGGTCTGTGCCGATAGTGAGAGTGTGTTGGGAGTGCTGGGCGGCAAGGCAAAGGCAGATGGGCAGAGTGTGTTTTTCTGTGAAAGCGGTGTCAAGGGAAGGTGAGGACCAGCAACAGCTCTAAGCCCTTATGCCTATCGTAGGGGAGAAATGGCTTGGACGTTTGCACTTTGGGAGGTGGTGTGTGCCGGGAGTGAGAGTGAGATTGAGCCTGAGAATGTGTGTTGGGAGTGCTGGGAGGCAAAGGCCGGGTAGATGGCCAGAGTGTGTTTGGCTGTGAAAGCGGTGTCAAGGGAAGGTGAAGACCAGCAACAGCTCTAAGCCCTTAGATGTAGCGTATGTCAGAAATCGGTTGGGTGTTTGCACTTTGGGAGGTGGTCTGTGCCGGGAGTGAGAGTGAGATTGAGCCTGAGAATGTGTGTTGGGAGTGCTGGGAGGCAAAGGCCGGGTAGATGGCCAGCGTGTGTTTGGCTGTGAAAGCGGTGTCAAGGGAAGGTGAAGACCAGCAACAGCTCTAAGCCCTTAGATGTAGCGTATGTCAGAAATCGGTTGGGTGTTTGCACTTTGGGAGGTGGTGTGTGCCGGGAGTGAGAGTGAGAGTGAGCCTGAGAATGTGTGTTGGGAGTGCTGGGAGGCAAAGCCAGGGTAGATGGGCAGAGTGTGTTTGGCTGTGAAAGCGGTGTCAAGGGAAGGTGAGGACCAGCAACAGCTCTAAGCTCTTAGATGTAGCGTGTGTCAGAAATCGCTTGGGTGTTTGCACTTTGGGAGGTGGTCTGTGCCGATAGTGAGAGTGTGTTGGGAGTGCTGGGCGGCAAGGCAAAGGCAGATGGGCAGAGTGTGTTTGGCTGTGAAAGCGGTGTCAAGGGAAGGTGAGGACCAGCAACAGCTCTAAGCCCTTAGATGTAGCATGCGGCAGAAATCGCTTGGGTGTTTTGACTTTGTGAGGTGGTGTGTGCCGGGAGAGAGAGTGATTTGGGAGTGCTGGGAGGCAAGGCAAAGGCAGATGGGCAGAGTGTGTTTGGCTGTGAAAGCGGTGTCAAGGGAAGGTGAGGGCCAGCAACAGCTCTAAGCCCTTAGGCCTATCGTAGGGGAGAAATGGCTTGGAGGTTTGCACTTTGGGAGGTGGTCTGTGCCGGGAGTGAGAGTGAGATTGAACCTGAGAATGTGTGTTGGGAGTGCTGGGAGGCAAGTTAAAGGCAGATGGCCAGAGTGTGTTTGGCTGTGAAAGCGGAGTCAAGGGAAGGTGAGGACCAGCAACAGCTCTAAGCCCTTAGATGTAGCGTATGTCAGAAATCGCTTGGGTGTTTGCACTTTGGGAGGTGGTGTGTGCCGGGAGAGAGAGTGATTTGGGAGTGCTGGGAGGCAAGGCAAAGGCAGATGGCCAGAGTGTGTTTGGCTGTGAAAGCGGTGTCAAGGGAAGGTGAGGACCAGCAACAGCTCTAAGCCCTTAGGCCTATCGTAGGGGAGAAATGGCTTGGACGTTTGCACTTTGGGAGGTTGTGTGTGTCGCGATTGAGAGTGAGATTGAGCCTGAGAATATGTATTGGGAGTGCTGGGAGGCAAAGCCAGGGTAGATGGGCAGAGTGTGCTTGGCTGTGAAAGCGGTGTCAAGGGAAGGTGAGCACCAGCAACAGCTCTAAGCCCTTAGATGTAGCGTGTGTCAGAAATCGCTTGGGTGTTGGCATTTTGGGAGGTGGTCTGTGCCGCGAGTGAGAATGAGATTCAACCTGAGAATGTGTGTTGGGAGTGCTGGGAGGCAAAGGCAGGGTAGATGGGCAGAGTGTGTTTGGCTGTGAAACTGGTGTCAAGGGAAGATGAGGACCAGCAACAGCTCTAAGCCCTTAGATGTAGCATGCGGCCGAAATCGCTTGGGTGTTTTGACTTTGGGAGGTGGTGTGTGCCAGGAGAGAGAGTGATTTGGGAGTGCTGGGATGCAAGGCAAAGGCAGATGGGCAGAGTGTGTTTGGCTGTGAAAGCGGTGTCAAGAGAAGGTGAGGACCAGCAACAGCTCTAAGGCCTTAGATGTAGCGTGTGTCAGAAATCGCTTGGGTATTTGCTCTTTGGGAAGTGGTCTGTGCCGGCAGTGATAGTGAGATTCAACCTGAGAATGTGTTTTGGGAGTGCTGGGAGGCAAAGGCAGGGTAGATGGGCAGAGTGTGTTTGGCTGTGAAAGCGGTGTCAAGGGAAGGTGAGGACCAGCAACAGCTCTAAGCCCTTAGGCCTATCGTAGGGGAGAAATGGCTAGGACGTTTGCACTTTGGGAGGTGGTCTGTGCCGGGAGTGAGAGTGAGATTGAGCCTGAGAATATGTTTTGGGAGTGATGGGAGGGAAAGCCAGGGTAGATGGCCAGAGTGTGTTTGGCTGTGAAAGCGGTGTCAAGGGAAGGTGAGGACCAGCAACAGCTCTAAGCCCTTAGGCCTATCGTAGGGGAGAAATGGCTTGGAGGTTTGCACTTTGGGAGGTGGTCTGTGCCGGGAGTGAGAGTGAGATTGAACCTGAGAATGTGTGTTGGGAGTGCTGGGAGGCAAGTTAAAGGCAGATGGCCAGAGTGTGTTTGGCTGTGAAAGCGGAGTCAAGGGAAGGTGAGGACCAGCAACAGCTCTAAGCCCTTAGATGTAGCATGTGTCAGAAATCGCTTGGGTGTTGGCATTTTGGGAGGTGGTCTGTGCCGCGAGTGAGAATGAGATTCAACCTGAGAATGTGTGTTGGGAGTGCTGGGAGGCAAAGCCAGGGTAGATGGGCAGAGTGTGTTTGGCTGTGAAAGCGGTGTCAAGGGAAGGTGAGGACCAGCAACAGCTCTAAGCCCTTAGGCCTATCGTAGGGGAGAAATGGCTTGGAGGTTTGCACACTGGGAGGTGGTCTGTGCCGGAAGTGAGAGTGAGATTCAACCTGAGAATGTGTGTTGGGAGTGCTGGGAGGCAAAGCCATGGTAGATGGGCAGAGTGTGTTTGTCTGTGGAAGAGGTGTCAAGAGAAGGTGAGGACCAGCAACAGCTCTAAGCCCTTAAGCCTATCGCAGGGGAGAAATGGCTTGGACGTTTGCACTTGGGGAGGTGGTCTGTGCCGGGAGTGAGAGTGAGATTGAGCCTGAGAATGTGTGTTGGGAGTGCTGGGAGGCAAAGGCAGGGTAGATGGGCAGAGTGTGTTTGGCTGTGAAAGCGGTGTCAAGGGAAGGTGAAGACCAGCAACAGCTCTAAGCCCTTAGATGTAGCGTATGTCAGAAATCGGTTGGGTGTTTGCACTTTGGGAGGTGGTCTGTGCCGATAGTGAGAGTGTGTTGGGAGTGCTGGGCGGCAAGGCAAAGGCAGATGGCCAGTGTGTGTTTGGCTGTGAAAGCGGTGTCAAGGGAAGGTGAGGACCAGCAACAGCTCTAAGCCCTTAGATGTAGCGTGTGTCAGAAATCGCTTGGGTGTTGGCATTTTGGGAGGTGGTCTGTGCCGCGAGTGAGAATGAGATTCAACCTGAGAATGTGTGTTGGGAGTGCTGGGAGGCAAAGCCAGGGTAGATGGGCAGAGTGTGTTTGGCTGTGAAAGCGGTGTCAAGGGAAGGTGAGGACCAGCAACAGCTCTAAGCCCTTAGGCCTATCGTAGGGGAGAAATGGCTTGGACGTTTGCACTTTGGGAGGTGGTGTGTGCCGGGAGTGAGAGTGAGCCTGAGAATGTGTGTTGGGAGTGCTGGGAGTTGAGGCAAAGGCAGATGGGTAGAGTGTGTTTGTCTGTGAAAGCGGTGTCAAGAGAAGGTGAGGACCAGCAGCAGCTCTAAGCCCTTAAGCCTATCGTAGGGGAGAAATGGCTTGGACGTTTGCACTTTGGGAGGTGGTGTGTGCCGGGAGTGACAGTGAGATTGAGCCTGAGAATGTGTGTTGGGAGTGCTGGGAGGCAAAGCCAGGGTAGATGGGCAGAATGTGTTTGGCTGTGAAAGCGGTGTCAAGGGAAGGTTAGGACCAGCAACAGCTCTAACCCCTTAGATGTAGCGTATGTCAGAAATCGGTTGGGTGTTTGCACTTTGGGAGGTGGTCTGTGCCGATAGTGAGAGTGTGTTGGGAGTGGTGGGCGGCAAGGCAAAGGCAGATGGGCAGAGTGTGTTTGGCTGTGAAAGCGGTGTCAAGGGAAGGTGAGGACCAGCAACAGCTCTAAGGCCTTAGATGTAGCGTGTGTCAGAAATCGCTTGGGTATTTGCTCTTTGGGAAGTGGTGTGTGCCGGCAGTGATAGTGAGATTCAACCTGAGAATGTGTTTTGGGAGTGCTGGGAGGCAAAACCAGCGTAGATGGCCAGAGTGTGTTTGGCTGTGAAAGCGGTGTCAAGGGAAGGTGAGGACCAGCCACAGCTCTAAGCCCTTAGATGTAGCGTATGTCAGAAATCGGTTGGGTGTTTGCACTTTGGGAGGTGGTCTGTGCCAGGAGTGAGAGAGAGATTGAACTTGAGAATGTGTGTTG
This sequence comes from Pelecanus crispus, assembly GCF_030463565.1. NCBI lineage: Eukaryota > Metazoa > Chordata > Aves > Pelecaniformes > Pelecanidae > Pelecanus > Pelecanus crispus. The sequence goes on along the minus strand of NC_134667.1, from coordinate 1,062,996 downwards.
GGAGTGCTGGGAGGCAAGGGCAGCACAGATGGGCAGAGTGTGTTTGGCTGTGAAAGCGGTGTGAAGGGAAGGTGCGGACCAGCAACAGCTCTAAGCCCTTAGATGTAGCATGCGGCAGAAAATGCTAGGACGTTTGCACTTTGGGAGGTGTTGTGTGCCGGGAGTGAGAGTGAGATTGAACCTGAGAATGTGCGTTGAGAGTGCTGGGAGGCAAGGCAAAGGCAGATGGGCAGAGTGTGTTTGTCTGTGAAAGCGGTGTCAAGGGAAGGTGAGGACCAGCAACAGCTCTAAGCCCTTAGGCCTATCGTAGGGGAGAAATGGCTTGGAGGTTTGCACTTTGGGAGGTGGTCTGTGCCGGGAGTGAGAGTGAGATTGAACCTGAGAATGTGTGTTGGGAGTGCTGGGAGGCAAGTTAAAGGCAGATGGCCAGAGTGTGTTTGGCTGTGAAAGCGGAGTCAAGGGAAGGTGAGGACCAGCAACAGCTCTAAGCCCTTAGATGTAGCGTGTGTCAGAAATCGCTTGGGTGTTGGCATTTTGGGAGGTGGTCTGTGCCGCGAGTGAGAATGAGATTCAACCTGAGAATGTGTGTTGGGAGTGCTGGGAGGCAAAGCCAGGGTAGATGGGCAGAGTGTGTTTGGCTGTGAAAGCGGTGTCAAGGGAAGGTGAGGACCAGCAACAGCTCTAAGTCCTTAGGCCTATCGTAGGGGTGAAATGGCTTGGAGGTTTGCACTTTGGGAGGTGGTGTGTGCCGGGAGTGAGAGTGAGAGTAAGCCTGAGAATGTGTGTTGGGAGTGCTGGGAGGCAAAACCAGCGTAGATGGGCAGAGTGTGTTTGGCTGTGAAAGCGGTGTCAAGGGAAGGTGAGGACCAGCCACAGCTCTAAGCCCTTAGATGTAGCGTATGTCAGAAATCGGTTGGGTGTTTGCACTTTGGGAGGTGGTCTGTGCCAGGAGTGAGAGAGAGATTGAACTTGAGAATGTGTCTTGGGAGTGCTGGGAGGCAAGGGCAGCACAGATGGTCAGAGTGTGTTTGGCTGTGAAAGCGGTGTGAAGGGAAGGTGCGGACCAGCAACAGCTCTAAGCCCTTAGGCCTATCGTAGGGGAGAAATGGCTTGGACGTTTGCACTTTGGGAGGTGGTGTGTGCCGGGAGTGAGAGTGAGATTGAGCCTGAGAATGTGTGTTGGGAGTGCTGGGAGGCAAGTTAAAGGCAGATGGCCAGAGTGTGTTTGGCTGTGAAAGCGGAGTCAAGGGAAGGTGAGGACCAGCAACAGCTCTAAGCCCTTAGATGTAGCGTGTGTCAGAAATCGCTTGGGTGTTGGCATTTTGGGAGGTGGTCTGTGCCGCGAGTGAGAATGAGATTCAACCTCAGAATGTGTGTTGGGAGTGCTGGGAGGCAAAGCCAGGGTAGATGGGCAGAGTGTGTTTGGCTGTGAAAGCGGTGTCAAGGGAAGGTGAAGACCAGCAACAGCTCTAACCCCTTAGATGTAGCGTATGTCAGAAATCGGTTGGGTGTTTGCACTTTGGGAGGTGGTCTGTGCCGGGAGTGAGAGTGAGAGTGAGCCTGAGAATGTGTGTTGGGAGTGCTGGGAGGCAAAGCCAGGGTAGATGGGCAGAGTGTGTTTGGCTGTGAAAGCGGTGTCAAGGGAAGGTGAGGACCAGCCACAGCTCTAAGCTCTTAGATGTAGCGTGTGTCAGAAATCGCTTGGAGGTTTGCACTTTGGGAGGTGGTCTGTGCCGATAGTGAGAGTGTGTTGGGAGTGCTGGGCGGCAAGGCAAACGCAGATGGGCAGAGTGTGTTTGGCTGTGAAAGCGGTGTCAAGGGAAGGTGAGGACCAGCAACAGCTCTAAGGCCTTAGATGTAGTGTGGTTCAGAAATCGCTTGGGTATTTGCTCTTTGGGAAGTGGTCTTGCCGGCAGTGATAGTGAGATTCAACGTGAGAATGTGTTTTGGGAGTGCTGGGAGGCAAAACCAGGGTAGATGGCCAGAGTGTGTTTGGCTGTGAAAGCGGTGTCAAGGGAAGGTGAGGACCAGCCACAGCTCTAAGCCCTTAGGCCTATCGTAGGGGAGAAATGGCTTGGACGTTTGCACTTGGGGAGGTGGTCTGTGCCGGGAGTGAGTGTGATAGTGAGCCTGAGAATATGTATTGGGAGTGCTGGGAGGGAAAGCCTGGGTAGATGGGCAGAGTGTGTTTGGCTGTGAAAGCGCTGTCAAGGGAAGGTGAGGACCAGCAACAGCTCTAAGCCCTTAGATGTAGAATGGGTAGAAATCGCTTGGGTGTTTTGACTTTGTGAGGTGGTGTGTGCCGGGAGAGAGAGTGATTTTGGAGTGCTGGGAGGCAAGGCAAAGGCAGATGGGCAGAGTGTGTTTGGCTGTGAAAGCGGTGTCAAGAGAAGGTGAGGACCAGCAACAGCTCTAAGCCCTTAGGCCTATCGTATGGGAGAAATGGCTTGGAGGATTGCACTTTGGGAGGTGGTCTGTGCCGGGAGTGAGAGTGAGATTGAACCTGAGAATGTGTGTTGGGAGTGCTGGGAGGCAAGTTAAAGGCAGATGGCCAGAGTGTGTTTGGCTGTGAAAGCGGAGTCAACGGAAGGTGAGGACCAGCAACAGCTCTAAGCCCTTAGATGTAGCGTATGTCAGAAATCGGTTGGGTGTTTGCACTTTGGGAGGTGGTCTGTGCCGGGAGTGAGAGTGAGATTGAACCTGAGAATGTGTGTTGGGAGTGCTGGGAGGCAAAGCCAGGGTAGATGGGCAGAGTGTGTTTGGCTGTGAAAGCGGTGTCAAGGGAAGGTGAGGACCAGCAACAGCTCTAAGCTCTTAGATGTAGCGTGTGTCAGAAATCGCTTGGATGTTTGCACTTTGGGAGGTGGTCTGTGCCGATAGTGAGAGTGTGTTTGGAGTGGTAGGCGGCAAGGCAAAGGCAGATGGGCAGAGTGTGTTTGGCTGTGAAAGCGGTGTCAAGGGAAGGTTAGGACCAGCAACAGCTCTAAGGCCTTAGATGTAGTGTGTGTCAGAAATCGCTTGGGTATTTGCTCTTTGGGAAGTGGTGTGTGCCGGCAGTGATAGTGAGATTCAACGTGAGAATGTGTTTTGGGAGTGCTGGGAGGCAAGTTAAAGGCAGATGGCCAGAGTGTGTTTGGCTGTGAAAGCGGAGTCAAGGGAAGGTGAGGACCAGCAACAGCTCTAAGCCCTTAGGCCTATCGTAGGGGAGAAATGGCTTGGACGTTTGCACTTTGGGAGGTTGTGTGTGTCGGGATTGAGAGTGAGATTGAGCCTGAGAATATGTATTGGGAGTGCTGGGAGGCAAAGCCAGGGTAGATGGGCAGAGTGTGCTTGGCTGTGAAAGCGGTGTCAAGGGAAGGTGAGGACCAGCAACAGCTCTAAGCTCTTAGATGTATCATGTGTCAGAAATCGCTTGGGTGTTTGCACTTTGGGAGGTGGTCTGTGCTGGGAGTGAGAGTGAGAGCGTGACTGTGCCTGAGAATGTGTGTTGGGAGTGCTGGGAGGCAAGGGCAGCACAGATGGGCAGAGTGTGTTTGGCTGTGAAAGCGGTGTCAAGGGAAGGTGAGGACCAGCAACAGCTCTAAGCCCTTAGATGTACCATGTGGCAGAAATCGCTTGGGTGTTTTGACTTTGTGAGGTGGTGTGTGCCGGGAGAGAGAGTGATTTGGGAGTGCTGGGAGGCAAGGCAAAGGCAGATGGGCCGAGTGTGTTTGGCTGTGAAAGCGGTGTCAAGAGAAGGTGAGGACCAGCAACAGCTCGAAGCCCTTAGGCCTATCGTATGGGAGAAATGGCTTGGAGGTTTGCACTTTGGGAGGTGGTCTGTGCCGGGAGTGAGAGTGAGATTGAACCTGAGAATGTGTGTTGGGAGTGCTGGGAGGCAAGTTAAAGGCAGATGGCCAGAGTGTGTTTGGCTGTGAAAGCGGAGTCAAGGGAAGGTGAGGACCAGCAACAGCTCTAAGCCCTTAGATGTAGCGTGTGTCAGAAATCGCTTGGGTGTTGGCATTTTGGGAGGTGGTCTGTGCCGCGAGTGAGAATGAGATTCAACCTGAGAATGTGTGTTGGGAGTGCTGGGAGGCAAAGCCAGGGTAGATGGGCAGAGTGTGTTTGGCTGTGAAAGCGGTGTCAAGGGAAGGTGAGGACCAGCAACAGCTCTAAGCCCTTAGGCCTATCGTAGGGGAGAAATGGCTTGGAGGTTTGCACTTTGGGAGGTGGTGTGTGCCGGGAGTGAGAGTGAGATTGAGCCTGAGAATGTGTGTTGGGAGTGCTGGGAGGCAAAGGCCGGGTAGATGGCCAGAGTGTGTTTGGCTGTGAAAGCGGTGTCAAGGGAAGGTGAAGACCAGCAACAGCTCTAAGCCCTTAGATGTAGCGTATGTCAGAAATCGGTTGGGTGTTTGCACTTTGGGAGGTGGTCTGTGCCGGGAGTGAGAGATTGAGCCTGAGAATGTGTGTTGGGAGTGCTGGGAGGCAAAGGCCGGGTAGATGGCCAGAGTGTGTTTGGCTGTGAAAGCGGTGTCAAGGGAAGGTGAAGACCAGCAACAGCTCTAAGCCCTTAGATGTAGCGTATGTCAGAAATCGGTTGGGTGTTTGCACTTTGGGAGGTGGTCTGTGCCGGGAGTGAGAGTGAGAGTGAGCCTGAGAATGTGTGTTGGGAGTGCTGGGAGGCAAAGCCAGGGTAGATGGGCAGAGTGTGTTTGGCTGTGAAAGCGGTGTCAAGGGAAGGTGAGGACCAGCAACAGCTCTAAGCTCTTAGATGTAGCGTGTGTCAGAAATCGCTTGGGTGTTTGCACTTTGGGAGGTGGTCTGTGCCGATAGTGAGAGTGTGTTGGGAGTGCTGGGCGGCAAGGCAAAGGCAGATGGGCAGAGTGTGTTTGGCTGTGAAAGCGGTGTCAAGGGAAGGTTAGGACCAGCAACAGCTCTAAGCCCTTAGATGTAGCATGCGGCAGAAATCGCTTGGGTGTTTTGACTTTGGGAGGTGGTGTGTGCCGGGAGAGAGAGTGATTTGGGAGTGCTGGGAGGCAAGGCAAAGGCAGATGGGCAGAGTGTGTTTGGCTGTGAAAGCGGTGTCAAGGGAAGGTGAGGACCAGCAACAGCTCTAAGCCCTTAGGCCTATCGTAGGGGAGAAATGGCTTGGACGTTTGCACTTTGGGAGGTTGTGTGTGTCGCGATTGAGAGTGAGATTGAGCCTGAGAATATGTATTGGGAGTGCTGGGAGGCAAAGCCAGGGTAGATGGGCAGAGTGTGCTTGGCTGTGAAAGCGGTGTCAAGGGAAGGTGAGGACCAGTCACAGCTCTAAGCCCGTAGATGTAGCGTGTGTCAGAAATGATTGGGTATTTGCACTTTGGGAGGTGGTCTGTGCTGGGAGTCAGAGTGAGAGCGTGAGCGTGCCTGAGAATGTGTGTTGGGAGTGCTGGGAGGCAAGGGCAGCGCAGATGGGCAGAGTGCGTTTGGCTGTTAAAGCGGTGTCAAGGGAAGGTGAAGACCAGCAACAGCTCTAAGCCCTTAGATGTAGCGTGTGTCAGAAATCGGTTTGGTGGTGGCATTTTGGGAGGTGGTCTGTGCTGGTAGTGAGAGTGTGTTGGGATTGCTGGGAGGCAAGGCAAAGGCGGATGGCCAGAGTGTGTTTGGCTGTGAAAGCGGTGTCAAGGGAAGGTGAAGACCAGCAACAGCTCTAAGCCCTTAGATGTAGCGTACGTCAGAAATCGGTTGGGTGTTTGCACTTTGGGAGGTGGTCTGTGCCGGGAGTGAGAGTGAGATTGAGCCTGAGAATGTGTGTTGGGAGTGCTGGGAGGCAAAGGCCGGGTAGATGGCCAGCGTGTGTTTGGCTGTGAAAGCGGTGTCAAGGGAACGTGAAGACCAGCAACAGCTCTAAGCCCTTAGATGTAGCGTATGTCAGAAATCGGTTGGGTGTTTGCACTTTGGGAGGTGGTGTGTGCCGGGAGTGAGAGTGAGAGTGAGCCTGAGAATGTGTGTTGGGAGTGCTGGGAGGCAAAGCCAGGGTAGATGGGCAGAGTGTGTTTGGCTGTGAAAGCGGTGTCAAGGGAAGGTGAGGACCAGCAACAGCTCTAAGCTCTTAGATGTAGCGTGTGTCAGAAATCGCTTGGGTGTTTGCACTTTGGGAGGTGGTCTGTGCCGATAGTGAGAGTGTGTTGGGAGTGCTGGGCGGCAAGGCAAAGGCAGATGGGCAGAGTGTGTTTGGCTGTGAAAGCGGTGTCAAGGGAAGGTGAGGACCAGCAACAGCTCTAAGCCCTTAGATGTAGCATGCGGCAGAAATCGCTTGGGTGTTTTGACTTTGTGAGGTGGTGTGTGCCGGGAGAGAGAGTGATTTGGGAGTGCTGGGAGGCAAGGCAAAGGCAGATGGGCAGAGTGTGTTTGGCTGTGAAAGCGGTGTCAAGGGAAGGTGAGGGCCAGCAACAGCTCTAAGCCCTTAGGCCTATCGTAGGGGAGAAATGGCTTGGAGGTTTGCACTTTGGGAGGTGGTCTGTGCCGGGAGTGAGAGTGAGATTGAACCTGAGAATGTGTGTTGGGAGTGCTGGGAGGCAAGTTAAAGGCAGATGGCCAGAGTGTGTTTGGCTGTGAAAGCGGAGTCAAGGGAAGGTGAGGACCAGCAACAGCTCTAAGCCCTTAGATGTAGCGTATGTCAGAAATCGCTTGGGTGTTTGCACTTTGGGAGGTGGTGTGTGCCGGGAGAGAGAGTGATTTGGGAGTGCTGGGAGGCAAGGCAAAGGCAGATGGCCAGAGTGTGTTTGGCTGTGAAAGCGGTGTCAAGGGAAGGTGAGGACCAGCAACAGCTCTAAGCCCTTAGGCCTATCGTAGGGGAGAAATGGCTTGGACGTTTGCACTTTGGGAGGTTGTGTGTGTCGCGATTGAGAGTGAGATTGAGCCTGAGAATATGTATTGGGAGTGCTGGGAGGCAAAGCCAGGGTAGATGGGCAGAGTGTGCTTGGCTGTGAAAGCGGTGTCAAGGGAAGGTGAGGACCAGTCACAGCTCTAAGCCCGTAGATGTAGCGTGTGTCAGAAATGATTGGGTATTTGCACTTTGGGAGGTGGTCTGTGCTGGGAGTCAGAGTGAGAGCGTGAGCGTGCCTGAGAATGTGTGTTGGGAGTGCTGGGAGGCAAGGGCAGCGCAGATGGGCAGAGTGCGTTTGGCTGTGAAAGCGGTGTCAAGGGAAGGTGAGGACCAGCAACAGCTCTAAGCCCTTAGATGTAGCGTGTGTCAGAAATCGGTTTGGTGGTGGCATTTTGGGAGGTGGTCTGTGCTGGTAGTGAGAGTGAGATTGAGCCTGAGAATGTGTGTTGGGAGTGCTGGGAGGCAAAGGCCGGGTAGATGGCCAGCGTGTGTTTGGCTGTGAAAGCGGTGTCAAGGGAACGTGAAGACCAGCAACAGCTCTAAGCCCTTAGATGTAGCGTATGTCAGAAATCGGTTGGGTGTTTGCACTTTGGGAGGTGGTGTGTGCCGGGAGTGAGAGTGAGAGTGAGCCTGAGAATGTGTGTTGGGAGTGCTGGGAGGCAAAGCCAGGGTAGATGGGCAGAGTGTGCTTGGCTGTGAAAGCGGTGTCAAGGGAAGGTGAGCACCAGCAACAGCTCTAAGCCCTTAGATGTAGCGTGTGTCAGAAATCGCTTGGGTGTTGGCATTTTGGGAGGTGGTCTGTGCCGCGAGTGAGAGTGAGAGTGAGCCTGAGAATGTGTGTTGGGAGTGCTGGGAGGCAAAGCCAGGGTAGATGGGCAGAGTGTGTTTGGCTGTGAAAGCGGTGTCAAGGGAAGGTGAGGACCAGCAACAGCTCTAAGCTCTTAGATGTAGCGTGTGTCAGAAATCGCTTGGGTGTTTGCACTTTGGGAGGTGGTCTGTGCCGATAGTGAGAGTGTGTTGGGAGTGCTGGGCGGCAAGGCAAAGGCAGATGGGCAGAGTGTGTTTGGCTGTGAAAGCGGTGTCAAGGGAAGGTTAGGACCAGCAACAGCTCTAAGCCCTTAGATGTAGCATGCAGCAGAAATCGCTTGGGTGTTTTGACTTTGTGAGGTGGTGTGTGCCGGGAGAGAGAGTGATTTGGGAGTGCTGGGAGGCAAGGCAAAGGCAGATGGGCAGAGTGTGTTTGGCTGTGAAAGCGGTGTCAAGGGAAGGTGAGGACCAGCAACAGCTCTAAGCCCTTAGGCCTATCGTAGGGGAGAAATGGCTTGGAGGTTTGCACTTTGGGAGGTGGTCTGTGCCGGGAGTGAGAGTGAGATTGAACCTGAGAATGTGTGTTGGGAGTGCTGGGAGGCAAGTTAAAGGCAGATGGCCAGAGTGTGTTTGGCTGTGAAAGCGGAGTCAAGGGAAGGTGAGGACCAGCAACAGCTCTAAGCCCTTAGATGTAGCGTATGTCAGAAATCGCTTGGGTGTTTGCACTTTGGGAGGTGGTGTGTGCCGGGAGAGAGAGTGATTTGGGAGTGCTGGGAGGCAAGGCAAAGGCAGATGGCCAGAGTGTGTTTGGCTGTGAAAGCGGTGTCAAGGGAAGGTGAGGACCAGCAACAGCTCTAAGCCCTTAGGCCTATCGTAGGGGAGAAATGGCTTGGAGGTTTGCACTTTGGGAGGTTGTGTGTGTCGCGATTGAGAGTGAGATTGAGCCTGAGAATATGTATTGGGAGTGCTGGGAGGCAAAGCCAGGGTAGATGGGCAGAGTGTGCTTGGCTGTGAAAGCGGTGTCAAGGGAAGGTGAGGACCAGTCACAGCTCTAAGCCCGTAGATGTAGCGTGTGTCAGAAATGATTGGGTATTTGCACTTTGGGAGGTGGTCTGTGCTGGGAGTCAGAGTGAGAGCGTGAGCGTGCCTGAGAATGTGTGTTGGGAGTGCTGGGAGGCAAGGGCAGCGCAGATGGGCAGAGTGCGTTTGGCTGTGAAAGCGGTGTCAAGGGAAGGTGAGGACCAGCAACAGCTCTAAGCCCTTAGATGTAGCGTGTGTCAGAAATCGGTTTGGTGGTGGCATTTTGGGAGGTGGTCTGTGCTGGTAGTGAGAGTGTGTTGGGATTGCTGGGAGGCAAGGCAAAGGCGGATGGCCAGAGTGTGTTTGGCTGTGAAAGCGGTGTCAAGGGAAGGTGAAGACCAGCAACAGCTCTAAGCCCTTAGATGTAGCGTATGTCAGAAATCGGTTGGGTGTTTGCACTTTGGGAGGTGGTCTGTGCCGGGAGTGAGAGTGAGATTGAGCCTGAGAATGTGTGTTGGGAGTGCTGGGAGGCAAAGGCCGGGTAGATGGCCAGCGTGTGTTTGGCTGTGAAAGCGGTGTCAAGGGAACGTGAAGACCAGCAACAGCTCTAAGCCCTTAGATGTAGCGTATGTCAGAAATCGGTTGGGTGTTTGCACTTTGGGAGGTGGTGTGTGCCGGGAGTGAGAGTGAGAGTGAGCCTGAGAATGTGTGTTGGGAGTGCTGGGAGGCAAAGCCAGGGTAGATGGGCAGAGTGTGTTTGGCTGTGAAAGCGCTGTCAAGGGAAGGTGAGGACCAGCAACAGCTCTAAGCCCTTAGATGTAGAATGGGTAGAAATCGCTTGGGTGTTTTGACTTTGTGAGGTGGTGTGTGCCGGGAGAGAGAGTGATTTTGGAGTGCTGGGAGGCAAGGCAAAGGCAGATGGGCAGAGTGTGTTTGGCTGTGAAAGCGGTGTCAAGAGAAGGTGAGGACCAGCAACAGCTCTAAGCCCTTAGGCCTATCGTATGGGAGAAATGGCTTGGAGGATTGCACTTTGGGAGGTGGTCTGTGCCGGGAGTGAGAGTGAGATTGAACCTGAGAATGTGTGTTGGGAGTGCTGGGAGGCAAGTTAAAGGCAGATGGCCAGAGTGTGTTTGGCTGTGAAAGCGGAGTCAACGGAAGGTGAGGACCAGCAACAGCTCTAAGCCCTTAGATGTAGCGTATGTCAGAAATCGGTTGGGTGTTTGCACTTTGGGAGGTGGTCTGTGCCGGGAGTGAGAGTGAGATTGAACCTGAGAATGTGTGTTGGGAGTGCTGGGAGGCAAAGCCAGGGTAGATGGGCAGAGTGTGTTTGGCTGTGAAAGCGGTGTCAAGGGAAGGTGAGGACCAGCAACAGCTCTAAGCTCTTAGATGTAGCGTGTGTCAGAAATCGCTTGGATGTTTGCACTTTGGGAGGTGGTCTGTGCCGATAGTGAGAGTGTGTTTGGAGTGGTAGGCGGCAAGGCAAAGGCAGATGGGCAGAGTGTGTTTGGCTGTGAAAGCGGTGTCAAGGGAAGGTTAGGACCAGCAACAGCTCTAAGGCCTTAGATGTAGTGTGTGTCAGAAATCGCTTGGGTATTTGCTCTTTGGGAAGTGGTGTGTGCCGGCAGTGATAGTGAGATTCAACGTGAGAATGTGTTTTGGGAGTGCTGGGAGGCAAGTTAAAGGCAGATGGCCAGAGTGTGTTTGGCTGTGAAAGCGGAGTCAAGGGAAGGTGAGGACCAGCAACAGCTCTAAGCCCTTAGGCCTATCGTAGGGGAGAAATGGCTTGGACGTTTGCACTTTGGGAGGTTGTGTGTGTCGGGATTGAGAGTGAGATTGAGCCTGAGAATATGTATTGGGAGTGCTGGGAGGCAAAGCCAGGGTAGATGGGCAGAGTGTGCTTGGCTGTGAAAGCGGTGTCAAGGGAAGGTGAGGACCAGCAACAGCTCTAAGCTCTTAGATGTATCATGTGTCAGAAATCGCTTGGGTGTTTGCACTTTGGGAGGTGGTCTGTGCTGGGAGTGAGAGTGAGAGCGTGACTGTGCCTGAGAATGTGTGTTGGGAGTGCTGGGAGGCAAGGGCAGCACAGATGGGCAGAGTGTGTTTGGCTGTGAAAGCGGTGTCAAGGGAAGGTGAGGACCAGCAACAGCTCTAAGCCCTTAGATGTACCATGTGGCAGAAATCGCTTGGGTGTTTTGACTTTGTGAGGTGGTGTGTGCCGGGAGAGAGAGTGATTTGGGAGTGCTGGGAGGCAAGGCAAAGGCAGATGGGCCGAGTGTGTTTGGCTGTGAAAGCGGTGTCAAGAGAAGGTGAGGACCAGCAACAGCTCGAAGCCCTTAGGCCTATCGTATGGGAGAAATGGCTTGGAGGTTTGCACTTTGGGAGGTGGTCTGTGCCGGGAGTGAGAGTGAGATTGAACCTGAGAATGTGTGTTGGGAGTGCTGGGAGGCAAGTTAAAGGCAGATGGCCAGAGTGTGTTTGGCTGTGAAAGCGGAGTCAAGGGAAGGTGAGGACCAGCAACAGCTCTAAGCCCTTAGATGTAGCGTGTGTCAGAAATCGCTTGGGTGTTGGCATTTTGGGAGGTGGTCTGTGCCGCGAGTGAGAATGAGATTCAACCTGAGAATGTGTGTTGGGAGTGCTGGGAGGCAAAGCCAGGGTAGATGGGCAGAGTGTGTTTGGCTGTGAAAGCGGTGTCAAGGGAAGGTGAGGACCAGCAACAGCTCTAAGCCCTTAGGCCTATCGTAGGGGAGAAATGGCTTGGAGGTTTGCACTTTGGGAGGTGGTGTGTGCCGGGAGTGAGAGTGAGATTGAGCCTGAGAATGTGTGTTGGGAGTGCTGGGAGGCAAAGGCCGGGTAGATGGCCAGAGTGTGTTTGGCTGTGAAAGCGGTGTCAAGGGAAGGTGAAGACCAGCAACAGCTCTAAGCCCTTAGATGTAGCGTATGTCAGAAATCGGTTGGGTGTTTGCACTTTGGGAGGTGGTCTGTGCCGGGAGTGAGAGATTGAGCCTGAGAATGTGTGTTGGGAGTGCTGGGAGGCAAAGGCCGGGTAGATGGCCAGAGTGTGTTTGGCTGTGAAAGCGGTGTCAAGGGAAGGTGAAGACCAGCAACAGCTCTAAGCCCTTAGATGTAGCGTATGTCAGAAATCGGTTGGGTGTTTGCACTTTGGGAGGTGGTCTGTGCCGGGAGTGAGAGTGAGAGTGAGCCTGAGAATGTGTGTTGGGAGTGCTGGGAGGCAAAGCCAGGGTAGATGGGCAGAGTGTGTTTGGCTGTGAAAGCGGTGTCAAGGGAAGGTGAGGACCAGCAACAGCTCTAAGCTCTTAGATGTAGCGTGTGTCAGAAATCGCTTGGGTGTTTGCACTTTGGGAGGTGGTCTGTGCCGATAGTGAGAGTGTGTTGGGAGTGCTGGGCGGCAAGGCAAAGGCAGATGGGCAGAGTGTGTTTGGCTGTGAAAGCGGTGTCAAGGGAAGGTTAGGACCAGCAACAGCTCTAAGCCCTTAGATGTAGCATGCGGCAGAAATCGCTTGGGTGTTTTGACTTTGGGAGGTGGTGTGTGCCGGGAGAGAGAGTGATTTGGGAGTGCTGGGAGGCAAGGCAAAGGCAGATGGGCAGAGTGTGTTTGGCTGTGAAAGCGGTGTCAAGGGAAGGTGAGGACCAGCAACAGCTCTAAGCCCTTAGGCCTATCGTAGGGGAGAAATGGCTTGGACGTTTGCACTTTGGGAGGTTGTGTGTGTCGCGATTGAGAGTGAGATTGAGCCTGAGAATATGTATTGGGAGTGCTGGGAGGCAAAGCCAGGGTAGATGGGCAGAGTGTGCTTGGCTGTGAAAGCGGTGTCAAGGGAAGGTGAGGACCAGTCACAGCTCTAAGCCCGTAGATGTAGCGTGTGTCAGAAATGATTGGGTATTTGCACTTTGGGAGGTGGTCTGTGCTGGGAGTCAGAGTGAGAGCGTGAGCGTGCCTGAGAATGTGTGTTGGGAGTGCTGGGAGGCAAGGGCAGCGCAGATGGGCAGAGTGCGTTTGGCTGTTAAAGCGGTGTCAAGGGAAGGTGAAGACCAGCAACAGCTCTAAGCCCTTAGATGTAGCGTGTGTCAGAAATCGGTTTGGTGGTGGCATTTTGGGAGGTGGTCTGTGCTGGTAGTGAGAGTGTGTTGGGATTGCTGGGAGGCAAGGCAAAGGCGGATGGCCAGAGTGTGTTTGGCTGTGAAAGCGGTGTCAAGGGAAGGTGAAGACCAGCAACAGCTCTAAGCCCTTAGATGTAGCGTACGTCAGAAATCGGTTGGGTGTTTGCACTTTGGGAGGTGGTCTGTGCCGGGAGTGAGAGTGAGATTGAGCCTGAGAATGTGTGTTGGGAGTGCTGGGAGGCAAAGGCCGGGTAGATGGCCAGCGTGTGTTTGGCTGTGAAAGCGGTGTCAAGGGAACGTGAAGACCAGCAACAGCTCTAAGCCCTTAGATGTAGCGTATGTCAGAAATCGGTTGGGTGTTTGCACTTTGGGAGGTGGTGTGTGCCGGGAGTGAGAGTGAGAGTGAGCCTGAGAATGTGTGTTGGGAGTGCTGGGAGGCAAAGCCAGGGTAGATGGGCAGAGTGTGTTTGGCTGTGAAAGCGGTGTCAAGGGAAGGTGAGGACCAGCAACAGCTCTAAGCTCTTAGATGTAGCGTGTGTCAGAAATCGCTTGGGTGTTTGCACTTTGGGAGGTGGTCTGTGCCGATAGTGAGAGTGTGTTGGGAGTGCTGGGCGGCAAGGCAAAGGCAGATGGGCAGAGTGTGTTTGGCTGTGAAAGCGGTGTCAAGGGAAGGTGAGGACCAGCAACAGCTCTAAGCCCTTAGATGTAGCATGCGGCAGAAATCGCTTGGGTGTTTTGACTTTGTGAGGTGGTGTGTGCCGGGAGAGAGAGTGATTTGGGAGTGCTGGGAGGCAAGGCAAAGGCAGATGGGCAGAGTGTGTTTGGCTGTGAAAGCGGTGTCAAGGGAAGGTGAGGGCCAGCAACAGCTCTAAGCCCTTAGGCCTATCGTAGGGGAGAAATGGCTTGGAGGTTTGCACTTTGGGAGGTGGTCTGTGCCGGGAGTGAGAGTGAGATTGAACCTGAGAATGTGTGTTGGGAGTGCTGGGAGGCAAGTTAAAGGCAGATGGCCAGAGTGTGTTTGGCTGTGAAAGCGGAGTCAAGGGAAGGTGAGGACCAGCAACAGCTCTAAGCCCTTAGATGTAGCGTATGTCAGAAATCGCTTGGGTGTTTGCACTTTGGGAGGTGGTGTGTGCCGGGAGAGAGAGTGATTTGGGAGTGCTGGGAGGCAAGGCAAAGGCAGATGGCCAGAGTGTGTTTGGCTGTGAAAGCGGTGTCAAGGGAAGGTGAGGACCAGCAACAGCTCTAAGCCCTTAGGCCTATCGTAGGGGAGAAATGGCTTGGACGTTTGCACTTTGGGAGGTTGTGTGTGTCGCGATTGAGAGTGAGATTGAGCCTGAGAATATGTATTGGGAGTGCTGGGAGGCAAAGCCAGGGTAGATGGGCAGAGTGTGCTTGGCTGTGAAAGCGGTGTCAAGGGAAGGTGAGGACCAGTCACAGCTCTAAGCCCGTAGATGTAGCGTGTGTCAGAAATGATTGGGTATTTGCACTTTGGGAGGTGGTCTGTGCTGGGAGTCAGAGTGAGAGCGTGAGCGTGCCTGAGAATGTGTGTTGGGAGTGCTGGGAGGCAAGGGCAGCGCAGATGGGCAGAGTGCGTTTGGCTGTGAAAGCGGTGTCAAGGGAAGGTGAGGACCAGCAACAGCTCTAAGCCCTTAGATGTAGCGTGTGTCAGAAATCGGTTTGGTGGTGGCATTTTGGGAGGTGGTCTGTGCTGGTAGTGAGAGTGAGATTGAGCCTGAGAATGTGTGTTGGGAGTGCTGGGAGGCAAAGGCCGGGTAGATGGCCAGCGTGTGTTTGGCTGTGAAAGCGGTGTCAAGGGAACGTGAAGACCAGCAACAGCTCTAAGCCCTTAGATGTAGCGTATGTCAGAAATCGGTTGGGTGTTTGCACTTTGGGAGGTGGTGTGTGCCGGGAGTGAGAGTGAGAGTGAGCCTGAGAATGTGTGTTGGGAGTGCTGGGAGGCAAAGCCAGGGTAGATGGGCAGAGTGTGCTTGGCTGTGAAAGCGGTGTCAAGGGAAGGTGAGCACCAGCAACAGCTCTAAGCCCTTAGATGTAGCGTGTGTCAGAAATCGCTTGGGTGTTGGCATTTTGGGAGGTGGTCTGTGCCGCGAGTGAGAGTGAGAGTGAGCCTGAGAATGTGTGTTGGGAGTGCTGGGAGGCAAAGCCAGGGTAGATGGGCAGAGTGTGTTTGGCTGTGAAAGCGGTGTCAAGGGAAGGTGAGGACCAGCAACAGCTCTAAGCTCTTAGATGTAGCGTGTGTCAGAAATCGCTTGGGTGTTTGCACTTTGGGAGGTGGTCTGTGCCGATAGTGAGAGTGTGTTGGGAGTGCTGGGCGGCAAGGCAAAGGCAGATGGGCAGAGTGTGTTTGGCTGTGAAAGCGGTGTCAAGGGAAGGTTAGGACCAGCAACAGCTCTAAGCCCTTAGATGTAGCATGCAGCAGAAATCGCTTGGGTGTTTTGACTTTGTGAGGTGGTGTGTGCCGGGAGAGAGAGTGATTTGGGAGTGCTGGGAGGCAAGGCAAAGGCAGATGGGCAGAGTGTGTTTGGCTGTGAAAGCGGTGTCAAGGGAAGGTGAGGACCAGCAACAGCTCTAAGCCCTTAGGCCTATCGTAGGGGAGAAATGGCTTGGAGGTTTGCACTTTGGGAGGTGGTCTGTGCCGGGAGTGAGAGTGAGATTGAACCTGAGAATGTGTGTTGGGAGTGCTGGGAGGCAAGTTAAAGGCAGATGGCCAGAGTGTGTTTGGCTGTGAAAGCGGAGTCAAGGGAAGGTGAGGACCAGCAACAGCTCTAAGCCCTTAGATGTAGCGTATGTCAGAAATCGCTTGGGTGTTTGCACTTTGGGAGGTGGTGTGTGCCGGGAGAGAGAGTGATTTGGGAGTGCTGGGAGGCAAGGCAAAGGCAGATGGCCAGAGTGTGTTTGGCTGTGAAAGCGGTGTCAAGGG
This sequence comes from Pelecanus crispus, assembly GCF_030463565.1. NCBI lineage: Eukaryota > Metazoa > Chordata > Aves > Pelecaniformes > Pelecanidae > Pelecanus > Pelecanus crispus. The sequence continues at coordinate 1,047,268 of NC_134667.1, read as the reverse complement.
AAGGTGAGGACCAGCAACAGCTCTAAGCCCTTAGGCCTATCGTAGGGGAGAAATGGCTTGGAGGTTTGCACTTTGGGAGGTTGTGTGTGTCGCGATTGAGAGTGAGATTGAGCCTGAGAATATGTATTGGGAGTGCTGGGAGGCAAAGCCAGGGTAGATGGGCAGAGTGTGCTTGGCTGTGAAAGCGGTGTCAAGGGAAGGTGAGGACCAGTCACAGCTCTAAGCCCGTAGATGTAGCGTGTGTCAGAAATGATTGGGTATTTGCACTTTGGGAGGTGGTCTGTGCTGGGAGTCAGAGTGAGAGCGTGAGCGTGCCTGAGAATGTGTGTTGGGAGTGCTGGGAGGCAAGGGCAGCGCAGATGGGCAGAGTGCGTTTGGCTGTGAAAGCGGTGTCAAGGGAAGGTGAGGACCAGCAACAGCTCTAAGCCCTTAGATGTAGCGTGTGTCAGAAATCGGTTTGGTGGTGGCATTTTGGGAGGTGGTCTGTGCTGGTAGTGAGAGTGTGTTGGGATTGCTGGGAGGCAAGGCAAAGGCGGATGGCCAGAGTGTGTTTGGCTGTGAAAGCGGTGTCAAGGGAAGGTGAAGACCAGCAACAGCTCTAAGCCCTTAGATGTAGCGTATGTCAGAAATCGGTTGGGTGTTTGCACTTTGGGAGGTGGTCTGTGCCGGGAGTGAGAGTGAGATTGAGCCTGAGAATGTGTGTTGGGAGTGCTGGGAGGCAAAGGCCGGGTAGATGGCCAGCGTGTGTTTGGCTGTGAAAGCGGTGTCAAGGGAACGTGAAGACCAGCAACAGCTCTAAGCCCTTAGATGTAGCGTATGTCAGAAATCGGTTGGGTGTTTGCACTTTGGGAGGTGGTGTGTGCCGGGAGTGAGAGTGAGAGTGAGCCTGAGAATGTGTGTTGGGAGTGCTGGGAGGCAAAGCCAGGGTAGATGGGCAGAGTGTGTTTGGCTGTGAAAGCGGTGTCAAGGGAAGGTGAGGACCAGCAACAGCTCTAAGCTCTTAGATGTAGCGTGTGTCAGAAATCGCTTGGGTGTTTGCACTTTGGGAGGTGGTCTGTGCCGATAGTGAGAGTGTGTTGGGAGTGCTGGGCGGCAAGGCAAAGGCAGATGGGCAGAGTGTGTTTGGCTGTGAAAGCGGTGTCAAGGGAAGGTGAGGACCAGCAACAGCTCTAAGCCCTTAGATGTAGCATGCGGCAGAAATCGCTTGGGTGTTTTGACTTTGTGAGGTGGTGTGTGCCGGGAGAGAGAGTGATTTGGGAGTGCTGGGAGGCAAGGCAAAGGCAGATGGGCAGAGTGTGTTTGGCTGTGAAAGCGGTGTCAAGGGAAGGTGAGGGCCAGCAACAGCTCTAAGCCCTTAGGCCCATCGTAGGGGAGAAATGGCTTGGAGGTTTGCACTTTGGGAGGTGGTCTGTGCCGGGAGTGAGAGTGAGATTGAACCTGAGAATGTGTGTTGGGAGTGCTGGGAGGCAAGTTAAAGGCAGATGGCCAGAGTGTGTTTGGCTGTGAAAGCGGAGTCAAGGGAAGGTGAGGACCAGCAACAGCTCTAAGCCCTTAGATGTAGCGTATGTCAGAAATCGGTTGGGTGTTTGCACTTTGGGAGGTGGTGTGTGCCGGGAGAGAGAGTGATTTGGGAGTGCTGGGAGGCAAGGCAAAGGCAGATGGCCAGAGTGTGTTTGGCTGTGAAAGCGGTGTCAAGGGAAGGTGAGGACCAGCAACAGCTCTAAGCCCTTAGGCCTATCGTAGGGGAGAAATGGCTTGGACGTTTGCACTTTGGGAGGTTGTGTGTGTCGCGATTGAGAGTGAGATTGAGCCTGAGAATATGTATTGGGAGTGCTGGGAGGCAAAGCCAGGGTAGATGGGCAGAGTGTGCTTGGCTGTGAAAGCGGTGTCAAGGGAAGGTGAGCACCAGCAACAGCTCTAAGCCCTTAGATGTAGCGTGTGTCAGAAATCGCTTGGGTGTTGGCATTTTGGGAGGTGGTCTGTGCCGCGAGTGAGAATGAGATTCAACCTGAGAATGTGTGTTGGGAGTGCTGGGAGGCAAAGCCAGGGTAGATGGGCAGAGTGTGTTTGGCTGTGAAACTGGTGTCAAGGGAAGATGAGGACCAGCAACAGCTCTAAGCCCTTAGATGTAGCATGCGGCCGAAATCGCTTGGGTGTTTTGACTTTGGGAGGTGTTGTGTGCCAGGAGAGAGAGTGATTTGGGAGTGCTGGGATGCAAGGCAAAGGCAGATGGGCAGAGTGTGTTTGGCTGTGAAAGCGGTGTCAAGAGAAGGTGAGGACCAGCAACAGCTCTAAGGCCTTAGATGTAGCGTGTGTCAGAAATCGCTTGGGTATTTGCTCTTTGGGAAGTGGTCTGTGCCGGCAGTGATAGTGAGATTCAACCTGAGAATGTGTTTTGGGAGTGCTGGGAGGCAAAGGCCGGGTAGATGGCCAGAGTGTGTTTGGCTGTGAAAGCGGTGTCAAGGGAAGGTGAGGACCAGCAACAGCTCTAAGCCCTTAGATGTATCGTATGTCAGAAATCGGTTGGGTGTTTGCACTTTGGGAGGTGGTCTGTGCCGGGAGTGAGAGTGAGAGTGAGCCTGAGAATGTGCGTTGAGAGTGCTGGGAGGCAAGGCAAAGGCAGATGGGCAGAGTCTGTTTTCCTGTGAAAGCGGTGTCAAGGGAAGGTGAGGACCAGCAACAGCTCTAAGCCCTTAGGCCTATCGTAGGGGAGAAATGGCTTGGACGTTTGCACTTTTGGAGGTGGTGTGTGCCGGGAGTGAGAGTGAGATTGAGCCTGAGAATGTGTGTTGGGAGTGCTGGGCGTTGAGGCAAAGGCAGATGGGCAGAGTGTGTTTGGCTGTGAAAGCGGTGTCAAGGGAAGGTGAGGGCCAGCAACAGCTCTAACCCCTTAGATGTAGCATGCGTCAGAAAATGCTTGGACGTTTGCACTTTGGGAGGTGTTGTGTGCCGGGAGTGAGAGTGAGATTGAGCCTGAGAATATGTATTGGGACTGCTGGCAGGCAAAGCCAGGGTAGATGGCCAGGGTGTGTTTGGCTGTAAAAGCGGTGTCAAGGGAAGGTGAAGACCAGCAACAGCTCTAAGCCCTTAGGCCTATCGTAGGGGAGAAATGGCTTGGAGGTTTGCACTTTGGGAGGTGGTGTGTGCCGGGAGTGAGAGTGAGAGTGAGCCTGAGAATGTGTGTTGGGAGTGCTGGGAGGCAAAGGCAGGGTAGATGGGCAGAGTGTGTTTGGCTCTGAAAGCGGTGTCAAGGGAAGGTGAGGACCAGTCACAGCTCTAAGCCCGTAGATGTAGCGTGTGTCAGAAATGATTGGGTATTTGCACTTTGGGAGGTGGTCTGTGCTGGGAGTCAGAGTGAGAGCGTGAGCGTGCCTGAGAATGTGTGTTGGGAGTGCTGGGAGGCAAGGGCAGCGCAGATGGGCAGAGTGCGTTTGGCTGTGAAAGCGGTGTCAAGGGAAGGTGAGGACCAGCAACAGCTCTAAGCCCTTAGATGTAGCGTGTGTCAGAAATCGGTTTGGTGGTGGCATTTTGTGAGGTGGTCTGTGCTGGTAGTGAGAGTGTGTTGGGATTGCTGGGAGGCAAGGCAAAGGCGGATGGCCAGAGTGTGTTTGGCTGTGAAAGCGGAGTCAAGGGAAGGTGAGGACCAGCAACAGCTCTAAGCCCTTAGGCCTATCGTATGGGAGAAATGGCTTGGAGGTTTGCACTTTGGGAGGTGGTCTGTGCCGGGAGTGAGAGTGAGATTGAGCCTGAGAATGTGTTTTGGGAGTGCTGGGAGGCAAAGGCAGGGTAGATGGGCAGAGTGTGTTTGGCTGTGAAAGCGGTGTCAAGGGAAGGTGAGGACCAGCAACAGCTCTAAGCCCTTAGATGTAGCGTATGTCAGAAATCGTTTGGGTGTTTGCACTTTGGGAGGTGGTCTGTGCCGGGAGTGAGAGTGAGAGTGCGCCTGAGAATGTGTGTTGGGAGTGCTGGGAGGCAATGCCAGGGTAGATGGCCAGAGTGTGTTTGGCTGTGAAAGCGGAGTCAAGGGAAGGTGAGGACCAGCAACAGCTCTAAGCCCTTAGATGTAGCGTATGTCAGAAATCGGTTGGGTGTTTGCACTTTGGGAGGTGGTCTGTGCCGGGAGTGAGAGTGAGAGTTAGCCTGAGAATGTGTGTTGGGAGTGCTGGGAGGCAAAGCCAGGGTAGATGGGCAGAGTGTGTTTGGCTGTGAAAGCGGTGTCAAGGGAAGGTGAGGACCAGCAACAGCTCTAAGCTCTTAGATGTAGCGTGTGTCAGAAATCGCTTGGGTGTTTGCACTTTGGGAGGTGGTCTGTGCCGATAGTGAGAGTGTGTTGGGAGTGCTGGGCGGCAAGGCAAAGGCAGATGGGCAGAGTGTGTTTTTCTGTGAAAGCGGTGTCAAGGGAAGGTGAGGACCAGCAACAGCTCTAAGCCCTTAGGCCTATCGTAGGGGAGAAATGGCTTGGACGTTTGCACTTTGGGAGGTGGTGTGTGCCGGGAGTGAGAGTGAGATTGAGCCTGAGAATGTGTGTTGGGAGTGCTGGGAGGCAAAGGCCGGGTAGATGGCCAGAGTGTGTTTGGCTGTGAAAGCGGTGTCAAGGGAAGGTGAAGACCAGCAACAGCTCTAAGCCCTTAGATGTAGCGTATGTCAGAAATCGGTTGGGTGTTTGCACTTTGGGAGGTGGTCTGTGCCGGGAGTGAGAGTGAGATTGAGCCTGAGAATGTGTGTTGGGAGTGCTGGGAGGCAAAGCCAGGGTAGATGGGCAGAGTGTGTTTGGCTGTGAAAGCGGTGTCAAGGGAAGGTGAGGACCAGCAACAGCTCTAAGCTCTTAGATGTAGCGTGTGTCAGAAATCGCTTGGGTGTTTGCACTTTGGGAGGTGGTCTGTGCCGATAGTGAGAGTGTGTTGGGAGTGGTGGGCGGCAAGGCAAAGGCAGATGGGCAGAGTGTGTTTGGCTGTGAAAGCGGTGTCAAGGGAAGGTTAGGACCAGCAACAGCTCTAAGCCCTTAGATGTAGCATGCGGCAGAAATCGCTTGGGTGTTTTGACTTTGTGAGGTGGTGTGTGCCGGGAGAGAGAGTGATTTGGGAGTGCTGGGAGGCAAGGCAAAGGCAGATGGCCAGACTGTGTTTGGCTGTGAAAGCGGTGTCAAGGGAAGGTGAGGACCAGCAACAGCTCTAAGCCCTTAGGCCTATCGTAGGGGAGAAATGGCTTGGAGGTTTGCACTTTGGGAGGTGGTCTGTGCCGGGAGTGAGAGTGAGATTGAACCTGAGAATGTGTGTTGGGAGTGCTGGGAGGCAAGTTAAAGGCAGATGGCCAGAGTGTGTTTGGCTGTGAAAGCGGAGTCAAGGGAAGGTGAGGACCAGCAACAGCTCTAAGCCCTTAGATGTAGCGTATGTCAGAAATCGCTTGGGTGTTTGCACTTTGGGAGGTGGTGTGTGCCGGGAGAGAGAGTGATTTGGGAGTGCTGGGAGGCAAGGCAAAGGCAGATGGGCAGAGTGTGTTTGGCTGTGAAAGCGGTGTCAAGGGAAGGTGAGGACCAGCAACAGCTCTAAGCCCTTAGGCCTATCGTAGGGGAGAAATGGCTTGGACGTTTGCACTTTGGGAGGTTGTGTGTGTCGCGATTGAGAGTGAGATTGAGCCTGAGAATATGTATTGGGAGTGCTGGGAGGCAAAGCCAGGGTAGATGGGCAGAGTGTGCTTGGCTGTGAAAGCGGTGTCAAGGGAAGGTGAGGACCAGTCACAGCTCTAAGCCCGTAGATGTAGCGTGTGTCAGAAATGATTGGGTATTTGCACTTTGGGAGGTGGTCTGTGCTGGGAGTCAGAGTGAGAGCGTGAGCGTGCCTGAGAATGTGTGTTGGGAGTGCTGGGAGGCAAGGGCAGCGCAGATGGGCAGAGTGCGTTTGGCTGTTAAAGCGGTGTCAAGGGAAGGTGAAGACCAGCAACAGCTCTAAGCCCTTAGATGTAGCGTGTGTCAGAAATCGGTTTGGTGGTGGCATTTTGGGAGGTGGTCTGTGCTGGTAGTGAGAGTGTGTTGGGATTGCTGGGAGGCAAGGCAAAGGCGGATGGCCAGAGTGTGTTTGGCTGTGAAAGCGGTGTCAAGGGAAGGTGAAGACCAGCAACAGCTCTAAGCCCTTAGATGTAGCGTACGTCAGAAATCGGTTGGGTGTTTGCACTTTGGGAGGTGGTCTGTGCCGGGAGTGAGAGTGAGATTGAGCCTGAGAATGTGTGTTGGGAGTGCTGGGAGGCAAAGGCCGGGTAGATGGCCAGCGTGTGTTTGGCTGTGAAAGCGGTGTCAAGGGAACGTGAAGACCAGCAACAGCTCTAAGCCCTTAGATGTAGCGTATGTCAGAAATCGGTTGGGTGTTTGCACTTTGGGAGGTGGTGTGTGCCGGGAGTGAGAGTGAGAGTGAGCCTGAGAATGTGTGTTGGGAGTGCTGGGAGGCAAAGCCAGGGTAGATGGGCAGAGTGTGTTTGGCTGTGAAAGCGGTGTCAAGGGAAGGTGAGGACCAGCAACAGCTCTAAGCTCTTAGATGTAGCGTGTGTCAGAAATCGCTTGGGTGTTTGCACTTTGGGAGGTGGTCTGTGCCGATAGTGAGAGTGTGTTGGGAGTGCTGGGCGGCAAGGCAAAGGCAGATGGGCAGAGTGTGTTTGGCTGTGAAAGCGGTGTCAAGGGAAGGTGAGGACCAGCAACAGCTCTAAGCCCTTAGATGTAGCATGCGGCAGAAATCGCTTGGGTGTTTTGACTTTGTGAGGTGGTGTGTGCCGGGAGAGAGAGTGATTTGGGAGTGCTGGGAGGCAAGGCAAAGGCAGATGGGCAGAGTGTGTTTGGCTGTGAAAGCGGTGTCAAGGGAAGGTGAGGGCCAGCAACAGCTCTAAGCCCTTAGGCCTATCGTAGGGGAGAAATGGCTTGGAGGTTTGCACTTTGGGAGGTGGTCTGTGCCGGGAGTGAGAGTGAGATTGAACCTGAGAATGTGTGTTGGGAGTGCTGGGAGGCAAGTTAAAGGCAGATGGCCAGAGTGTGTTTGGCTGTGAAAGCGGAGTCAAGGGAAGGTGAGGACCAGCAACAGCTCTAAGCCCTTAGATGTAGCGTATGTCAGAAATCGCTTGGGTGTTTGCACTTTGGGAGGTGGTGTGTGCCGGGAGAGAGAGTGATTTGGGAGTGCTGGGAGGCAAGGCAAAGGCAGATGGGCAGAGTGTGTTTGGCTGTGAAAGCGGTGTCAAGGGAAGGTGAGGACCAGCAACAGCTCTAAGCCCTTAGGCCTATCGTAGGGGAGAAATGGCTTGGACGTTTGCACTTTGGGAGGTTGTGTGTGTCGCGATTGAGAGTGAGATTGAGCCTGAGAATATGTATTGGGAGTGCTGGGAGGCAAAGCCAGGGTAGATGGGCAGAGTGTGCTTGGCTGTGAAAGCGGTGTCAAGGGAAGGTGAGCACCAGCAACAGCTCTAAGCCCTTAGATGTAGCGTGTGTCAGAAATCGCTTGGGTGTTGGCATTTTGGGAGGTGGTCTGTGCCGCGAGTGAGAATGAGATTCAACCTGAGAATGTGTGTTGGGAGTGCTGGGAGGCAAAGGCAGGGTAGATGGGCAGAGTGTGTTTGGCTGTGAAACTGGTGTCAAGGGAAGATGAGGACCAGCAACAGCTCTAAGCCCTTAGATGTAGCATGCGGCCGAAATCGCTTGGGTGTTTTGACTTTGGGAGGTGGTGTGTGCCAGGAGAGAGAGTGATTTGGGAGTGCTGGGATGCAAGGCAAAGGCAGATGGGCAGAGTGTGTTTGGCTGTGAAAGCGGTGTCAAGAGAAGGTGAGGACCAGCAACAGCTCTAAGGCCTTAGATGTAGCGTGTGTCAGAAATCGCTTGGGTATTTGCTCTTTGGGAAGTGGTCTGTGCCGGCAGTGATAGTGAGATTCAACCTGAGAATGTGTTTTGGGAGTGCTGGGAGGCAAAGGCAGGGTAGATGGGCAGAGTGTGTTTGGCTGTGAAAGCGGTGTCAAGGGAAGGTGAGGACCAGCAACAGCTCTAAGCCCTTAGGCCTATCGTAGGGGAGAAATGGCTAGGACGTTTGCACTTTGGGAGGTGGTCTGTGCCGGGAGTGAGAGTGAGATTGAGCCTGAGAATATGTTTTGGGAGTGATGGGAGGGAAAGCCAGGGTAGATGGCCAGAGTGTGTTTGGCTGTGAAAGCGGTGTCAAGGGAAGGTGAGGACCAGCAACAGCTCTAAGCCCTTAGGCCTATCGTAGGGGAGAAATGGCTTGGAGGTTTGCACTTTGGGAGGTGGTCTGTGCCGGGAGTGAGAGTGAGATTGAACCTGAGAATGTGTGTTGGGAGTGCTGGGAGGCAAGTTAAAGGCAGATGGCCAGAGTGTGTTTGGCTGTGAAAGCGGAGTCAAGGGAAGGTGAGGACCAGCAACAGCTCTAAGCCCTTAGATGTAGCATGTGTCAGAAATCGCTTGGGTGTTGGCATTTTGGGAGGTGGTCTGTGCCGCGAGTGAGAATGAGATTCAACCTGAGAATGTGTGTTGGGAGTGCTGGGAGGCAAAGCCAGGGTAGATGGGCAGAGTGTGTTTGGCTGTGAAAGCGGTGTCAAGGGAAGGTGAGGACCAGCAACAGCTCTAAGCCCTTAGGCCTATCGTAGGGGAGAAATGGCTTGGAGGTTTGCACACTGGGAGGTGGTCTGTGCCGGAAGTGAGAGTGAGATTCAACCTGAGAATGTGTGTTGGGAGTGCTGGGAGGCAAAGCCATGGTAGATGGGCAGAGTGTGTTTGTCTGTGGAAGAGGTGTCAAGAGAAGGTGAGGACCAGCAACAGCTCTAAGCCCTTAAGCCTATCGCAGGGGAGAAATGGCTTGGACGTTTGCACTTGGGGAGGTGGTCTGTGCCGGGAGTGAGAGTGAGATTGAGCCTGAGAATGTGTGTTGGGAGTGCTGGGAGGCAAAGGCAGGGTAGATGGGCAGAGTGTGTTTGGCTGTGAAAGCGGTGTCAAGGGAAGGTGAAGACCAGCAACAGCTCTAAGCCCTTAGATGTAGCGTATGTCAGAAATCGGTTGGGTGTTTGCACTTTGGGAGGTGGTCTGTGCCGATAGTGAGAGTGTGTTGGGAGTGCTGGGCGGCAAGGCAAAGGCAGATGGCCAGTGTGTGTTTGGCTGTGAAAGCGGTGTCAAGGGAAGGTGAGGACCAGCAACAGCTCTAAGCCCTTAGATGTAGCGTGTGTCAGAAATCGCTTGGGTGTTGGCATTTTGGGAGGTGGTCTGTGCCGCGAGTGAGAATGAGATTCAACCTGAGAATGTGTGTTGGGAGTGCTGGGAGGCAAAGCCAGGGTAGATGGGCAGAGTGTGTTTGGCTGTGAAAGCGGTGTCAAGGGAAGGTGAGGACCAGCAACAGCTCTAAGCCCTTAGGCCTATCGTAGGGGAGAAATGGCTTGGACGTTTGCACTTTGGGAGGTGGTGTGTGCCGGGAGTGAGAGTGAGCCTGAGAATGTGTGTTGGGAGTGCTGGGAGTTGAGGCAAAGGCAGATGGGTAGAGTGTGTTTGTCTGTGAAAGCGGTGTCAAGAGAAGGTGAGGACCAGCAGCAGCTCTAAGCCCTTAAGCCTATCGTAGGGGAGAAATGGCTTGGACGTTTGCACTTTGGGAGGTGGTGTGTGCCGGGAGTGACAGTGAGATTGAGCCTGAGAATGTGTGTTGGGAGTGCTGGGAGGCAAAGCCAGGGTAGATGGGCAGAATGTGTTTGGCTGTGAAAGCGGTGTCAAGGGAAGGTTAGGACCAGCAACAGCTCTAACCCCTTAGATGTAGCGTATGTCAGAAATCGGTTGGGTGTTTGCACTTTGGGAGGTGGTCTGTGCCGATAGTGAGAGTGTGTTGGGAGTGGTGGGCGGCAAGGCAAAGGCAGATGGGCAGAGTGTGTTTGGCTGTGAAAGCGGTGTCAAGGGAAGGTGAGGACCAGCAACAGCTCTAAGGCCTTAGATGTAGCGTGTGTCAGAAATCGCTTGGGTATTTGCTCTTTGGGAAGTGGTGTGTGCCGGCAGTGATAGTGAGATTCAACCTGAGAATGTGTTTTGGGAGTGCTGGGAGGCAAAACCAGCGTAGATGGCCAGAGTGTGTTTGGCTGTGAAAGCGGTGTCAAGGGAAGGTGAGGACCAGCCACAGCTCTAAGCCCTTAGATGTAGCGTATGTCAGAAATCGGTTGGGTGTTTGCACTTTGGGAGGTGGTCTGTGCCAGGAGTGAGAGAGAGATTGAACTTGAGAATGTGTGTTGGGAGTGCTGGGAGGCAAGGGCAGCACAGATGGGCAGAGTGTGTTTGGCTGTGAAAGCGGTGTGAAGGGAAGGTGCGGACCAGCAACAGCTCTAAGCCCTTAGATGTAGCATGCGGCAGAAAATGCTAGGACGTTTGCACTTTGGGAGGTGTTGTGTGCCGGGAGTGAGAGTGAGATTGAACCTGAGAATGTGCGTTGAGAGTGCTGGGAGGCAAGGCAAAGGCAGATGGGCAGAGTGTGTTTTCCTGTGAAAGCGGTGTCAAGGGAAGGTGAGGACCAGCAACAGCTCTAAGCCCTTAGGCCTATCGTAGGGGAGAAATGGCTTGGACGTTTGCACTTTGGGAGGTGGTCTGTGCCGGGAGTGAGAGTGAGATTGAGCCTGAGAATATGTTTTGGGAGTGATGGGAGGGAAAGCCAGGGTAGATGGGCAGAGTGTGTTTGTCTGTGAAAGCGGTGTCAAGGGAAGGTGAGGACCAGCAACAGCTCTAAGCCCTTAGGCCTATCGTAGGGGAGAAATGGCTTGGAGGTTTGCACTTTGGGAGGTGGTCTGTGCCGGGAGTGAGAGTGAGATTGAACCTGAGAATGTGTGTTGGGAGTGCTGGGAGGCAAGTTAAAGGCAGATGGCCAGAGTGTGTTTGGCTGTGAAAGCGGAGTCAAGGGAAGGTGAGGACCAGCAACAGCTCTAAGCCCTTAGATGTAGCGTGTGTCAGAAATCGCTTGGGTGTTGGCATTTTGGGAGGTGGTCTGTGCCGCGAGTGAGAATGAGATTCAACCTGAGAATGTGTGTTGGGAGTGCTGGGAGGCAAAGGCAGGGTAGATGGGCAGAGTGTGTTTGGCTGTGAAACTGGTGTCAAGGGAAGATGAGGACCAGCAACAGCTCTAAGCCCTTAGATGTAGCATGCGGCCGAAATCGCTTGGGTGTTTTGACTTTGGGAGGTGGTGTGTGCCAGGAGAGAGAGTGATTTGGGAGTGCTGGGATGCAAGGCAAAGGCAGATGGGCAGAGTGTGTTTGGCTGTGAAAGCGGTGTCAAGAGAAGGTGAGGACCAGCAACAGCTCTAAGGCCTTAGATGTAGCGTGTGTCAGAAATCGCTTGGGTATTTGCTCTTTGGGAAGTGGTCTGTGCCGGCAGTGATAGTGAGATTCAACCTGAGAATGTGTTTTGGGAGTGCTGGGAGGCAAAGGCAGGGTAGATGGGCAGAGTGTGTTTGGCTGTGAAAGCGGTGTCAAGGGAAGGTGAGGACCAGCAACAGCTCTAAGCCCTTAGGCCTATCGTAGGGGAGAAATGGCTAGGACGTTTGCACTTTGGGAGGTGGTCTGTGCCGGGAGTGAGAGTGAGATTGAGCCTGACAATGTGTTTTGGGAGTGATGGGAGGGAAAGCCAGGGTAGATGGGCAGAGTGTGTTTGGCTGTGAAAGCGGTGTCAAGGGAAGGTGAGGACCAGCAACAGCTCTAAGCCCTTAGGCCTATCGTAGGGGAGAAATGGCTTGGAGGTTTGCACTTTGGGAGGTGGTCTGTGCCGGGAGTGAGAGTGAGATTGAACCTGAGAATGTGTGTTGGGAGTGCTGGGAGGCAAGTTAAAGGCAGATGGCCAGAGTGTGTTTGGCTGTGAAAGCGGAGTCAAGGGAAGGTGAGGACCAGCAACAGCTCTAAGCCCTTAGATGTAGCATGTGTCAGAAATCGCTTGGGTGTTGGCATTTTGGGAGGTGGTCTGTGCCGCGAGTGAGAATGAGATTCAACCTGAGAATGTGTGTTGGGAGTGCTGGGAGGCAAAGCCAGGGTAGATGGGCAGAGTGTGTTTGGCTGTGAAAGCGGTGTCAAGGGAAGGTGAGGACCAGCAACAGCTCTAAGCCCTTAGGCCTATCGTAGGGGAGAAATGGCTTGGAGGTTTGCACACTGGGAGGTGGTCTGTGCCGGAAGTGAGAGTGAGATTCAACCTGAGAATGTGTGTTGGGAGTGCTGGGAGGCAAAGCCATGGTAGATGGGCAGAGTGTGTTTGTCTGTGGAAGAGGTGTCAAGAGAAGGTGAGGACCAGCCACAGCTCTAAGCCCTTAAGCCTATCGCAGGGGAGAAATGGCTTGGACGTTTGCACTTGGGGAGGTGGTCTGTGCCGGGAGTGAGAGTGAGATTGAGCCTGAGAATGTGTGTTGGGAGTGCTGGGAGGCAAAGGCAGGGTAGATGGGCAGAGTGTGTTTGGCTGTGAAAGCGGTGTCAAGGGAAGGTGAAGACCAGCAACAGCTCTAAGCCCTTAGATGTAGCGTATGTCAGAAATCGGTTGGGTGTTTGCACTTTGGGAGGTGGTCTGTGCCGGGAGTGAGAGATTGAGCCTGAGAATGTGTGTTGGGAGTGCTGGGAGGCAAAGGCCGGGTAGATGGCCAGAGTGTGTTTGGCTGTGAAAGCGGTGTCAAGGGAAGGTGAAGACCAGCAACAGCTCTAAGCCCTTAGATGTAGCGTATGTCAGAAATCGGTTGGGTGTTTGCACTTTGGGAGGTGGTCTGTGCCGGGAGTGAGAGTGAGATTGAGCCTGAGAATGTGTGTTGGGAGTGCTGGGAGGCAAAGCCAGGGTAGATGGGCAGAGTGTGTTTGGCTGTGAAAGCGGTGTCAAGGGAAGGTGAGGACCAGCAACAGCTCTAAGCTCTTAGATGTAGCGTGTGTCAGAAATCGCTTGGGTGTTTGCACTTTGGGAGGTGGTCTGTGCCGATAGTGAGAGTGTGTTGGGAGTGGTGGGCGGCAAGGCAAAGGCAGATGGGCAGAGTGTGTTTGGCTGTGAAAGCGGTGTCAAGGGAAGGTTAGGACCAGCAACAGCTCTAAGCCCTTAGATGTAGCATGCGGCAGAAATCGCTTGGGTGTTTTGACTTTGTGAGGTGGTGTGTGCCGGGAGAGAGAGTGATTTGGGAGTGCTGGGAGGCAAGGCAAAGGCAGATGGCCAGACTGTGTTTGGCTGTGAAAGCGGTGTCAAGGGAAGGTGAGGACCAGCAACAGCTCTAAGCCCTTAGGCCTATCGTAGGGGAGAAATGGCTTGGAGGTTTGCACTTTGGGAGGTGGTCTGTGCCGGGAGTGAGAGTGAGATTGAACCTGAGAATGTGTGTTGGGAGTGCTGGGAGGCAAAGCCAGGGTAGATGGGCAGAGTGTGCTTGGCTGTGAAAGCGGTGTCAAGGGAAGGTGAGGACCAGTCACAGCTCTAAGCCCGTAGATGTAGCGTGTGTCAGAAATGATTGGGTATTTGCACTTTGGGAGGTGGTCTGTGCTGGGAGTCAGAGTGAGAGCGTGAGCGTGCCTGAGAATGTGTGTTGGGAGTGCTGGGAGGCAAGGGCAGCGCAGATGGGCAGAGTGCGTTTGGCTGTTAAAGCGGTGTCAAGGGAAGGTGAAGACCAGCAACAGCTCTAAGCCCTTAGATGTAGCGTGTGTCAGAAATCGGTTTGGTGGTGGCATTTTGGGAGGTGGTCTGTGCTGGTAGTGAGAGTGTGTTGGGATTGCTGGGAGGCAAGGCAAAGGCGGATGGCCAGAGTGTGTTTGGCTGTGAAAGCGGTGTCAAGGGAAGGTGAAGACCAGCAACAGCTCTAAGCCCTTAGATGTAGCGTACGTCTGAAATCGGTTGGGTGTTTGCACTTTGGGAGGTGGTCTGTGCCGGGAGTGAGAGTGAGATTGAGCCTGAGAATGTGTGTTGGGAGTGCTGGGAGGCAAAGGCCGGGTAGATGGCCAGCGTGTGTTTGGCTGTGAAAGCGGTGTCAAGGGAACGTGAAGACCAGCAACAGCTCTAAGCCCTTAGATGTAGCGTATGTCAGAAATCGGTTGGGTGTTTGCACTTTGGGAGGTGGTGTGTGCCGGGAGTGAGAGTGAGAGTGAGCCTGAGAATGTGTGTTGGGAGTGCTGGGAGGCAAAGCCAGGGTAGATGGGCAGAGTGTGTTTGGCTGTGAAAGCGGTGTCAAGGGAAGGTGAGGACCAGCAACAGCTCTAAGCTCTTAGATGTAGCGTGTGTCAGAAATCGCTTGGGTGTTTGCACTTTGGGAGGTGGACTGTGCCGATAGTGAGAGTGTGTTCGGAGTGCTGGGCGGCAAGGCAAAGGCAGATGGGCAGAGTGTGTTTGGCTGTGAAAGCGGTGTCAAGGGAAGGTGAGGACCAGCAACAGCTCTAAGCCCTTAGATGTAGCGTATGTCAGAAATCGCTTGGGTGTTTGCACTTTGGGAGGTGGTGTGTGCCGGGAGAGAGAGTGATTTGGGAGTGCTGGGAGGCAAGGCAAAGGCAGATGGCCAGAGTGTGTTTGGCTGTGAAAGCGGTGTCAAGGGAAGGTGAGGACCAGCAACAGCTCTAAGCCCTTAGGCCTATCGTAGGGGAGAAATGGCTTGGACGTTTGCACTTTGGGAGGTTGTGTGTGTCGCGATTGAGAGTGAGATTGAGCCTGAGAATATGTATTGGGAGTGCTGGGAGGCAAAGCCAGGGTAGATGGGCAGAGTGTGCTTGGCTGTGAAAGCGGTGTCAAGGGAAGGTGAGCACCAGCAACAGCTCTAAGCCCTTAGATGTAGCGTGTGTCAGAAATCGCTTGGGTGTTGGCATTTTGGGAGGTGGTCTGTGCCGCGAGTGAGAATGAGATTCAACCTGAGAATGTGTGTTGGGAGTGCTGGGAGGCAAAGGCAGGGTAGATGGGCAGAGTGTGTTTGGCTGTGAAACTGGTGTCAAGGGAAGATGAGGACCAGCAACAGCTCTAAGCCCTTAGATGTAGCATGCGGCCGAAATCGCTTGGGTGTTTTGACTTTGGGAGGTGGTGTGTGCCAGGAGAGAGAGTGATTTGGGAGTGCTGGGATGCAAGGCAAAGGCAGATGGGCAGAGTGTGTTTGGCTGTGAAAGCGGTGTCAAGAGAAGGTGAGGACCAGCAACAGCTCTAAGGCCTTAGATGTAGCGTGTGTCAGAAATCGCTTGGGTATTTGCTCTTTGGGAAGTGGTCTGTGCCGGCAGTGATAGTGAGATTCAACCTGAGAATGTGTTTTGGGAGTGCTGGGAGGCAAAGGCAGGGTAGATGGGCAGAGTGTGTTTGGCTGTGAAAGCGGTGTCAAGGGAAGGTGAGGACCAGCAACAGCTCTAAGCCCTTAGGCCTATCGTAGGGGAGAAATGGCTAGGACGTTTGCACTTTGGGAGGTGGTCTGTGCCGGGAGTGAGAGTGAGATTGAGCCTGAGAATATGTTTTGGGAGTGATGGGAGGGAAAGCCAGGGTAGATGGCCAGAGTGTGTTTGGCTGTGAAAGCGGTGTCAAGGGAAGGTGAGGACCAGCAACAGCTCTAAGCCCTTAGGCCTATCGTAGGGGAGAAATGGCTTGGAGGTTTGCACTTTGGGAGGTGGTCTGTGCCGGGAGTGAGAGTGAGATTGAACCTGAGAATGTGTGTTGGGAGTGCTGGGAGGCAAGTTAAAGGCAGATGGCCAGAGTGTGTTTGGCTGTGAAAGCGGAGTCAAGGGAAGGTGAGGACCAGCAACAGCTCTAAGCCCTTAGATGTAGCATGTGTCAGAAATCGCTTGGGTGTTGGCATTTTGGGAGGTGGTCTGTGCCGCGAGTGAGAATGAGATTCAACCTGAGAATGTGTGTTGGGAGTGCTGGGAGGCAAAGCCAGGGTAGATGGGCAGAGTGTGTTTGGCTGTGAAAGCGGTGTCAAGGGAAGGTGAGGACCAGCAACAGCTCTAAGCCCTTAGGCCTATCGTAGGGGAGAAATGGCTTGGAGGTTTGCACACTGGGAGGTGGTCTGTGCCGGAAGTGAGAGTGAGATTCAACCTGAGAATGTGTGTTGGGAGTGCTGGGAGGCAAAGCCATGGTAGATGGGCAGAGTGTGTTTGTCTGTGGAAGAGGTGTCAAGAGAAGGTGAGGACCAGCAACAGCTCTAAGCCCTTAAGCCTATCGCAGGGGAGAAATGGCTTGGACGTTTGCACTTGGGGAGGTGGTCTGTGCCGGGAGTGAGAGTGAGATTGAGCCTGAGAATGTGTGTTGGGAGTGCTGGGAGGCAAAGGCAGGGTAGATGGGCAGAGTGTGTTTGGCTGTGAAAGCGGTGTCAAGGGAAGGTGAAGACCAGCAACAGCTCTAAGCCCTTAGATGTAGCGTATGTCAGAAATCGGTTGGGTGTTTGCACTTTGGGAGGTGGTCTGTGCCGATAGTGAGAGTGTGTTGGGAGTGCTGGGCGGCAAGGCAAAGGCAGATGGCCAGTGTGTGTTTGGCTGTGAAAGCGGTGTCAAGGGAAGGTGAGGACCAGCAACAGCTCTAAGCCCTTAGATGTAGCGTGTGTCAGAAATCGCTTGGGTGTTGGCATTTTGGGAGGTGGTCTGTGCCGCGAGTGAGAATGAGATTCAACCTGAGAATGTGTGTTGGGAGTGCTGGGAGGCAAAGCCAGGGTAGATGGGCAGAGTGTGTTTGGCTGTGAAAGCGGTGTCAAGGGAAGGTGAGGACCAGCAACAGCTCTAAGCCCTTAGGCCTATCGTAGGGGAGAAATGGCTTGGACGTTTGCACTTTGGGAGGTGGTGTGTGCCGGGAGTGAGAGTGAGCCTGAGAATGTGTGTTGGGAGTGCTGGGAGTTGAGGCAAAGGCAGATGGGTAGAGTGTGTTTGTCTGTGAAAGCGGTGTCAAGAGAAGGTGAGGACCAGCAGCAGCTCTAAGCCCTTAAGCCTATCGTAGGGGAGAAATGGCTTGGACGTTTGCACTTTGGGAGGTGGTGTGTGCCGGGAGTGACAGTGAGATTGAGCCTGAGAATGTGTGTTGGGAGTGCTGGGAGGCAAAGCCAGGGTAGATGGGCAGAATGTGTTTGGCTGTGAAAGCGGTGTCAAGGGAAGGTTAGGACCAGCAACAGCTCTAAGGCCTTAGATGTAGCGTATGTCAGAAATCGGTTGGGTGTTTGCACTTTGGGAGGTGGTCTGTGCCGATAGTGAGAGTGTGTTGGGAGTGGTGGGCGGCAAGGCAAAGGCAGATGGGCAGAGTGTGTTTGGCTGTGAAAGCGGTGTCAAGGGAAGGTGAGGACCAGCAACAGCTCTAAGGCCTTAGATGTAGCGTGTGTCAGAAATCGCTTGGGTATTTGCTCTTTGGGAAGTGGTGTGTGCCGGCAGTGATAGTGAGATTCAACCTGAGAATGTGTTTTGGGAGTGCTGGGAGGCAAAACCAGCGTAGATGGCCAGAGTGTGTTTGGCTGTGAAAGCGGTGTCAAGGGAAGGTGAGGACCAGCCACAGCTCTAAGCCCTTAGATGTAGCGTATGTCAGAAATCGGTTGGGTGTTTGCACTTTGGGAGGTGGTCTGTGCCAGGAGTGAGAGAGAGATTGAACTTGAGAATGTGTGTTGG